>NC_135962.1:3941632-4251632 GCF_053455715.1 Rhinoraja longicauda | reverse complement strand
GTCAGAGAGTTGTGAATCTGTGGAATTCTCTGCCTCAGAAGGCAGTGGAGGCCAATTCTCTGAATGCATTCAAGAGAGAGCTAGAGCTCTTAAGGATAGCGGAGTCAGGGGGTATGAGGAGAAGGCAGGAACGGGGTACTGATTGAGAATGATCAGCCATGATCACATTGAATGGTGGTGCTGGCTCAAAGGGCCGAATGGCCTCCTCCTGCACCTATTGTTTATTATCTATTGACCCTCTCCAGAGCCAGCACATCCTTCCTCAGATATGGTGCCCAACCGTTCTCAACAGACAGTTCTCACTGTTCTCACTGTCAGCTACAATTAAATGCTGAGAATGGCTGTTCCTTCCTTGCATGACAACGTATTGTGTTCCAGTCCTAAACCTTTAAACTAGTGCCGCTCAACAAACTTACCACCTAAGATAGACACAAAAAGCTGGAGTAACTCAGCGGGACCGGCAGCATCTCTGGAGAGAAGGGATGGGTGACGTTGTGGGTCGAGACCCTTCTTGAGACCCGAGACGTCAGCCATTCCTTCTCTCCAGTGATGCTCCTGTCCCGCTGAGTTACTCCAGCTTTTTGTGTCTGTTTTTGGTTCAAACCAAACCGAACCATCTGCAGTTCCTTCCTGCACAAAGTTACCACCTTCCTGACAATTAAAACTAAATCAGATCACAAAGGGTGGTGGGTGTATGGGACAAGCTGCCAGAGGAGGTAGATGAGGAAGGGACTATCCCAACGTTTAAGAAAGTTAGACAGGTGCATGGATAGGACGGAGGAGGTTCGGGTCGAGACCCTTCTTAAGACTGGTTAGGGAAAAGGGAAATGAGAGATCCAGACGATGAAGTGGAGAGATAAAGAGCAATGAATGAAAGATGTGCAAAAAAGTAACGATGATAAAGGAAACAGGCCACTGTTTGCTGTTTGTTGGGTGAAAATGAGAAGCTAGTGCGACTTGAGTGGGGGAGGGATAGAGAGAGAGAGGATGCCGGGGTTACTTGAAGTTAGAGAAATCAATATTCATACCACTGGGTTGAAACATCACCCATTCCTTCTCTCCAGAGATGCTGTCTGTCCCGCTGAGTAACTCCAGCTTTTTGTGTCTAACATGGGTAGGACAGGTTTGGCGGGACATGGACCACGCGCAGGCAGGTGGGATTAGTGCAGCTGGGACATGTTGGCCGGTGTGGGCCAGTTGAGCGGAAGGGCCTGTTTCCACACTGTATCACTCTATGACTTTATGAGATTGATTTAGATTTTTGTTCAGATTTAGAGACACAGAGCGGAAACAGGCCCCTCGGCCCACCGGGTCCGCGCCGCCCAGCGATCTCCGCACATTAACACTACACACTAGGGACAATTTTTACATTTGCCCAGCCAATTAACCTACATACCTGTACGTCTTTGGAGTGTGGGAGGAAATTGAAGATCTCGGAGAAAACCCACGCAGGTCACGGGGAGAACGTACAAACTCTGTACAGACGGCGCCCGTAGTCAGGATCGAACCTGAATCTCCGGCGCTGCATTCGCTGTAAGGAAGCAACTCTACCGCTGTGCCACCGTGCCGCCCATTCAACGCGTGTCCAGATTGGTGTCAATACCTGCTTTTTGCATTTTTCAATTTTGTCCTTCTCTTCACTGGTGAGAAACTTTCCCATCTTCTTCTGCCATTGAAGAACCCATTCGTAGATCACCACAAAATCTCCTGTCAATTCTTCCAAAGCATTGTAAACAGATCGGCTCAGATGTTCACTCTCACCTGTCACATTAAGATACACAAGTCACTTGTGCCTCCTAATAATGTTATACCAACTGTTACATCGGTCTAGAAATGTAGTTTCAATAAGTTTTTAGTTTTAGAGATACAGCGCGGAATCAGGACCCTCGGCCAACCGGGTCCGCACCGACCAGCGATCCCCGCACATTAACACGAGCCTACACCCACTAGGGACAATTTTTACATTTACCAAACCAATTAACCTAAAAACCTGCACGTCTTTGGAGTGTGGGAGGAAACCAAAGAGCTCGGAGGAAACCCACGCAGGTCACGGGGAGAAAGTACAAACTCCGTACAGACGGCGCCCGTAGTCAGGATGGAACCCGGGTCTCCGGCGCTGCATTCGCTGTAAGGCAGCAACTCTACCGCCGCGCCACCGTGGTTCAAGAGAGGGATGGGTTTACAAAAAGCGCAGACACTAAAAATGCTCCTCACCGACAATCTTTCCGACATGTACAGTGAACCCTTCACTCGACCCCGTGTTAAAATGGATCACTTTGTGCATTTTAGAAGCGTCTTCATTGCTACATTCAGAAAACTGCCGTTCTCTCCTGCAATTGAAAAGTAATCAACATTAGAATGTTAATGCAATGGCTTTATGAATCTGTTTGAACATCACAAAATGATCTTCACAGTAGCAGTCTCAAACCCCAAATGGCACCTCTCCCTTTTCTCAGATGATGTCTGACCCACTGAGTCACTCCAGCTTTGTGTGCCTATCCTATCCTATCTTCTGGCCTTTTCCCTTCAGAAGGCCAAGCGATCTCTTTGCCTGCAGGCCTCTCTCTGGCAGTTCAACGGGTAAGCTCATGTGATAGGAGCAGAATTAGGCCATTCGGCCCATCAAGTCTACTCCGGCAGTCAATAATGGGTGATCTATCTCTCCCTCCCAACCCCTTTCTCCCTCTTAATCCCTGACACGCAGACTAATCAAGAATCTATCTATCCCTGCCTTAAATGTATCTAATGGCGGCCTCCACAGCCTTCTGTGGCAACGAATTCTACAGATTCACCACCCTGACTAAAGAAATTCTTTCTCATCTCCTTCCTAAAGGAACGTCCTTTTATTTTGAGGCTGTGGCCTCTAGTCCTCGACTCTCCCACTAGTGGAAACATCCTCTCCACTTCCACTCTATCCAGGCCTTTCACTATTCAATGAGCCCCCCCCCCTCAACCTTCCAAACTCCAGCGACTGTCATATGTTGAAAGACTGGAGCGAGTAGGCTTGTATACACTGGAATTTGGAAGGATGAGAGGGGATCTTATCGAAACGTATAAGATTATTAAGGGGTTGGACACGTTAGAGGCAGGAAACATGTTCCCAATGTTGGGGGAGACCAGAACAAGGGGCCACAGTTTAAGAATAAGGGGTAGGCCATTTAGAACTGAGATGAAGAAAAACTTTTTCAGTCAGAGAGTTGTGAATCTGTGGAATTCTCTGCCTCAGAAGGCAGTGGAGGCCAATTCTCTGAATGCATTCAAGAGAGAGCTAGATAGAGCTCTTAAGGATAGCAGAGTCAGGGGGTATGAGGAGAAGGCAGGAATGGGGTACTGATTGAGAATGATCAGCCATGATCACATTGAATGGCGGTGCTGGCTCGAAGGGCCGAATGGCCTCTTCCTGCACCTATTGTCTATTGTCTATTGTGGAAACATCCTCTCCACTTCCACTCTACCCAGGCCTTTCACTATTCAATGAGCCCCCCCCCTCAACCTTCTAAACTCCAGCGAGTACAGGCCCAGTGCCGTCAAATGCTCATTGTATGTTAACCCACTCATTCCAGGGATCATTCTCGTAAACTAATCTTAAGATCGAAGTGGAAGGAAATGGCCAAACCTTATTGCAATAGATAGATTTTAAAAAGAGATGAGAGTGGAGATTTAGAAAGGGAAAAGATTAAAGTATTTTGAAATGGTGAGAATAAAGAACTGTGCAGGAGCAACAAGATTGTAGACAATTATATGTAGGAATTATGAAAGCAAAACCAATGGAGAGGCAAACAAATATAATCTAGGGTGGCACACTGCCATTAATCTAAGAGCAGCGGTAGAGTTGCTGCCTCACAGCGCCAGAGGCCCGGGTTCGATCCTGACTATGGGTGCTGTCTGTACAGAGTTTCTATGTTCTCCCCGTGGGTTTCCTCCCACACTCCAAAGACGTGCAGGTTTTGTAGGTTAATTGGCTTGGTGTAATTATAAATGTGTGTAGGATAGTGCTAGTGTGCGGAGATCGCTGGTTGGTGCAGACCCGGTAGGCTGAAGGGCCTGTTTCCGCGCTGTATCTCTACACTAAACTAAGCTAGTGGAATATTAGCCTGCATCTCAAGGAGTCAGGGTAAGAGTAGGGAGGGCATTCTGCTACCTTTGCACGCAGCTCTGGTCATACATTTAATGTTTCATTCTACAATTCCAGCGCCCTCCAGGAGATTATTAAGAAGCAAAACACCCACAAAAATCTTTTATTCTAATTGCAACGATAAACCATTTTCAAAGTGTGACGGTCGGTGAAATCTGACCAGTGAGCCAGAGAGAGGCATAGATGGGGTAGACAGTCACAACCTTTTTCCCCGGATGGAGAAATCAAATACCAGAGGGCACAGCTCTAAGAGCCAGAGGGTTGCGAATCTGTGGAATTCTCTGCCACCGAAGGCAGTGGAGACCAATTCACTGGATTTTTTTATGAGAGAGTTTTCAAGATATAGCTCTTCGGGCTAACGGAATCAAGGGATATGGGGAGAAAGCAGGAACAGGGTACTGATTCTGGTGATCTGCCATGATCACATTGAATGGTGGTGCTGGCTCGAAGGGCCGAATGGCCTACTCCAGCACCTATTTTCTATGTTTCTGCGGTGAGAGTTTAAAGATGCACAGAGTAACTTTTTTTTAAAGAGGAGGGTGGGTGCCAGGAACGCGCTGCCATGGTTGGAGGTTGAGGCAGATGCACATGGTGGCTTCTGACCATTGGGACCCCGTTTATCTAGGCCCAACCTACACCTGGCATTCTACTCTCCTGGAGAGGACAGATCGAGTAGATGCACAGTCTTTTACCCAGAGTGGGGGAATCGGGGACCAGGGGACATAGGTTCAAGGTGAAGGGGAAAAGATTTAATAGGAATCCGAGGGGTAACTTTTTCCACACAGAGGGTGGCACGATGGTGCAGCGGTAGAGTTGCTGCCTTACAGCGAATGCAGCGCCGGAGACTCAGGTTCGATCCTGACTATGGGCGCCGTCTGTACGGAGTTTGTACGTTCTCCCCGTGACCTTCGGTTTCCGAGATCTTCTCCGAGATCTCTCCGAGATCTTCGGTTTCCTCCCACACTCCAAAGACGTACAGGTTTGTAGGTTAATTGACTGGGTAAATGTAAAAATTGTCCCTAGTGTGTGTAGGATAGTGTCAATGTGCGGAGCTCGCTGGGCGGCGCGGACTCGGTGGGCCGAAGGGCCTGTTTCCGCGCTGTATCTCTAAATCTAAAATCAGAGGGTGGTGGGTGTATGGAACAGGCTGCCAGAGGAGGTAGTTGAGGCTGGGACTATCCCGTTGTTTAAGAAACAGTTGGACAGGTACACGGATTTGGAGGGCTATGGACCAAGCGAAGGCAGGTGGGACTAGGGTAGCTGGGACATTGTTGGTCGGTGTGTGGGCGAGTTGGGCCGAAGGGCCTGTTTCCACACTGTGTCAATCTATGACTCTAAATGCTACTACGATCTTCATACTTCGAACGGCCATTGGAGCTTGTTCTGCGGCGGCTGTTTCCTCCCTTCTTGTGGTTGACCTGGTCCATCGCGCTGTTGTTCAAACTGGCATTGGGCTGCTGGGTTAAAGCAGCAATTCTGGAAGTGTTCACTGGAACGGTCTCTTGGGCATTTTCTAACCATTCCTGGAGTGTGGGGAAAGGAAAGAAGCACAAGTGGAAGGATACATACACACATTTTGAGCGTTGCGTTCACACTTAGCATCTATCAAAAACATAAGAGTCGACCACAACGAATGCAGCGCCGGAGACCCGGATTCCATCCTGACTACGGGCGACCTCCCTTGCAGCGCCGGAGACCCGGGTTCGATCCCGACTACGGGTGCTGTCTGTACGGGGTTTGTACGTTCTCCCCGTAACCTGCGTGGGTTTTCTCCGAGATCTTCGGTTTCCTCCCACACTCCAAAGACGTACAGGTATATAGGTTAATTGGCTTGGTAAATGTAAAAATTGTCCCTAGTGGGTGTAGGATAGTGTTAATGTGCGGGGATCGCTGGTCAGTGCGGACCCGGTGGATCAAAAGGGCCTGTTTCCGCTCTGTAGCTCCAAACTAAACTAAACTAATCACTCTTTTGAAACTTCACCTCATATCTATATCTACCTCAATTCTGTTGCTTTACTCCTCGCTGTTTGCTATATTTTCATGCTTTTATAACATCAAGGGGCTGCAGGGGGGAATGGTGGGAGGGGGAGAGGGAGTGAGGAGGGTGGGAGGGAGGAGATGGGGGGAAGGAGGGTTTGAGGGGGATGGAATGGGGGGGAGGGAAAAGGAGGGGAGGGGAGAGGAAGGGGGAGGGAGGGGGTAGAGGGGGGGATAAGGGTGGGGGTTGAGGGGGATGGAAGGGGGGTGGAGGGAGGGGTAGGAGGGAGGGCAGAGTGGGGGGGGGAGAGGGAGGTGAGGGTGCTGCACCAATGCAGGAGAGGTTTGGGTCCACTTGGTCTAGTCCTATCTATTATAGTTAACTTAAAATAATTGATAATTTATTATATTTGTTGTGTTGTTGCATCTAATGCATATCAAGCTCTAGGGAGGAGGAGGGGGGGAGGAGGGGGTTGAGGGGGATGGAATGGGGGGGAGGGGAAAAGAGGGGAGGGGGAGAGGAAGGGGGGTGGAGGGGGGATAAGGGAGGGGGTTGAGGGGGATGGAAGGGAAGGGGGGTGGAGGGAGGGGGAAGGGGAGGGAGGGGGAGGGGAGGGAGGGGAGGGAGGGAGGGAGGGAGGGAGGGAGGGAGGGAGGGAGGGAGGGAGGGAGGGAGGGAGGGAGGGAGGGAGGGAGGGAGGGAGGGAGGGAGGGAGGGAGGGAGGGAGGGAGGGAGGGAGGGAGGGAGGGAGGGAGGGAGGGAGGGAGGGAGGGAGGGAGGGAGGGAGGGCAGAGTGGGGGGGAGAGGGGAGGGGAGAGTGAGGGAGGTGAGGGTGCTACACCAATGCAGGAGAGGTTTGGGTCCACTTGGTCTAGTCCTATCTATTATAGTTAACTTAAAATAATGGGTAATTTATTATATTTGTTGTGTTGTTGCATCTAATACATATCAAGCTCTAGCTGGATTACATTATTGTGGTTCATTATCTGGTGCGTATGACAAATAAATATCCTTGAGGTCGACAAACCTGTTTGGCCATTTGGTTCAGTTTCCTCGCATCTTTCTTTTCCTCTTTTCGCTTCTCGATTTCTTCAAGGATTTCACGTTGCTTCAAAAACAATTAAGAATTTAACAATGTTACTCAAAAAATATTGTGAAACTGTTTAAGGCTAAAAAGAAAACTTTACAAGGTGGGCAAAATAATGCATAACTCTGAAAAACATGAAAACAGCCACCAAGCATTTCTCGGAAGAAAGAGTTAATGTTTCAAATCAAATCTTTCCTTAAAACTGGTAAAACATCTGATTAATATTTATCAATTCTTAGTTTGTGTAGGAAGGAAGAAGTGTCTCGACCCGAAACGTCACCCATTCCTTCTCTCCAGAGATGCTGCCTGTCCCGCTGAGTTATTCCAGCGTTTTGTGTTTATCTACAACTTTGTTTAAGAAATTAACTGCAGAAGCTGGTACAAATCGAAGGTATTTATTCACAAAATGCTGGAGTAACTCAGCAGGTCAGGCAGCATCTCAGGAGAGAAGGAATGGGTGACGTTTCGGGTCGAAACCCTTCTTCAGACCAACTATGTTTAGTATAGTTCAGAGATACACCGTGGAAACAAGCCCTTCGACCATTGAGTCCATGTCGACCACAAATTAGTTCTTTCCTATTTAGTAGGGACAATTTACAGAAACCAATTAACCTACAAACCTCAAACATCTTTGGAATGTAAGAGGAAATTGGAGCACCCGGAGAAAACCCATAGTCACAGGGAAAACGTACAAACTCCATACAGACAGTACCCATAGTCATGTTCAAACCCTGGACTCTGGCGCTGCAAGGCAGCAATTCTATTGTTGCACCACTGTGCCACCCACGTTAATATGGGGAGACTGAATGTGGTCAGACAGAAGGGTCTCCACCCGAAACATCACCTATTCCTTTTCTCCAGAGATGCTGCCTGACACAATGAGTTACTCCAGCTTTTTGTGTCTGTCTTTAGTTGTGACCTTTCGGGCTGGGATCCCACTTCAGACACTTCTTCTGAAGAAGGGCATTGACATAAACAATCACCTATCCATGTTCTCCAGAGATGCTGCCTGACCCGATGAGTTACTCCAGCACTTTGTTTCTTTTTGTAAACCAATATCACCAGTTCCTTTTTTCTACATAGACAATAGGTGCAGGAGTAGGCCATTCGGCCCTTCGATCCAGCACCACCGTTTGCTGATTGCACCAGAATTGGAGGAGTTGCAGACCGTGTGGAATACTGTCAGAAGATAGACAATAGACAATCGGTGCAGGAGGAGGCCATTCGGCCCTTCGAGCCAGCACCGCCATTCAATGTGATCATGGCTGATCATTCTCAATCAGTACCCCATTCCTGCCTTCTCCCCATACCCCCTGACTCCGCTATCCTTAAGAGCTCTATCTAGCTCTCTCTTGAATGCATTCGGAGAATTGGCCTCCACTGCCTTCTGAGGCAGAGAATTCCACAGATTCACAATTCTCTGACTGAAAAAGTTTTTCCTCATCTCCGTTCTAAATGGCCTACCCCTTATTCTTAAACTGTGGCCCCTTGTTCTGGACTCCCCCAACATTGGGAACATGTTTCCTGCCTCTAACGTGTACAACCCCTTAATAATCTTATACGTTTCGATAAGATCTCCTCTCATCCTTCTAAGGAGATACAGATCAGCTGCGGAAATGGGCAGAGAGATGGCAGATTGAGTTTAACCCACGCAAGTATGAGGTGATGTACTTTGGGATGCTGAACGTAAGGAGAGGGCACACGCTTACTGGCAAGATCCTTAACAGCATTGATGTGCAGAGGGATCTTGGAGTCCAAGTTCATAGCTCAGTGAAAGTGGCAGCACAAGTAGACAGGGTGGTTAAGTGGGCATATGGTATGCTTGCCGTCCTTGACTCTCTAGAGTCTTGACAAACTATAGAGCGGAGGTGCAGAACCTGGCGGACTGGTGCTCGGATAACAACCTGTCCCTAAATACCACCAAGACCAAGGAGCTGATCATCAACTTCCGTAGGTCACATAACGGGGAATATGCCCCGATCTCTATTAACGGGGACAGTGTGGAGAGAGTGTCCAGCTTCAAGTTTCTGGGCACTCACATTTCGGAGGACCTAACATGGTCCAATAACATTGCTGCGCTGGTCAAGAAGGCACAACAAAGACTGTTCTCCCTAAGAACACTGAAAAAGTCTGGTCTACCCCAACAGCTGCTGACGACCTTCTACCGCTGCACCATAGAGAGCATCCTAACGCATGGCATCCCTGTGTGGTACCTCAGCTGCACGGAGGCAGAAAGGAAAGCTCTACAGCGGGTAGTCCATAGAGCTCAGAGGGCCATCGGAACACAGCTACCAGACTTGGAGGGCATCTACAACACACGATGCCTCAGAAAAGCCACCAGCATCCACAAAGACTCTTCACACCCCTGCAACAGTCTGTTCGAACTCCTTCCATCGGGCAGACGATACAAGGCCTTCTACGCCCGCACCTCCAGACTCAGGAACAGCTTCATCCCCAGGGCCATAGCTGCTATGAACCGGTCCTGCTGAGCCGGATGGCCACAAAGCATAGATCAACTTGCACTTTACCCTGTCTAAAAACTGTTACAATTGTTTCGTTTCGTTGGGTTGCTGTTAATTACTTAAATTATTGCATCGTATGGGAGGCGCATTCCCAATCTCGTTGTACCCCTGGGTACAATGACAATAAAGATATATTGTATTGTATTGTATTGTATTGCTAGGTCCTTGCTTGAGTACGAGTCAGAAAGTCATGAAAAAGCTCCAGAAGACCTTGATCGCATTTGGAGGATTGCATGCAGTTCTGGTCACCCCAAAACAGGAAGAACGTCGAGGCTTTGGAGAAGGTGCAGAGGGTGTTTACCAGATTGCTGCCTGGTCACTTTATAGCCTTACGTGTCCTGTACTGGATTGGCAAAACCTAGATAGAGCTCTTAAGGATAGCGGAGTCAGGGGGTATGGGGAGAAGGCAGGAACGGGGTACTGATTGAGAATGATCAGCCATGATCACATTGAATGGCGGTGCTGGCTCGAAGGGCCGAATGGCCTACTCCTGCACCTATTGTCCATTGACGTTTCGGGTTGGCACCCATATTCAGACAAAGGAAATATAGCTGATGATGAGAAATTCCTGGCGTTACTGGAAATGCGTCAAAAGGAATGAAGTAGCAGCAGAGGTCAGACCCACCATTTTCTCTTCGTGCTTCTTTATCTCCTCCATCCTGTTCCGCTGCTCCAGAGCGAGGCGCTGTTGCTGCTCCTGTTGGCTCTTCAGCATCTCCTCATGAAACGACTTGGAGGGAGGAATGTTGTGCTCGCTGAGAAATGACTGCACGTATTCCGCCAAGAGATATACCATCACCTACCACGAGAGACACCGTAATACAGGTTTGCAACACACAGGTAAGTTACGCTACAACGCGTGTTTCCATGAGGCAATTTGGATGCAACACAATTGATGATTAGGGAACACTGGTTGCGTTATGCGAGTCAAATCGGTTACAATGCCATTTCAATTGGGAACTAGAAAACCAGTTGAAAGTTACTTTGGAAACTGACCAGCAGAAAAAAAGCTGACTTAGGAAAAAAAAATATGCAGGGTAAAAAGAAAACTGTTTCCATGTAACCACCTTGGACACCATTGTCTCTTAAGAAAAACAGTCTATCTTGTTCTCTGCGGGTGGCCAAAGAAATTGGCAACTAATCACTTGTATTGAAACTGGTGCAATGATTATTAAACAATGTAACAATGCACGGCCTTTAGTATTTTCTGCTTGCAGTGACTATAGTAAACTTGCAGCTAGTAAAAAGACTTTCAAAGCAGAAAAAAACTTTGATATTGCACGTCTGAAACTCTCTTGCACCCACTGACGATTATTTTTCTAGGTTAATTTTCTATGACATGAGGTTTCTTAGAAATGTAAATGTCATGTTATAGCAGTATTACCTGCAACGATCTGCCTCATTGGTGACTCTCGGACTATCCTTGATCAGACTTTGCTGGCTTTACCACGCACTAAACGTTATTCCCTCATCATGTATATGTACGCTGTAAACGGCTCGATTGGGATCATGTATTGTCTTTCCACTGACTGTACAGAAAGCGACAAAAGCTTTTCACTGTACCTCAGTACACAATAGACAATAGGTGCAGGAGGAGGCCATTCAGCCCTTCGAGCCAGCACCGCCATTCAATGTGATCATGGCTGATCATTCTCAATCAGTACCCCGTTCCTGCCTTCTCCCCATACCCCCTGACTCCGCTATCCTTAAGAGCTCTATCTAACTCTCTCTGAATGCATTCAGAGAATTGGCCTTCACTGCCTTCTGAGGCAGAGAATTCCACAGATTTACAACTCTCTGACTGAAAAAGTTTTTCCTCATCTCCGTTCTAAATGGCCTACCCCTTATTCTTAAACTGTGGCCCCTGGTTCTGGACTCCCCCAACATTGGGAACATGTTTCCTGCCTCTAACGTGTCCAACCCCTTAATAAACTTATATGTTTCGATAAGATCCCCTCTCATCCTTCTAAATTCCAGTGTATACAAGCCTAGTCGCTCCAGTCTTTCAACATATGACAGTCCCGCCATTCCCTAACCCAGTAAACCTACGCTGCATGCCCTCAATAGCAAGAATATCCTTCCTCAAATTTGGAGACCAAAACTGCACACAGTACTCCAGGTGCGGTCTCACTAGGGCCCTGTACAACTGCAGAAGGACCTCTTTGCTCCTATACTCAACTCCTCTTGTTATTGGCTTTCTTCACTGCCTGCTGTACCTGCATGCTTCCTTTCAGTGACTGATGCACTAGGACACCCAGATCTCGTTGTACATCCCCTTTTCCTAACTTGACACCATTCAGATAATAATCTGCCTTCCTATTCTTACCACCAAAGTGGATAACGTCACACTTATCCACATTAAACTGCATCTGCCATGCATCCGCCCACTCACAAAACCTGTCCAAGTCACCCTGCAACCTCATAGCATCTTCCTCACAGTTCACACTACCACCCAGCTTTGTATCATCTGCAAATTTGCTAATGGTACTTTTAATCCCTTCATCCAAGTCATTAATGTATATTGTAAATAGCTGCGGTCCCAGCACCGAGCCTTGCGGTACCCCACTAGTCACTGCCTGCCATTCTGAAAGGGACCCATTTATCCCCACTCTTTGCTTTCTATCTGTCAACCAATTTTCTACCCATGTCAGTACCCTACCCCCAATACCATGTGCTCTAATTTTGCCCACTAATCTCCTATGTGGAACCTTGTTGAAGGTTTTCTGAAAGTCAAGGTACACCACATCCACCGGCTCTCCCCAGTCAATTTTCCTAGTTACATCCTCAAAAAATTCCAGAAGATTAGTCAAGCATGATTTCCCCTTCGTAAATCCATGCTGACTCGGAACGATCCTGTTACTGCTATCCAAATGCTCCGCAATTTCGTCTTTTATAATTGACTCCAGCATCTTCCCCACCACTGATGTCAGACTAACTGGTCTATAATTTCCCGTTTTCTCTCTCCCTCCTTTCTTAAAACGTGGGATAACATTAGCTACCCTCCAATCCACAGGAACTGATCCTGAATCTATAGAACATTGGAAAATGATCACCAATGCGTCAAATAATGTGCCAATAAACGAAACTGAAACTGAACAGCATTGGAATTTGCCATGGTAGACTGGACAGGCAGTTGGACTGTCGGAGGGCAGATATGCAGTCAAATTGAACAGCCGTTGGATGCTGCCTTGTCAGAGTTGAGGTTACTTTGCAAATCTAATTTTCTCACCTCTCCACAGCAAGCTTTGGCTTGATTCACCAGCTCCACCTGCAACTGGTTCAGCTTCACATTTGACAGGCCTTTAGCGTTCTTTAGCTCAATTTCTGGAGGTCTGTGGTGATGACAGAGTAGCAGCAATTAGCATTGGGAACCGAACAGCAAATAGAGCCGTGGAGGAAGGAACTGCAGATGCTGCTTTAAACCGAAGGTAGACACAAAGTGCTGGAGTAACTCAGCGGGACAGGCGGCGTCTGGCGAGAAGGAATGGGTGACGTTTTGGGTCAAGACCCGAAGAAGTCTGAAGAAGGGTCTTGACCCGAAACGTCATCCATCCCTTCTCTCCAGAGATGTTGCCTGTCCCGCTGAGTTACTCCAGCATGTTGTGTCTCGCAAACAGAGTGGCGCAGCTGGTAGTCTCTGCCTCATGGAGTCGTGATTGTGGGTGGTGTCTGTGTGGAGTTTGCATGTTCTTCCAGGATAGAGTGGATGTGGAGAGGATGTTTCCATAAGTGGGAGAGTCTAGAACCAGAGGCCATAGCCTCAGAATAAGAGGACGTTCCTTTAGGAAGGAGACAAGAAGGAATTTCTTTAGTCAGACAGTGGCAAATCTGTGGAATTCATTGCCGCAGTAGGCTGTGGAGGCAGTCAATTGATATTTTTTAAGGCAGAGATAGATTCGTGATTAGTACAGGTGCCAGGGGTTATGGGGAGAAGGCAGGAGAACGGGATTAAGAGGGAGTGATAGATCAGCCACGATTGAATGGCGGAGTAGACTCGAATGGGCCGAATGGCCTAATTCTGGCCCAATGACTTATCAATAGTGAGCATTGACTATGGGCTATAGTTCAATAGTCAATGAACTCTTGACTATTGTGCCTAACATCCATGGTGGGCAGGTTACTGGAGAGGATTCTGAGGGATAAGATAGGTAAGATATGTGACTAGCTTGGTAGGGTGACTTAGTCAGTATGTTGGGCTGAAGGGCCCGTTTCTGTGCGGTATGGCGCTAGATTCCAGAGGCTCCGACAGCATGCCGCTCCGCCAATTCCCTCTGCGCACTTTTCTTTCGCAGAACCTCCATTTTGTCGCCCACCCACCCTCAGGGTAATTCACAATAAGAGTTTAGCCTGGCCGAATGGGTTTGGGCTGTGGGAGGGGACCCGATCACACTGGGGAGACCCGCGGTTAGGTGAAGAAGGTGCAAATTCCAGACAGATATCGTCAAGGTCAGACTCAAACCTGGGTCACGGGAGCTGTGCAATATGTAACTCACAACAGCACAGCTACTCGAACCTCACAATTCCAAATGAAGGCTTTCCTTCTCCTGTGTAATCTGTAACACCCAGCAACACATGTGTGGGAAGGAACTGCAGGTGCTGGTTTACACCGAAGAGAGACACAAGACACTGGGGTAACTCCGCGGGGCAGGCAGCATCTCTGGAGAGTAGGAATGGGTCGAGGCTCTTCTTCAGACCTGAAGGTCTAGACCCGAAACGTCACCCATTCCTTCTCTCCAGAGATGCTGCCTGCCCCGCTGAGTTACTCCAGCATTTTGTGTCTGCACCCAGCAACAATTTCACCTTGCCACAATCTACCACCACGTTCGCACGCATCTTAAACAGTGTCCATCCTTCCGAACTTGTTGATGGCACGGTGACGCAGCTGGTAGAACCGCCGCCTCACATCTCCAGCGACCGGTGTTCAATCCTGACTTGGGGTGCTATCTGTTTTATGTCGAATCTCACAATTCGACATAAAACAATTGTCGTATGTTGAAAGACTGGAGCAGCTAGCCTTGTATACACTGGAATTCAGAAGGATGAGAGGGGTTCTTATCGAAACATATAAGATTATTAAGGGGTTGGACACGTTAGAGGCAGGAAACATGTTCCCAATGTTGGGGGAGTCCAGAACCAGTGGCCACAGTTTAAGAATAAGGGCTAGGCCATTTAGAACGGAGATGAGGAAAAACATTTCAGTCAGAGTTGAAATCTGTGGAATTCACTGCCTCAGAAGGCAGTGGAGGCCAAGTCTCTGAATGCATTCAAGAGAGAGCTAGATAGAGCTCTTAAGGATAGCGGAGTCAGGGGGTATGGGGAGAAGGCAGGAACGGGGTAATGATTGAGAATGATCAGCCATGATCACATTGAATGGTGGTGCTGGCTCGAAGGGCCGAATGGCCTACTCCTGCACCTATTGTCTATTGCCTATTGTTTTATGCCCGTGACTCCAGTGGATTCTCAGAATGTTTTGGTTTCCATCCACATCCCAAAGCTTGAAAGGTGGTAGGTTAATACCTCCCAGTGTGAGGCTGAAGGTAGAATCAGTTGGAATGAGAGGTCGAATCAGATGGGATTATACACTGGGGCTCATGTAGAATGGGTGCTTGGAATGCCTGATGGTTGGCGCTGAGTCAGTGGGCCACAGGGCCTACTTCGGCATCTCTCTATAACCAGCTGGCAGCACTGTGGCACAGCGGGAAGAGCTGCTGCCTCACAGCACCAGAGACCCGACTTCCATCCTGACCCCGTGCTGTCGGTGTGGAGTTTGCACGTTCCCTCTGTGATCGCGTGGGTTTCCTCCCTCCGGGTGCACCAGTTTCCTCCCACATCCCAAAGACGCGCGGGTTTGCAGGTTAATTGTGAATTGCCCTTAGTGTGTAGGGAGTGGATGAGAGAGCGGGATAACGTAGAACGAGTGTGAACGGGCGATCGATGGTCAGTGTAGACTCAGTGGGCTGAAGGGCCTGTTTCCATAGATAACCCTGGAGTAACTCAGTGAGACAGGCAGCATCACTGGAGAGAAGGAATGGTTGACGTTTCCAGTCAAGACCCTTCTTCAGACTCAAGAGAAGGAATGGGTGAAGTTTTGGGTCGAGTTCCTTCGTCAAACTAAAGAGAAGGAATGGGTAACATTTCAGGTCGAGACCCTTCGTCAAACTAAAGAGAAGGAATGGGTAACATTTCGGGTCGAGACCCTTCTTCAAACTAAAGAGAAGGAATGGGTAACGTTTCGGGTCGAGACCCTTCTTCAGACTCAGAGATCCACCCAGTTCGGGCCTGTTTCCATGCTGTATCTCAAAATTAAATAACCAAAACTTCATCGATGGAGGTGGAAAAGACTTCAACTGTAAGAATGTCGACCAAAACGCAAACTGCTGGAGGAAGCGGTTCGGACTGTACCCGTGAAAGATGGACGTGGACATTTTGAGACAGGACCCTCCTTCAGCCAAAAGTCGTTTCAGGAAATGCCCCTGTCCATTTCCCTCCTCAGGTGCTGCCTCAGCCACTGAACTCCTCCAGCAGTTCACTTTTTTCTCAAAATGTCATCCATTTTCCCCAAAGTCGCTGAAGTTAAAGGCCACACACCCACCCATATTTTCTGAGAGACTTGTTGCATCAACTTAATAATAGCTCCCATTATATTTCCCATGAGGTTCAATGATGTAATGCCGAGGCTCCATAAGGTGCTGGTTAGGCCGCACTTGGGAGTACTGTGAGCCAATTTGGGCCTCATATCTGAAGAAGGATGTGCTGGCCCTGGAGAGGGCCCAGAGGAGGTTTGCAAGAATGATCCCACGGTTAACATATGATGAGCGTTTGACAGCACTGGGCCTGTACTCGCTGGTGTTTAGATGTTTGAGGGGGGACCTCATTGAAACTTACAGAATAATGAAAGGCCTGGCTAGAGTGGATGTGGAAAGGATGTATCCACAGGTAGGAGAGTCTAGGACTACAGGTCATAGCCTCAGAATTTAAGAGCGCTCTTTGGGAAAGGAGGTGAGGAGGAACTTCTTTAGTCAGGGGGTAGTTAATCTGTGGAACTCATTGCCACAGAGGGCTGTGGAGGCCAAGTCAGTGGATAATTTTAAGGCAGAGATAGACAGGTTCTTGATTAGGAAGGTGTCAAGGCAGGAAAATGGGATTAGGAGGCAGAGATCAGCCATGATTGAATGGTGGAGTGGACTCGATGGGCCGAATGGCCTAATTCTACTCCTAAAACTTGTGAACTTGTGATATTTTAAAACTCATTTCACGTTGCAATCAGACACTAGGCTTCACCATATTCCCCTCCTTTTCTTCATGTCCCGGCAGCTCACTCCCAAGGCAGTCTGACTGCCCGACAACTTCCTGTGCATCCATTCTAGGACCAGAGGGCATCGCCTCAGAATTAAAGGACGTTCCTTTAGGAAGGAGATGAGGAGGAATTTCTTTAGTCAGAGGTTGGTGAATCTGTGAAATTCATTGCCACAATAGACAGTAGACAATAGGTGCAGGAGGAGGCTATTCGGCCCTTCGAGCCAGCACCGCCATTCAATGTGATCATGGCTGATCATTCTCAATCAGTACCCCGTTCCTCCCTTCTCCCCATACCCCCTGACTCCGCTATCCTTAAGAGCTCTATCTAGCTCTATCTATCTATCTAGATAGATAGCTATCTATCTAGTAGGCTGTGGAGGCCATCAATGGCTATTTTTAAGGCGGAGATAGGTAAATTCTTGACTAGTACGGATGTCAGGGGTTATGGGGAGGAGAATGGGGTTTGAAAGGGAGAGATAGATCAGCCATGATTGAATGGCGGAGTAGACTTGATGGGCCGAGTGGCCTAATTCTGCTCCTATCGCTTCTGAACATAGTCTAATTGCTTTGGCTTGCTTGTAGAACAGACACACACTGTTAAGCACAACCGCCACCAAATTCAGAATAACCAAGTTACACATTGCAAAGCAAGAGCTCACATGTCTGGGTAATTGGGGGGGCAGGTGACGTGCAGCTCCACTGCCACGTGGCTCTCTTCAACGTTGATCAACCCCTGAGGGTGCAGCACAATACAGACTTCAGGCGCACGCTTCACCTGGAACAGAAACAGGCGTTCAGAATCATTAACAAGAGAATACAAATGGCTCCCAGCCAACCAAGATAACTAAACCGCTGAAAAGGTCGGTGTTCAAGGAATAACCTGAATGAATAGCCTCTGCTGTGACAAGCGCCAGGAACACACAAATTTGCAGAGTTGAACTTGCAGCCCAGTCCATGTAGTGCAAGGATTAAACAGACAATTTCAGCTAAAACTAGACCAAGTGGACCCGTTGGGCCCAAACCTCTCTTGCATTGGTGCAGCACCCTCTCCTACCCCCCTCCCCTCTCCCTCTCCGTCCCCTCCCCACTTCCCCTTCCCTCCCCACTTCCCCTATCCATCCCCCTCAACCCCCCTTATCCATCCCCCTCAACCCCCCTTATCCACCCTCCTCCCCCCACCTCCCTCCCCCCCCCACACCTCCCTCCCCCCCCCCACACCCCTCCCCCCCCCCCCCACACCTCCCTCCCCCCCCCACCTCCCTCCTCATATTTCGCCTGGGCAGCTTGCAGCCCAGCGGTATGAACATTGACTTCTCCAACTTTAGATAGTTCCTCTGTCCCTCACTTCCTCTCCCCCTTCCCAGATATCCCTCTATCTTCCTGTCTCCACCTATATCCTTCCTTTCTCCCGCCCCCCTGACATCAGTCTGAAGAAGGGTCTCGACCCGAAACGTCACCCATTCCTTCTCTCCTGAGATGCTGCCTGACCTGCTGAGTTACTCCAGCATTTTGTGAATAAATACCTTCGATTTGTACCAGCATCTGGAGTTATTTTCTTATACACCTGTGCATGTGAGGGGACTCGCATTGTCTGGGAATGCAGCCTTTCCCAGGCCATTCTATGGGAAAGCGTAGCGTTGGAAAACACAACACAGCAGGAATAGTCGGCGGAGGGTCCCATTTTCACCGCGCACGCGGGTAGTGCAGAAACGTTGCAGACAAGGGGGGCTTATGATCGGCTCGGGGAGGGGAGCAGTGGTGCGGTCTGCTCTGATAACAAATGCCATTAAGGATGGTGACGGGCGCCCTTTCGGTGAGAGAACCTCAGCCTTGGACCGTGTCGCTGATGGTGCCAGGTGATCAAGAACAAAACATCCTGTGGCGTTCTCTCTGATGAGTTTGCGAGTGTGTACGGGTTTACGTGAGTGTGTGCAGAAACACCTCTGCCGTGTACATGTGGTTTGCGGGTTCATTCGGGGATATTCAGGGATACGTGAGTGTATGTGCTTTATTTAGTTGTGTAATCAATTACTGAGTGAATCAAACTCTGTTATCTGAATCCGGTGATTTATCGAACACAACAGTCCATCACCAGACTTCCCACCACTGACTCCATCTATAACCGCACGCTGCCTCAGAAAAGCGGCCAACATAATCAAAGACTTGGCCCACTCCTCCTTTTCCCTGCTCCTGTACATTAGAAAGTACAGAAGCTTGAAAGCACGCACCACCAGGCTCAGGAACAGCCTGATATTTTAGGCAGAATCCCTGCATCAGGACCTGAGACGCCTGCCCCCTCCCCCTCCCCCTCCTGTCCCCCTCATCATACCTCCCGTCCCCTCCCCTCCCTTCTCCATCCCCACCTCCCATCCCCCTCGCCGATCACACCATCCCTCCTCTCCCCTTTCCCTATCCCCTCCCCCTCACCCCCTCCTGCTCCATCAATCTCTTCCCCCCCTCCTCCTCCCTCTCCACCCTTCCTCCTCCTCCCTCTCCACCCTTCCTCCTCCTGCCTCCATCAGCCGCTTCACCTCCAAGCCCTACTCCATCCACATCCTCACCCCTTTCTTTCCCCCTCCCCTCGCCTCTTGCACCTCTCTTCTTGCCCTCCCTACCTGTTCTCCACCCCTTCCCCTCTTATCCTACCCTCACCCGACTTCTCCTCCCCCCTTGTCCTCTCCCCCCCTCCTTAACCTACCCTCGCCCACTTCTCCTCCCCTTGCCTCTAACCTCCATCCTCTCCCTCCCTCCCTATCCTCTCCCTCGCTCCCTATCCTCTCCCTCCCTCCTTATCCTCTCCCTCTCTCCCTCTCTCCCTATTCTCTCCCTCCCTCCCTATCCTCTCTCTCGCTCCCTATCCTCTCCCTCCCTCCCTATCCTCTCTCTCGCTCCCTATCCTCTCCCTCCCTCCTTATCCTCTCTCTCCCTTGTTATCCTCTCCCCCTCCCTCCTTTCTTATCCTCGCTCTCCCCCCTATCCTCTCCCTCCCTCACTCCTTATCCTCTCCCTTGTTATCCTCTCCCTCCTTATCCTATCCTCTCTCTCCCTCCTTATCCTCTCTCTCCCTCCCTATCCACTCTCTCCCTCCCTATCCTCTCTCTCCCTCCCTATCCTCTCTCTCCCTCCCTATCCTCTCTCTCCCTCCCTATCCTCTCTCTCCCTATCTCCCTCCCTCCCTATCCTCTCCCTTCCTTGTTATCCTCCCTCTCCCTCCTTATCCCCTCTCCCTCCCTATCCTCTCCCTCCCTATCCTCTCTCTCCCTCCCTATCCTCTCCCTCCCTCCTTATCCTCTCTCTCCCTTGTTATCCTCTCCCCCTCCCTCCTTTCTTATCCTCGCTCTCCCTCCCTATCCTCTCCCTTGTTATCCTCTCCCTCCTTATCCTATCCTCTCTCCCTCCCTATCCTCTCCCTCCCTATCCTCTCTCTCCCTCCCTATCCTCTCTCTCCCTCGTTATCCTGTCCCTCCCTCCTTATCCTATCCTCTCTTCCTCCCTATCCTCTCCCTCCCTCCCTATCCTCTCACTCCCTGTCCTCTGCCTTCCTTGTTATCCTCTCTCCCTCGTTATCCTGTCCCTCCCCACTCACTCCCCTCCCTCCCTCCCTATCCTTTCCCTCCCTCCCTATCCTCTCTCTCTCTCACTCCCTATCCTCTCCCTCCCTCCCTATCCTCTCCCTCCCTCCCTATCCTCCCACCCTCCCTATCCTCTCTCTCCCTATCCTCTCCCTCCCTCCCTATCCTCTCCTTCACTCCCTATCCTCTCCCTTCCTTGTTATCCTCTCCCTCCCTCCTTATCCTCTCCCTCCCTATCCTCTCTCCCTCCTTATCCTCTCCCTCCCTCCTTATCCTCTCCCTCCCTCCCTCCCTATCCTCTCCCTCACTCCCTATCCTCTCCCTCACTCCCTATCCTCTCCCTCACTCCCTATCCTCTCCCTATCCTCTCCCTCCCTCCCTATCCTCTCCCTCACTCCCTATCCTCTCCCTCACTCCCTGTCCTCTCCCTCACTCCCTGTCCTCTCCCTCACTCCCTATCCTCTCCCTCACTCCCTATCCTCTCCCTCACTCCCTGTCCTCTCCCTCACTCCCTATCCTCTCCCTCACTCCCTATCCTCTCCCTCACTCCCTGTCCTCTCCCTCACTCCCTGTCCTCTCCCTCACTCCCTATCCTCTCCCTCACTCCCTATCCTCTCCCTCACTCCCTGTCCTCTCCCTCACTCCCTATCCTCTCCCTCACTCCCTGTCCTCTCCCTCACTCCCTGTCCTCTCCCTCACTCCCTGTCCTCTCCCTCACTCCCTATCCTCTCCCTCACTCCCTATCCTCTCCCTCACTCCCTGTCCTCTCCCTCACTCCCTGTCCTCTCCCTCACTCCCTATCCTCTCCCTCACTCCCTATCCTCTCCCTCACTCCCTGTCCTCTCCCTCACTCCCTATCCTCTCCCTCACTCCCTATCCTCTCCCTCACTCCCTGTCCTCTCCCTCACTCCCTGTCCTCTCCCTCACTCCCTATCCTCTCCCTCCCTCCCTATCCTCTCCCTCCCTCCCTATCCTCTCCCTCACTCCCTATCCTCTCCCTCACTCACTATCCTCTCCCTCCCTCCCTATCCTCTCCCTCACTCCCTATCCTCTCCCTCACTCACTATCCTCTCCCTATCCTCTCCCTCACTCCCTATCCTCTCCCTCCCTCCCTATCCTCTCCCTCCCTCCCTATCCTCTCTCTCTCCCTATCCTCTCCCTCCTTATCCTCTCCCTCCTTATCCTCTCCCTATCCTCTCTCTCCCTCGTTATCCTGTCCCTCCCCCTCTCTCCCCTCCCTCCATCCCACCTTCCACGGGTCGCGGTCCCTCTGGTCTGTGAAGTCGCGGCCGTAGATGGAGCTGAGGGCCTGGACTTCGGCCTCCTGGACGTCAGCGAGGCTGTCTGGCTCGGGCTCGGTCTCGGTCATGGCCGCGGCGCCTGGGGCCTGGGGCCTAGGGCCTGGGCCTGGCGGGGCGGCCTCGGTGGCACCCGCTCTCCTGGCCGGCGCGGCGGGGGGCGGGGCTATCCCCGGGCTCGGGCTGTCCCCCCCTCCACGTGACCAAGCAGAGCGCAGCAGCAGCGCCACCTCCCGGCTCCAGGCCGCCCCCTCTCCCCTCCACACACAGTCAACTCAGTGTGTGATGGAGGCCCAGCCCAGCACCACCGACACAGGGCGCTCAGACCAAGACAGACAGACAGACAGACAGGCAGACAGGCAGTGTGTGTGAGTGTAGGAAGCAACTGCAGATGCTGCTCCACACTGAAGACAGCCACAATTTAAAAACAAAAAATTTATACGTCAAAAAATACTTTATTCCAGTAATAAATATTTATAATATTTTCATTCTGAAGAAGGGTTTCGACCCGAAACGTCACCCATTCCTTCTCTCCCGAGATGCTGCCTGACCTGCTGAGTTACTCCAGCATTTTGTGAATAAATATTTACAAAAGTTTCTTGCTATTGAGGGCGTGCAGAGTAGGTTAATTCCCGGAATGGCGGGACTGTCATATGTTGAAAGACTGGAGCGACTAGGCTTGTATACACTGGAATTTAGAAGGATGAGAGGGGATCTTATCGAAACATATAAGATTATTAAGGGGGTGGACACGTTAGAGGCAGGAGACATGTTCCCAATGTTGGGGGAGTCCAGAACCAGGGGCCACAGTTTAAGAATAAGGGGTAGGCCATTTAGAACGGAGATGAGGAAAAACTTTTTCAGTCAGAGAGTTGTGAATCTGTGGAATTCTCTGCCTCAGAAGGCAGTGGAGGCCAATTCTCTGAATGCATTCAAGAGAGAGCTAGATAGAGCTCTTAAGGATAGCGGAGTCAGGGGGTATGGGGAGAAGGCAGGAACGGGGTACTGATTGAGAATGATCAGCCATGATCACATTGAATGGCGGTGCTGGCTCGAAGGGCCGAATGGCCTCCTCCTGCACCTATTGTCTATTGTCTATTTTTCTTTTCAAAAACTCCACCCAACACATTCCCGGAGGTTCTACCTTCATTCAATACAGATATTCGTTGCCAGATTTACACAGAATCCCTTCCCTTATTTTGAGGGGCGTCTCCATCCCACCCTGGCCCCCATGTCCAGCAGCGGGAGGACCCTAGACTGCGGCCCTCCCCCACAGAGCCGCCCTTGGTGTTGGCTGCGCCAGGCTTCAGTGAGTCCCTCAGCAATTGGTCCAAAACGCCGCAGCGAGACTACTGACAGGTACCCGTAAAAGGGACCACATCACCCCGATTCTGGCCTCTCTCCACTGGCTCCCAGTACAGTACAGAATCAACTTCAAGCTCCTCCTATTCACATACAAAGCCCTAAACGGGCTCCCCCCCCCCCCCCCCCCCCCCCCCCCATATCAAACATCTGCTAACCCACCACTCTATCTCCAGGTCCCTCAGGTCGGCCGACTTGGGGCTACTGACTATCCCGCGGTCTAGGCTTAAGCTCAGGGGTGACCGCGCTTTTGCGACAGTTCGACAGCTCTGAGACTGTGGAACAGCATCCCTCTCCCCATCAGAACTGCCCCCTCCATCGACTCCTTTAAGTCCAGGCTCAAAACCTATTTCTACCCCCTAGCGTTTGAGGTCCTCTGAGGGGGCGCTGTGAACTGTTTATGTATGTGCTGCTATGTTTGTGTGCCATTGTATGTTCGTTTCTTAGTACCTGAACTGATGTACAGCACTTTGGTCAACGTGGGTTGTTTTTAAATGTGCTATACAAATAAAATTGACTTGACTTGACGTACTCCTGCAGTCTGCAGCGGGCCAGTCGGCAACATTCCCCGGCAGACAGCTCGCTCCGCCGGGAGGTCAACAAAGCTCGGGCAAACCAAAGAGCGTCTTTCACCGAGTTGATGATCTTCCAGCAGCACTCGATGTCAGTCTCTGAATGCGTCCCTTGGAACAGTCCGTAGATCACAGGGTCCTCTGTGACGGAGCTGCTCGGAATAAATGGTGACAGGTACCCCTGCAAACCTCTCCAGGGGTCCTGGAGGGATCGAGGGTCGTCTGATTGACATGTTGACCCTCGCACACAAAGTTCACTTCTTTCCAGGAGGGATGAGGCACAATCTCAACTGTTCCAGGGTGAGGTACTTTCTTATTCAGAGTGTGGTGAAAATCTCTGCTCCTCTTTCCTCCAGTTCACCCAGAGCCAATGGACCCCACAAAAATATTCAAGACAGTGAATATCTTTTTCAGGAATCACACAAATGCAGGAGACGGCTTTCAGATCAGCTTTGGTCCAAGTAAATGCTGGAAGAGTTTTAGACAATAGACAATAGGTGCAGGAGGAGGCCATTCGGCCCTTCGAGCCAGCGCCACCATTCAATGTGATCATGGCTGATCATTCTCAATCAGTACCCCGTTCCTGCCTTCTCCCCATACCCCCTGACTCCGCTATCCTTAAGAGCTCTATCTAGCTCTCTCTTGAATGCATTCAGAGAATTGGCCTCCACTGCCTTCTATCATATCATATCATATCATATACAGCCGGAAACAGGCCTTTTCGGCCCACCAAGTCCGTGCCGCCCAGCGATCCCCGCACATTAACACTATCCTACACCCACTAGGGACAATCTGAGGCAGAGAATTCCACAGATTCACAACTCTCTGACTGAAAAAGTTTTTCCTCATCTCAGTTCTAAATGGCCTACCCTTTATTCTTAAACTGTGGCCCCTGGTTCTGGACTCTCCCAATATTGGGAACATGTTTCCTGCCTCTAATGTGTCCAACCCCTTAATAATCTTATATGTTTCGATAAGATCTCCTCACATCCTTGGGTACATAAGTTGGGTACATTATCAGGTTCCTGTGTGTACTCCTCCATTCCCCAGTGAACCATAGACGGAGCCCAATTACAGGCGCTCTGCTGTTGAGATGACGGTGAACTTACTGCTGAACTTACTGCTGAACTTACTGAGGCAACAATACGTCAGGCACAATGTTGCTCAAGGCAAGGGCACGATCTATCTCATTGAAACACTTCAGTAAAACCTTTGGTAGGTCACTGGTGACGACGCATTCAAAACATTGTGTCTAGTTTTGTTCAGCAACGTTTCCAAAGATACAGTGAACCGACAGTAGCTGTGCAGAAAAGGGATGTGGTGACATATTAACTTTTCAGTTTTAGTTTTAGAGATGCAGTTTTAGGGAAAGATAGTTTAGTTTTAGAGATACAGCACGGAAACAGGCCCTTTGGCCCACCGAGTCCGCGCCGACCAGTGATCCCCGCACACGAACGCCATTCTACACACACTGGGGACAATTTACATTTATACCAAGCCACTTAACACACAAACCTGTACATTCCCTGGAGTGTGGGAGGAAACCAATGATCTCGCAGAAAACCCATGCAGGTCACGGGGAGAACGTACACATTCCATACAGACATCCGTACATTCCGTGGCCGGGATGGAACCCGGGTCTCTGGTGCTGTAAGCGCTGTAAGGCAGCGACTCTACCGCTGCGCCACCGTGGCCGTCCACAGACTGCAAAGGGAACTAAAAAGCACAATCAGACAATAGACAATAGACAATAGGTGCAGGAGGAGGCCATTCGGCCCTTCGAGCCAGCACTGCCATTCAATGTGATCATGGCTGATCATTCTCAATCAGTACCCCATTCCTGCCTTCTCCCCATACCCCTTGACTCCGCTATCCTTAAGAGCTCTATCTAGCTCTCTCTTGAATGCATTCAGAGAATTGGCCTCCACTGCCTTCTGAGGCAGAGAATTCCACAGATTCACAACTCTCTGACTGAAAAAGTTTTTCCTCATCTCAGTTCTAAATGGCCTACCCCTTATTCTTAAACTGTGGCCGCTTGTTCTGGACTCCCCCAACATTGGGAACACGTTTCCTGCCTCTAACGTGTCCAACCCCTTAATAATCTTATATGTTTCGATAAGATCCCCTCTCATCCTTCTAAATTCCAGTGTATACAAGCCTAGTCGCTCCAATCTTTCAACATATGACAGTCCCGCCATTCCGGGAATTAACCTAGTAAACCTACGCTGCACGCCCTCAATAGCAAGAATATCCTTCCTCAAATTTGGAGACCAAAACTGCACACAGTACTCCAGGTGCGGTCTCATTAGGGCCCGATACAACTGCAGAAGGACCTCTTTGCTCCTATACTCAACTCCTCTTGTTATGAAGGCCAACATTCCATTGGCTTTCTTCACTGCCTGCTGTACCTGCATGCTTCCTTTCAGTGACTGATGCACTAGGACACCCAGGTCTCGTTGTACGTCCCCTTTTCCTAACTTGACACCATTCAGATAATAATCTGCCTTCCTATTCTTACCATCAAAGTGGATAACCTCACACTTATCCACATTAAACTGCATCTGCCATGCATCCGCCCACTCACACAACCTGTCCAAGTCACCCTGCAACCTCATAGCATCTTCCTCACAGTTCACACTACCACCCAGTCAGAGTGAGAGCAACTCCTTCAGATGGGCAGAGACAGGAAAAGATTTTCGAAGGACTTGGACACTCGAAGTGAGTCATCTTCATCCAATACTGCATGTCCAGGGCAGTAAGGTCAAGGCAGGACATGAGGTAGCGAGGAGTTCCCCAGCCAGGGGCACCTCCTGTCCTCAACAACGCAGCTGACACATCTCAGGGTAACTTTGTAACGGAGGGTCAAAACGCCAGGCTGTGACAAACTAGCAATCTGAAGGCACTGTGAGCAGTTAAAGTGGGGAGCCAGTCTTCAGCGCAGGCTACTGACGAGAACTCATCAGCAATCAGCAGTCTCAAGGGGTCAACATTACCGAGGAGCCTCTGGGTAAGTTTACTGACTCTGTTGTTGAATACCCCACTCCTTGTTTCCTACAAGCCTCTGACTGTCTCTCTCACTGAGCCTTTAGCTCTTGCTGATGAAGCCCGCCTTCGCACTAATGCGCCCACAATCTGTAGAACTATCTTTACACCTCAGATAGACACAGGATGCTGGAGGAACTCAGCGGGCCAGGCAGAACCTCGGGAGAGAAGGAATGGGTGACGTTTTGGGCCGAGACCCTTCTTCAGAGAGAAAGGACGGGTGACGTTTCGGGTATTGAGACCCCACTTCAGTCTGAAGTAGGGACTCGACCCGAAATGTCACCCATTCCTTCTCTCCCGAGGTGCTGCCTGACCTGCTGAGTTACTCCAGCATTTTGTGTCTAACTTCGATTTAAACCAGCATCTGCAGTTTTTTGGGAGATTGTCTATCTTTAAAGACTGGAACGACTAGGCTTGTATACACTGGAATTTAGAAGGATGAGAGGGGATCTTATCGAAACATATAAGATTATTAAGGGGTAGGAAACATGTTCGTTAGAGGCAGGAAACATGTTCCAAATGTTGGGGGAGTCCAGAACCAGGGGCCACAGTTTAAGAATAAGGGGTAGGCCATTTAGAACGGAGATGAGGAAAAATGTTTTCAGTCAGAGAGTTATAAATCTGTGGAATTCTCTGCCTCAGAAGGCAGTGGAGGCCAATTCTCTGAATGCATTCAAGAGAGAGCTAGATAGAGCTCTTAAGGGTAACGGAGTCAGGGGGTATGGGGAGAAGGCAGGAACGGGGTACTGATTGAGAATGATCAGCCATGATCACATTGAATGGTGGAGCAGGCTTGAAGGGCCGAATGGCCTCCTCCTGCACTTATTGTCTATTGTCTATAAAACAATAAGGATACAACATCATGGTCAAAAAATATGGGTGAAAGTAAACCAGAGCAAAAAAGAGACTACAGACTTTGGTTATTGAGTAGAACTACTACTCGTGGGAAAAAAAGCTGTTTTTGTGGCTGCTTTGACAGTCCGGAGTGGCCTTCCAGAGGGAAGTGCTTCGAAGAGTTTGTGGCCAGGGTGAGAGGGGTCAGAGATGATCTTGCCCGCTCGCTTCCCTTGCGCTTGCAGTGTTACTGCTTAACAGTCTTACTGTTGCTGTTTGCAACAATTATTACTATATGCACTAATGACCTGGAAGAAAGAACCAAATGTTAGCTTTCCAAGTTTATCAACGATATGGAAATACATAGAGGGGCATGTTGTGACGAGGACATTGTCATTTTGCAACAGGAGATAGATTAAGTGATTGGGCAATACCTAGCAAATGGAGCTTAATGTGCATAAATGTGAGGTCGCTTTGTTGGGTAAGAGGAATCAAAAAAGCGCATTATTATCTAAATGGATGCCATATTAGCCTTTAGAGTCCGAGAGTCCTAGAATCATAGAGTCCTGGAATCACAGAAGTCACAGAGTCACAGAGTCATAGTCATAGAGTCACAGAGTCCTAGAGTTAAGAGTCCTAGAGTCATATACTGTTGAAACAGGCCCTTCGGCCATCCCAATCTCTTGCCCATCCCAACCACCATATCCCATCTACACTAGTCTCCCTTGCCTGTGTTTGGTCCATATCCCACTAAACCTGTCCTATCCATGTACCTGTCTGATTGCTTCTTAAACGTTGCGACAGTCCCTGCCTCAACTACCTCCTCCGGCAGCTCCTTCCATACATCCATCACCCTTTGTGTGAAAACGTTACCCCTCAAATTCCTATTAAATCCTTCCCCCTTCACCTTAAACCTATGCCCTCGGTTTCTTGATTCCCCTACTCTGGGCAAGAGGTGTAGATCCATGTCTGGTTTTACTGTTGCTCAAAGACTTGAGTGACTCTGAATATATACTCCCACAAACAAGAGGTTCTATGCATCTATTCCTCTCACAATTTTATATGCCTCTATAAGATCACACCTCGTCCTCCTGCACTCCAGGGAATAGAGTAGACAATAGACAATAGACAATAGGTGCAGGAGGAGGCCATTCGACCCTTCAAGCCAGCACCGCCATTCAATGTGATCATGGCTGATCATTCTCAATCAGTACCCCCGTTCCTGTCTTCTCCCCATACCCCCTGACTCCGCTATCCTTAAGAGCTCTATCTAGCTCTCTCTTGAATGCATTCAGAGAATTGGCCTCCACTGCCTTCTGAGGCAGAGAATTCCACAGATTCACAACTCTCTGACTGAAAAAGTTTTTCCTTATCTCCGTTCTAAATGGCCTACCCCTTATTCTTAAACTGTGGCCCCTTGTTCTGGACTCCCCCAACATTGGGAACATGTTTCCTGCCTCTAACGTGTCCAACCCCTTAATAATCTTATACGTTTTGATAAGATCCCCTCTCATCCTTCTAAGGATGTACCAGCCTACTCAAACTCCCTATAGCTCAGGCCCTCGAGTCCCGGTACCATCCTTGAAAATCGTCTCTGTACCCTTTCCAGATTGACATCTTTCCTGTAACATGGTGCCCAGAACTGAACACAATACTCTAAATGCGGCCTCACCAATGTCTTACTGTATTGACTGTAACATGACCTCCCAACTTCTATACTCAATCTGACTGATGAAGCCTTTTTGACCACCCCATCTACCTATGACCCCACCATCAAGAAACTATGTACCTGCACTCCTAGATCCCTCTGCTCTACAACACTCCCCAGAGTCCTACCATTCACTGTGTGGGTCCTGCCCAGGTTAGACTTTCCAAAATACAACACCTCACATTTCTCAGGTTTAAATTCCATCAACCATTCCTCAGCCCCCCTGGCCAACCGAACACGATCCGGTTGCAATTTTTTGACAAACTGTTTTCACTATCTGCAACACCACCCACTTTTGTATCATCTGCAAACTTGCTCATCTTACCATGTACATTCTCATCCACGGCAATAAAATAACTGCAGAGCTGGTTGGTGTTTAAGCATTGGGAGGTTTTGATCCTGTTGTACAGGGTGTTGGTGAAACCTCGACTGGAATACTGAGCACAGTTTTGGACCCCTTTGCCGTAAAAGTATTCGGCAGCATTGGAGGCAGTCCTGAGGAGATTCATCAGGTAAATTCCTGGAATGTGTAGAAAAAACAAATGCAGATGCTGGTTCAAATCGAAGGTAGACACAAAATGCTGGAGTAACTCAGCGGGTCAGGCAGCGTCTCGGGAGAGAAGGAATGGGTGACGCTTCGAAACGTCACCCATTCCTTCTCTCCCGAGATGCCTCCTGCCCCACTGAGTTACCCCAGCATTTTGTGTCTAAATTCTTGGGATGAGTGGGTTGTCCTATCAAGACCGCACCTGGAGTACTGTTTGCAGTTTTGGTCTCCAAATTTGAGGAAGGATATTCTTGCTATTGAGGGCGTGCAGCGTAGGTTTACTAGGTTAATTCCCGGAATGGCGGGACTGTCATATGTTGAAAGACTGGAGCGATTAGGCTTGTACACACTGGAATTTAGAAGGATGAGAGGGGATCTTATCGAAACATATAAGATTATTAAGGGGTTGGACACGTTAGAGGCAGGAAACATGTTCCCAATGTTGGGGGAGTCCAGAACCAGGGGCCACAGTTTAAGAATAAGGGGTAGGCCATTTAGAACGGAGATGAGGAAAAACTTTTTCAGTCAGAGAGTTGTAAATCTGTGGAATTCTCTGCCTCAGAAGGCAGTGGAGGCCAATTCTCTGAATGCATTCAAGAGAGAGCTAGATAGAGCTCTTAAGGATAGTAGAGTCAGGGGGTATGGGGAGAAGGCAGGAACGGAGTACGGATTGAGAATGATCAGCCATGATCACATTAAATGGCGGTGCTGGCTCGAAGGGCCGAATGGCCTCCTCCTGCACCTATTGTCTAATTGAATAATGAGCATGGTCTTCCCAGATCAGAACTACCCGCTGCTGCCCAACGGTACTGAGACGCCCTCACGTCCGGCTGCCACGAGGGAACGGCCAAGTCATCGCGGACGATGCAAGCGCTGGAGGAGAAGACGCCTGCGTGCAGCTCTGAATCCAAGATGGAGCCCAGCAAACTGGAGAGCCGCTACCATTTCTGCGGGAAGGCTTTGAAGATCACTCGGGACTTCAGCAACAACCTCGGCATATCTGCGATAATCTGGGAATCGGTAAGTGAATGAGTGAAGAGAATGATCAGCCATGATTGTTGTGATATTGCTGGGACTACTTTGTTGTATCACAAGGACTACTTTGTTTGCCTGTGTAGTAATGTGTATATAAGAGATTGGGGTGATTAGGTGGTCACTCTGGTTCCAGGTGGCTACGGAATAAAGAGTCTGGAGTTAAGCTCCAGCATTGTAACCTTTTACACACGTGTACTTGTGGTCCGTCCAGGGTCATAACAAAGGTACAACAGATACCGGACCACGAAGTACAACAATGATCACATTGAATGGCGGTGCTGGCTCGAAGGGCCGAATGGCCTCCTCCTGCACCTATTGTCTATTGTCTAAGTGCACCATTTTGATGGGATGTGTTCAAGAGCTGGAAAGCCATCCTGCAGTTTCTCCTTCCTCTTTTCACTGGGCCGACTGGGCTTACATTTTAATGTAAGAAAACAACTCCAGATGCTGGTACAAATCGAAGGTATTTATTCACAAAATGTTGGAGTAACTTAGCGGGTCAGGCAGCATCTCGGGAGAGAAGGAATGGGTGACGTTTCGGGTTGAGACCCTACTTCAGACATTTTAGTTTAGTTTAGTTTAGAGATGCAGAGTGGAAACAGGCCCCTTCGGCCCACCGGGTCCGCGTCGACCAGCGATCCCCGCACATTAACACTATCCTACACCCACTAGGGACAATTTTTACATTTGCCCAGCCGATTAACCTACAAACCTGCACGTCTTTGGAGTGTGGGAGGAAACAGAAGATCTCGGAGAAAACCCACGTAGGTCACGGGGAGAACGTACAAACTCCGTACAGACAGCACCCGTGGTCGGGATCGAACCTGGGTCTCCGGCGCTGCATTCGCTGTAAGGCAGCAACTCTACCGCTGTGCCACCGTGACTGCCATCTGGGATTCACTGGAATTTAAAAAGATGAGAGGGGACTTTATAGAAACATATAAAATTATTAAGGGATTAGACACGCTAGATGCAGGAAACATGTACCCCATGTTGGGGGAGTCCTGAACGAGGGGGTCACAGAATTTAAGGGGTAGTTTAAGAATATGGGGTAAGGCCATTTAGGACTGAGATGAGGAAAATCTTTTTCACCCAGAGAGTTGTGAATCTGTGGAATTCTCTGCCACAAAAGGCAGTGGAAGCCAATTCGCTGGATGTTTTCAAGAGAAAGTTAGATTTAGCTCTTAGGGCTAACGGAATCAAGGGATATGGGGAGAAAGCAGGAACGGGGCACTGGATGGTCAGCCATGATCATATTGAATGGCGGTGCTGGCTCGAAGGGCCGAATGTGGCCTACTCCCACTCCTATTTTCTATGTTTCTATGTTTCACTCAGACCTCCGATTCTGAATGAATTAATAAAAAATGGACTGCAGAGATGATAAATAGGGTACGCTGTGTTCAGGAAGCTTTTAACCAGCACCTGAGGCCCAGGGATGGAAAGTAGAAAGCCAGAATGTGGATCTGGGAAAGCTGCAAATCCACAACATGGTTGCCTGGAAATTATAACACCTGCTATGTTCTGGCAAGGAGGCAGGGCATGGATTCAGGGGAAGACAGGAAGAGGACACCTCGAAACGTCCCCCATTCCTTCTCTCCAAAGATGCTGCCTGAGTTACTCCAGCATTTTGTGTCTAGCTGGCATCTTCTGGTGGGTAGAATCTTAGTTTGTACCAACGGCCTGGTTTAACTCCATGTTGGCCTTGGTTGACCAATATTCTTGTTAACATATATTGCCAGATGACTATATTTCCAACTTTTGAATGGTAGGGGTTACAGATGGTTCTTGGGAATGGAACCACATCGTAACTGGTGGACAATAGACAACAGGTGCAGGAGGAGGCCATTTGGCCCTTCGAGCCAGCACCGTAATTCACCATGATCATGGCTGATCATCCACAATCTGTACCCCATTCCTGCCTTCTCCCCATATCCCTTGACTCCGCTATCGTTAAGAGCTGTATCTAACTCTCTTTTGAAAGCATCCAGAGAATTGGCCTCCACTGCCTTCTGAGGCAGAGAGTTCCAGAGCTTCACAACTCTCTGGGTGAAAAAGTTTTTCCTCATCTCCGTTCTAAATGGCCCACCCCTTATTCTTAAACTGTGACCCCTGGTTCTGGACACCCCCAACATCGGGAACATTTTTCCTGCATCTAGCCTGTCCAATCCTTCAAGAATTTTAAATGTTTTTATAAGATCCCCACTCATCCTTCTAAATTCCAACAAATACAAGCCCAGTCGACCCATTCTTTCATCATATGTCAGTCTCGCCATCCTGGGAATTAACCTGGTGAACCTACGCTGCACTCCCTCAATAGCAATAATGTCCTTCCTCAAATTAGGAGACCAAAATTGCACACAATACTCCAGGTGCGGTCTCACCAGGGCCCTGTACAACTGCAGTAGGACGTCCTTGCTCCTAAACTCCAATCCTCTCTCAATGAAGGCCAACATGCCATTAGCTTTCTTCACTGCCTGCTGTACCTGCATGCTTACTTTCAGTGACTGATGTACAAGCACACCCAGGTCTCGTTGAACCTCCCCTTTTCCTAATCTGACACCATTCAGATAATAATCTGCCTTCCTGTTCTTGCCACCAAAGTGGATAACCTCACATTTATCCACATTATACTGTATCTGCCATGCATGCATCTGCCCATTCACCCAACCTATCCAAGTCATGTTTCCTGCCTCTAACGTGTCCAACCCCTTAATAATCTTATATGTTTCGATAAGATCTCCTCTCATCCTTCTAGATTCCAGTGTATACAAGCCTAGTCACTCCAGTCTTTCAACATATGACAGTCCCGCCATTCCGGGAATTAACCAAGTAAACCTACGCTGCATGCCCTCAATAGCAAGAATATCCTTCCTCAAATTTGGAGACCAAAACTGCACACAGTACTCCAGGTGCGGTCTCACTAGGGCCCTGTACAACTGCAGAAGGACCTCTTTGCTCCTATACTCAACTCCTCTTGTTATGAAGGCCAACGTTCCATTGGCTTTCTTCACTGCCTGCTATACCTGCATGCTTCCTTTCAGTGACTAATGCACTAGGCCACCCAGATCTCGTTGTACGTCCCAACTTGACACCATTCAGATAATAATCTGCCTTCCTATTCTTATCACCAAAGTGTATAACCTCACACTTATCCACATTAAACTGCATCTGCCATGCATCCGCCCACTCACACAACCTGTCCAAGTCACCCTGCAGCCTCATAGCATCTTCCTCACAGTTCACACTACCACCCAGCTTTGTATCATCTGCAAATTTGCTAATGGTACTTTTAATCCCTTCATCCAAGTCATTAATGTATATTGTAAATAGCTGCGGTCCCACTAGTCACTGCCTGCCATTCTGAAAGGGACCCATTTATCCCCACTCTTTGCTTTCTGTCTGTCAACCAATCTTCTATCCATGTCAGTACCCTACCTCCAATACCATGTGCTCTAATTTTGCCCACTAATCTCCTATGTGGAACCTTGTCAAAGGCTTTCTGAAAGTCAAGGTACATCAAATCCACCGGCTCTCCCCTGTCAATTTTCCTAGTTACATCCTCAAAGAATTCCAGAAGATTTATTGTTAAACGTTGTGGATCCACCAGCTCTGATGTCAACCCAACATTGTCTTCCAGGGCCTTGTTCTCTGCCGGTACTTCCAGCAAGAAAAGATCGATTTTTCAGGGAAGAAGGTGATTGAATTGGGATCCGGCACTGGGATCGTGGGAATCCTTGCCACGCTGCTGGGTGAGTAGGTGGAAGCCACTGCCCAACGGCACTCCGTGTGCCTGTGCCTTTCTCTTCCTTGTGCAGGAAGGAGCTGCAGATGCTGGATTAAACTGAAGGCAGACGCACAATGCTGGAGTAACCCAGCGGGACAGGCCGCATCTCTGGAGAGAAGGAGGAATGGTTGACGTTTCGGGTCGAGACCCTTCTTCAGACCCGAAACGTCACCCATTCCTTCTGTCCAGAGATTCTGCCTGTCCCGCTGAGTTACTCCAGCATTATGGGTTCCTTGCTATTCAAATGTCTGTATGAATGTCTCTTAAGCGTTGTAATTGTATCTAACGCCACAATCTCCTACGGCAGTGAGCTCCAGATACTCTGTGCTTGTAAAATAAGACTTGCCCCTCCCTCACCCTCTTTAAAACTTTCCTTAAACTTATGACCTATTGATTTTGATGCCCCTGTCATGGGACAATGTTTTTGACTATCTATGCCTCTCATAATCTTCCATCCTTCAACCTCACCACTCACCGCTCAGCCCTCTTCACTGCAGGGAAAACAAACCTAGTCTGTCCAACCTCTCCCCGCATCACAAGCTCACGAGTTATAGGAGCAGAATTAGGCCATTCGGCCCATTGAGTCCACTCCGCCATTCAATCATGGCTGATCTCTGCCTCCTAATCCCGTTCTCCTGCCTTCTCCCCATAACCCCTGACACCTGCTCTAATTAATAATGTGTCTATCTCTGCCTTAAAAATATCCACTGACTTGGCCTCCACAGCCCTCTGTGGCAATAAGTTCCACAGATTAACTACCCTCTGACTAAAGAAGTTCCTCCTCACCTCCTTTCTAAAAGAGTGCCCTTTAATTCTGAGGCTGTGACCTCTGGTTCAAGACTCTCCCACCAGTGGAAACATCCTCTCCACATCCACTCTATCAATGCCTTTCACTATTCTGTAAGTTTCAATGAGGTCCCCCCTCAACCTTCTAAACTCCAGCGAGTACAGGCCCAGTGCTGTCAAACGCTCATCATCTGCTAACCCACTCATTCCTGGGATCATTCTTGTAAACCTCCTCTCCAGAACCAGCACATCATTCCTCAGATATGGGACCCAGATTTGCTCACAGTACTCCAAATGCGGCCTCACCAGTGCCTTGTAGAGCCTCAGCATTACAATCTCTGTTTTTGTACAGCAGTCCTCTTGATATAAGTCCTCTTGATATTCAGTCCTCATTGAATTTGCCTTCCTTACGACCGGTTCGACTTACAAATTAGTTCCCAAGTCTCTTTGCACCTCTCCAGAGCCAACACATCCTTCCCCAGCTATAGGGCCCAAATTTGCTAACGTCTTCCAATTTAGGCAGCGTCCTGGTGAAATTGCCTCCAGCCTCTCTCCAAAGTAATCCCTTGGCATTTATCCAATATATGGCAAGCAGAACGGCGTATAATACTCTAATAATACTCCGTGTGGCCTAACCAGTGATTTGGTGAATGTTGCTTCAATGTTCCTCATGGAATTAAGTCCTATCTTCTCAACAGTTCAGGGGAAGATGGCTTCTTCTGAAGTTCCTCCAGGTTTATCATTGAGCATCTTGTATCAAAGGCCTTGCTTCAGATCTTCCGGCCTTTGTGTTGACTTCCTCGAACACATTCCTATCTCTGAAAGCTCTACGACCAGATATACCTCTGTCTCCTAGTTTTCTTACAGATGTTATCCAGTAAATAGTTTTTGCATCTTTTCCAGTGTCTCGACAATACAGAGGTTGGGGCTCTTCAAAATGCTCCAAATATGGTCTAATGTTGAACTCTTTTTTTATTCCGTACTTCCCGAAGTGGATCCCAGTCCTTATAGACTTCCCTTTACAAGGTCATAAGTTCATAAGTGCACAATTAGGCCATTTTTTTTCAGGTCTACTCCGCCACTCAATCATGGCTGATCCATCTCTCCCTCCTAACCCCATTCTCCTGCCCTCTCCCCATAACCTCTGACACCCGTACCAATCAGGAATCTGTCTATCTCTGCCTTAAAAATATCCATTGACTTGGCCTCCACCACCGTCTGTGGCAAAGACTTGAAATTCCTCCTCATCTCCTTCCTCAAAGAACGTCCCTCTATGCTGAGGCTATGCCCTCTGGTCCTAGACCCTACCACTAGTGGAAACATCCTCTCCACATCCACTCTATCCAGGCCTTTCACTATGCAGTACGTTTCAATGAGGTTCCCCCCTCAACCTTCTAAACTCCAGCGAGTACAGGCCCAGTGCTGTCAAACGCTCATCATAGGTTAACCCACTTATTCCTGGGATCATTCGTGTAAACCTCCTCTGGACCGTCTCCAGAGCCAGCACATCCTTCCTCATATATGGGGCCCAAAATTACTCACAGTAATCCAAATGCGTCCTGACCAGCGCCTTCTAGAGCCTCAGTATTACATCCCTGTTTTTGTATTCTAGTCCTCTCAAAATAACTTTCGATCTTGTTTCTTTTGGAGTTCTGTCTCTCCCTCTGCTCCTCCATCCATTGAGACTCTTAAGTTGGACTTCCCCTGCCTCCATCAACCAGTTTCTTTCTCTCTCCTATATGCTCATTTGAGGGCGTGCAGCGTAGGTTCACTAGGTTAATTCCCGGAATGGCGGGACTGTCGTATGTTGAAAGGCTGGAGCAATTAGGCTTGTATACACTGGAATTTAGAAGGATGAGGGGGGATCTTATTGAAACATATAAGATAATTAGGGGATTGGACACATTAGAGGCAGGAAACATGTTCCCAATGTTGGGGGAGTCCAGAACAAGGGGCCCCAGTTTAAGAATAAGGGGTAGGCCATTTAGAACGGAGATGAGGAAGAACTTTTTCAGAGAGTGGTGAAGGTGTGGAATTCTCTGCCTCAGAAGGCAGTGGAGGCCAGTTCGTTGGATGCTTTCAAGAGAGAGCTGGATAGAGCTCTTAAGGATAGCGGAGTCAGGGGGTATGGGGAGAAGGCAGGAACGGGGTACTGATTGAGAATGATCAGCCATGATCGCATTGAATGGTGGTGCTGGCTCGAAGGGCTGAATGGCCTACTCCTGCACCTATTGTCTATTGTCTATTGCCTATTTCTCCCTACCTTGACTCCCCTATTTTCCTTCCACCTTGGGTTGCCAACTGTCTCGTATTAGCCGGGACATCCCGTATTTTGGGCTAAATTGGTTTGTCCCATACGGGACCGCCCTTGTCCCATATTAGGCCCGGGGGGCGCTGTAGGCCCGGATGCTATAGGCCCGGATGCTATAGGCCCGGGTGCTGTAGGCCCAGACGCTGTAGGCCCGGATGCTGTAGGCCCGGGCGCTGTAGGTCTGGACGCTGTAGGTCCGGACAGTATAGGCTCGGGCGCTGCCTAACGGAGGTTGCTTAGCAACCCGCCTCTCGGTCCAGGCGGCCACCATTGGTGGAACGGGAGCACGTGGCCCCTGGCTGTATGAGGTCACGTGGGGCGCGGGGCGGTGACGTCAGCTTGCCCCTTATTTGGGAGTGAGATAGTTGGCAACCCTACTTCCACCCCCATTCCCATCCACCTTGTTTACATTTCACTCCCAATCTTCCTTCCTTACCCGGTTCCACATCTGCACACTTTTGGCTCCACTTCCCTCCAGTCTTGGTTACTATCTCTTGTCTCCCCCACCTGACTTTCCGCTCCTCACCCTTATCCACCCATCACTTGCCACGTTGTGTCCTGCCACTGCCCCTCATCTGTCTCTCCCAGCCTTCTCCCCTGTTCTCCCTCAGTGTGAAGAAGGGTCCCGACCCAAAATTTTGATTGTCCATTTCCCTCCACAGATACCGTCTGATCTATTGATTTTAGTTTGGTTTAGTTTAGTTTAGTTTAGAGATACAGCGCGGAAACAGGCCCTTCAGCCCACCGGGTCCGCGCCGACCAGCGATCCCCACACACTAACACCATCTTACACCCACCAGCGACAATTTTTACATTTACCAAGCCAATTAATATACAAACCTGTACATCTTTGGAGTGTGGGAGGATACCGATGATCTCAGAGAAAACCCACGCAGGTCACGGGGAGAACGTACAAACTCCATATAGAGCGCGACTAAATTTCTTTAGACAGAGGGTGGTGAATCTGTGGAATTCTTTGCCACAGCGGGCTGTGGAGGCCAAGTCAGTAGATATTTTTAAGACAGAGATAGATTCTTGATCAGTGCGGGTGTCAGGGGTTATGGGGAGAAAGCAGGAGAATGGGGTCAGGAGGGAGAGATAGATCAGCCGTGAGTGAATGGGGGAGTAGACGATGGGCCGAATGGCCTAATTCTGTTCCAATCACTAAACAAAAACTAAACTAAAAACAGCTTTAGAAATCAGAAGGATTTGTAGCTCAAGGAACATAATCTTCCACCACATTAGTGTGGGCCAATCATGCCCACGGGTCACATGATCTCTTTGGCTAACTCTACTTGGACAACTGCATTTGTCAAATCCTTTGCTGGAAGAACAGGGTGGCGCAGCGATAGAGTTGCTGCCTCGCAGCGCCGGAGACCCGGGTTCGATCCCGACTACGGGCGCCGTCTGTACGGAGTTTGTACGTTCTCCCCGTGACCTGCGTGGGTTTTCTCCGAGATCTTCGGTTTCCTCCCACACTCCAAAGACGTACAGGTTTGTAGGTTAATTGAATGGGTAAAATGTAAAAATTGTCCCTAGTGGGTGTAGGATAGTGTTAGTGTGCGGGGATTGCTGGGCGGCGCGGACTCAGTGGGCCGAAGGGCCTGTTTCCGCGCTGTATCTCTAAATCTAAATCTAAAACCTTGGCCTCACAGGTGGAAACGTCACCCTGACAGACCAGCCCTCCGTTCTGTGCCAGATCGAGTTCAACGTGGCCACCAACGTCCCCGAGTCCAACCGGTCCCGGGCGGCCGTGTGCCCTCTCCGCTGGGGCGAAGACCAGAGCGAGTTCCCCGCCGACTTTGACGTGGTCCTGGGCTCGGACATCGTCTACAGCCCGCAACATTTCGAAAGCCTGATTCAAACTCTGCGGCACCTGAGTAGCCCCACCACTGTCATTTACATCTGCTCCAAGATGCGGGAGACCATGGGAGCCAAGGACTTCCACGAGAAGCTCCTCCCTCAGTACTTCGACTGGGAAATCGTACACAGGAACGAGGAGAAAGAAATCAACGTGTACAGAGTGACCAAGAAGAACCCAGGCCCCAACGATCAGCCACTGCCCTGAGCACTGATCCTGCCAACCCGCCTGCCAATAAATAGTCCGAGACAATCTTCCACATGTTTCTCTTTTCTTGTTGCTCCTTCCCTCTGACTTCTGTGCAGGATGGAACTGCAGATGCTGGTTTACACGGAAGGTAGGCACAAAATGCTGGAGTAGCTCAGCGGGACAGGCAGCGTCTCTGGAGAGAGGGAATGGGTTTCGGGTCGAGAATCTGACGAAGGGTCTCGACCTGAAACGTCCACTTGTTCCAACTCGCTGAGTTACTCCAGCTTTTTGTGTCTCTCTGACTCCTGCTTTCCTCTCTCTCACTCCTCTCCCAGCTCTAGGCCTCCCACAGCCTCCAAATCTGGCAGGGATTGTCCATGCGGATGAATATCGTGGCACTCCTGCTCGCTTAGTGCAGACCTCTGCACCCTGTGTGTGGTAGGAGGGAACCACAGAACGAGACAGCACAGAAACAGGCCCTTCAGCCCACCTTGTCCCTGCCAACTAAATTGGCATTCTGGACTGGTCCCTTTTGCCTGCATTTGACCTCTCACCCTCCAAGCCCTTCCCATCTGTATATTTATGGATCTATTTATTCTTGATTAGTGCGGGTGTCAGGGGTTATGGGGAGAAGGCAGGAGAATGGGGTTAGGAGGGAGAGGTGGATCAGCTACGATTGAATGGTGGAGTAGACTCGAAGGGCCGAATGGCCTAATTCTACTCCTTTTTTTAATGCAGGAAAAATGTTCCCAATGTTGGGGGAGTCCAGAACCAGGGGCCGCTGTCTAAGAATAAAGGCGAGGCCATTTAAAACTGAGGTGAGAAAAAACTTTTTAACCCAGAGTTGTGAATTTGTGGAATTCTCTGTCGCAGAAGGCAGTGGAGGCCAATTCACTGGATGAATTTAAAAGAGAGTTAGATAGAGCTCGAGGAGCTAGCGGAATCAAGGGATATGGGGAGAAGGCAGGCACGGGTTACTGATTGTGGATGATCAGCCATGATCACAATGAATGGTGGTGCTGACTCGAAAGGCCAAATGGCCTCCTCCTGCACCTATTTTCTATGTTTCTATGACTTCTGAACATGAACTATCCAAATGTCTTTTGTAGTAGTAATTGTATCCGCTTATAAATTTTCCTCTCATAACTCATTCCATATACGGACTACCTTCCAAGTGAAAATGTTGCCCTGAGATCCCTCTTAAATCTCTCCCCTCTCGCATTGAGCCTGTGTTTTAGCTTTAGAATTCTCCACCCGGCAAGACTGTGAGCATTCACTTTATCCATGTACCTCACGATCGTTTAACATGTCAATAAGGTCACCCCTCAGCCTCCTCTGCTCCAAAGAAAAATGAATCAGCCTGGGTCACATGGAGAATCTCCTCTGTACCTTTACCAGCTTAATGACATTCTTCCTCTAGCTGAGTGACCAGAACAAGATTCAAGATTCAAGATCAAGATCAATTTATTGTCACGTGCACCAATTAAGGTGCAGTGAAATTTGAGTGACCATACAGCCACACTAAGTGAAAAGCAACAAGACACACAGCCACATAACATAAAATGTAACATGAACATCCACCACAGTGGATTCCACATTCCTCACTGTGATGGAAGGTAATAAAGTTCAACCATCTTCCTCGTTGTTCACCTGCGGTCGGGGCTGTTGAACCGTCCGCAGTCGCCACTGCCGACTGTCCGAGGCCCTCGCGTCGGGACGATCGAAACTCCCGCGTCGGGACGGTTGAAACTCTCTCCGCGGCATGGAGCTCCCGAGTCGGCCTCTTCTTACCAGAGACCGCGGGCTTCACGATGTTAAAGTCCACAGGCCCCGCGGTTGGAGCTCTCCACAGTCGATCCCCGGCAAAGGATCGCAGCTCCACGATGTTAAAGTCCGCGCCGCGCCCGCGGCATGAAGTGCCGGGCCGGTCTCCAGGAAAGGCCGCCAACTCCTCGATGTTAGGCCGCAGTGGGGACGGAGATACGATACGGAGAAAAATCACATCTCCGTCGACGTAAGAGATTGAAAAAAAGTTCCCCCCAATTACCCTCACCCCACACATAAAACAAACCAAGGAACACACAGCACACAGCATTCCAAGTGCGGACTGACCAACGACTTCTCCAGCCGCGGTACGATCAAAGATACAAGAGGAACAAGATGGACCACTCCGTTGAAATCGCCTATACTGAAGTGTAGTACGCAAAGGAGTGGAACGTCCGCCATTTTAGTAGGCAAAACCCGCCGTTCGTTATGCCTCTCGCAGTGTAATCAGTGTTTTGGGGTAACAGTATGTGTGATGATACCATTAAAATGCAGAATATATCTCATCTATCAATTCACAGATTTCTGTTATTTTTCTTTTTAAACGTTTCTGCAAGTTTCTGCCTACTAAAATAGTGCCATGACATACTACGGTTTTTAGGGTCGAGTGGTCTATCTTGCTCCTCTACTATCTTTGGTGTCCCAATGTTCATCCTCAATACCCTTCCCATTGAAGGCAAGCATGTGAAACGCCTTCTGTACCTCCCTGTCCACCTGACTCAGCACTTTCACAAAACCTTGCACCTTGCACTCCCAGACCTCTCTGCTCTGTAACATACTCCAGGGCTCTACCAATTACCGAGCAAGTCCCCTGTTTTGACATCTCACCGTCAGAGAGCCTTACAGCATGGAAACAGCATGAAGAAGTGTCTCGACCTGAAACGTCACCCATCCCTTCTCTCCAGAGATGCTGCCTGTTCCGCTGAGTTACTCCAGCATTTTGTGTAAGAAAATAACTGCAGATGCTGGTACAAATCGAAGGTATTTCCACAGAGACCGTTCCCTCCGTAACTCCCTGGTCCACTCGTCCCTTCCTACCCAAACCACCCCATCCCCGGGCACTTTCCCCTGTAACCGCAGGAGATGCAACACCTGTCCCTTTACCTCCCCCCTCAACTCCATCCAAGGACCTAAATAGTCTTTCCAGGTGAGACAGAGGTTCACCTGCACCTCCTCCAGCCTCATCTATTGCATCCGCTGCTCTAGATGTCAACTTCTTTACATCGGCGAAACCAAACGCAGGCTCGGCGATCGCTTTGTTCAACACCTTCGCTCAGTCCGCCTTAACAAACCTGATCTCCCGGTGGCTGAGCACTTCAACTCCCCCTCCCACTCCCAGTCTGACCTTTCTGTCATGGGCCTCCTCCAGTGCCATAGTGAGGCCCACCGGAAATTGGAGGAACAACACCTCATATTTCGCCTGGGCAGCTTGCAGCCCAGCGGTATGAACATTGACTTCTCCAACTTTAGATAGTTCCTCTGTCCCTTTCTTCCCCTCCCCCTTCCCAGATCTCCCACTGTCTCCACCTATATCCTTCCTTTGTCCCGCCCCCCTGACATCAGTCTGAAGAAGGGTCTCTACCCGAAACGTCGCCCATTCCTTCTCTGCTGAGATGCTGCCTGACCTGCTGAGTTACTCCAGCATTTTGTGAATAAATACCAGCATTTTGTGTCTACCTTCGATTTAAACCAGCACCTGCAGTTCTTTCCTACACATGGAAACAGTCCCTTTGGCCCAACTTGCCCACTCCAACCAACAGGCCCCATCTACACGAGTCTCGCTTGCCTGATATCCCTCTAAACCTTTCCAATCCATGTACCTGTCCAAATGTCTTTTAATGTTAGTCACATAAATGCTGGAGTAACTAGGCGAGACTGGCAGCATCTCTGGAGAGAAAGAGTGGGTGCCGTTTTGGGTCGAGACTCTTCGTCAGAGGTTCAGGGGAGAGTGAGTCTAGAGGTATGGAAGGGTAAGGTGTGAAAACGACAGGTCAAAGTAAGAACATTGAATTCTCTAATTTTAGGTAACTAACCTACAAACAGCTCTCCCCTTCTCTCCCACATTTCGCCACCCCCCCCCCCCCCCCCCTCACTTGTGCCCCACTTGGATAAGGCAGAGATAGACAAATTCTGGATTAGAATGGGTGTCAAGGGTTATGGGGAGAAGGCAGGAAAATGGGATTAGGAGCCAGAGATCAGCCATGTTTGAATGGTGGAGTAGACTCGATGGGACGAATGGCCTAATTCTACTCCTATAAACTTAGTTTTGTTTAGTTTAGTTTAGAGATACAGCGTGGAAACAGGCCCTTCGGCCCACCGGGTCCACGCTGACCAGCGATCCCCGCACACTAACACTATCCTACACCCACCAGGGACAATTTTTACATTTACCAAGCCAATTAACCTACAAACCTGTACGTCTTTGGAGTGTGGGAGGAAACCGAAGATGTCGGAGAAAACCCACGCAGGTCACGGGGAGAACGTACAAACTCCGTACTGACAGCACCCGTAGTGGGGATGGAACCCGGGTCTCCGGCGCTGCATTCGCCGTAAGGCAGCAACTCTACCGCTGCGCCACCGTGACCGCCCTAACTTGTGAACCTGTTTGTCAAACATCTCTTGAATTCATTGTTTTAATGAATTGTGTGTTGCCTCCACTTCTTTTGTCGGATCTAACTTGCTCACCAGCCCTTAAAGAAATTGATGTGTGCAAGGAAAGAGACTTAAAAATTGCACTCAGGTTAAATACTGTCAATGTTGAAAATTTGAAATGAGATCGGAAACACATGTTCTGATGCGAAAGTAAGTGAGCAGTTAATTCTGTTTCTCTTCTCCACGGAAGCTGCTTGGCGGACTAGGTATTTTCAGCATTTTCTGTATTTGTGTTCGGAGACACAACTTGGAGACACAGCGTGGAGAAAGGCTCTTCGTCCCACCTACTCCCCTCTGACCAGCGATCACCTGTACACTAGTGTAGGGGAAAAAACCTGCAGGTGCTGGTTTAAATCGAAGGTAGACACAAAATGCTGGAGTAACTCAGCGGGTCAGGCAGCATCTCTGGAGAGAAGGGATGGGTGGCGTTTCGGGCCCACTCCCCTGACATCTGTCTGAAGAAGGGTCTCGACCCGAAACATCGCCCAGTCCTTCTCCCCAGAGATGCTGCCTGACCCGCTGAGTTACTCTAGCATTTTTTGTCTACCCGTACACTAGTTCTACCCTACACGCTAATGACAATTTACAGAAGCCAATTAACATAAAAACCTGTTGGAAGGAACTACAGATGCTGGTTTACACAGAAGATAGATACAAAAAGCTGGAGTAACTCAGTAGGTCAGGCAGCATCTGTAAATTGAATTGAATTCATTTTATTAGCCAAGTATGTATACATACAAGGAATGTGCCTTGGTGCTTTGCTCGCAAGTAACAACATGACATACAGTGAACAATTAAGAATAAAACATTTCTAACTTAAACATGTGAAGAATGAAATAAAATACCAGAGCAAAGGGAGGCTCTGGAGACAAGGAATAGTTAACGTTTCGAGTCGAGACCTTTCTTGAGACTGAGAGAGAGTCGGGGGAGAGGGGAGCGAGAGATATGAAAAGGTACATGGAACAAATGAATGAAAGGTGTGCAAAAGAACAAATCAAAGTCAGCAGCGATGATCAAGGAAAGGTGGAGCCCACAATGGTCCATAGTTGGTTGTGGGGAAGGTGATAACGAGTGAAACTCGGCAGAACGACAGTGAAACTAGTACAACGACTAGGGTGCGGGAGAGATGGAGAGAGAGATGATCCTGGATGGAGCCAGTCCTCCTGATGAGTTTGTTGATCCTATTGGTGTCCGCGGCCTTCGCCCTGCTGCCCCAGCACACGGCAGCGAAGAAGATGGCACTGCCCACCACCGATTGGTAGAACATCTGCAGCATCTCACTGTAGACATTGAAGGAGCGGAGTCTTCTCAAAAAGTACAGCTGGCTCTGTCCCTTCTTGTACAGGGCCTCAGCGTTCCTGGACCAGTCCAGTTTACTGTTCAGGTACACTCTGAGGTATTTGTACTCCCTGGTAAACTACACATAGAAACATAGAAAATAGGTGCAGGAGTAGGCCATTCAGCCCTTCGAGCCAGCATCGCCATTCAATGTGATCATGGCTGATCATCCACAATCAGCACCCCTTTCCTGCCTTCTCCCCATACCCCTTGATTCCGCTAGCCCCAAGAGCTCTATCTAACTCTCTTTTGAATGCATCCAGAGAATTGGCCTCCTCTGCCTTCTGTGGCAGAGAATTCCACAAATTCACCACTCTCGGGGTGAAAACGTTTTTCCTCATCTCAGTTCTAAATGGCCTCCCCTTTATTCTTAAACTGTGGCCCCTGGCTCTGGACTCCCCCAACATCTGGAACATGTTTCCTGCATCTAGCTTTTCCAATCCGTAATAATTTTATATGTTTCTACAAGATCCCCTCTCATCCTTCTAAATTCCAGTGAATACAAGCCCAGTCGTTCTATTCTTTCATCATATGACAGTTCCGCCATCCCGGGAATTAACCTCGTGAACCTATGCTGTACTGCCTCAATAGCAAGAATGTCCTTCCTCAAATTAGGAGACCAAAACTGCACACAATACCGCAGGTGTGGTCTTACCAGGGCCCTGTACAACTGCAGAATGACCTCTTTGCTCCTTTACTCAAATCCTCTCGTTATGAAGGCCGACATGCCATTTGTTTTTTTCCACTGCCTGCTGCCACAGTTTAAGAATAAGGGGTAGGGCCATTTATAACTGAGATGAGGAAAAACTTTTTCAGCCAGAGTTGTGAATCTGTGGAATTCTCTGCCTCAGAAGGCAGTGGAGGCCAATTCTCTGAATGCATTCGAGAGCTGGATAGAGCTCTTAAGGATATCTCTCTCTCTCTCTCTCTCTCTCTCTCTCTCTCTCCCTCTCCCTCTCCCTCTCCCTCTCCCTCCTCTCCCCCCCTCCCCCCCCCCCCCTCTCTCTCTCTCTCTCCTCTCTCTCTCTCTCCTCTCGTCTCTCTCTCTCTCTCTCTCTCTCTCTCTCTCTCTCTATAACCATATAACCATATAACATATAACAACTACAGCATGGAAACAGGCCTGTCCGGCCCTACCAGTCCACGCCGACCATTCTCCCTGACCTAGTCTCATCTACCTGCACTCAGACCATAACCCTCTAATCCTCTCCTATCCATATACCTATCCAATTTACTCTTAAATAATAAAATCGAGCCAGCCTCCACCACTTCCACCGGAAGCCCATTCCATACAGCCACCACCCTCTGAGTAAAGAAGTTCCCCCTCATGTTACCCCTAAACCTTTGTCCCTCAATTCTGAAGCTATGTCCCCTTGTTGGAATCTTCCCCACTCTCAAAGGGAAAAGCCTACCCACGTCAACTCTGTCCGTCCCTCTCAAAATTTTAAAAACCTCTATCAAGTCCCCCCTCAACCTTCTACGCTCCAAAGACTAAAGACCCAACCTGTTCAACCTGTCTCTGTAGCCTAAGTGCTGAAACCCAGGCAACATTCTAGTAAATCTCCTCTGTACCCTCTCCATTTTGTCGACATCCTTCCTATAATTTGGTGACCAGAACTGCACACCATACTCCAGATTCGGCCTCACCAATGCCCTGTACAATTTCAACATTACATCCCAACTTCTATACTCGATGCTCTGATTTATAAAGGCAAGCATACCAAACGCCTTCTTCACCACCCTATCCACATGAGATTCCACCTTCAGGGAACAATGCACAGTTATTCCCAGATCCCTCTGTTCCACTGCATTCCTCAATTCCCTACCATTTACCCTTTACGTCCTATTTTGATTTGTCTTACCAAAATGCAGCACCTCACACTTATCAGCATTAAACTCCATCTGCCATCTTTCAGCCCACCCTTCCAAAAGGCCCAAGTCTCTCTGTAGACTTTGAAAATCTACCTCACTATCAACTACTCCACCTATCTTAGTATCATCTGCATATTTACTAATCCAATTTGCCACACCATCATCCAGATCATTAATGTAAATGACAAACAACAGTGGACCCAACACAGATCCTTGGGGTACTCCACTAGACACTGGCCTCCAACCTGACATACAATTGTCAACCATTACCCTCTGGTATCTCCCATTCAGCCATTGTTGAATCCATCTTGCAACCTCACTATTAATACCCAACGATTTAACCTTCTTAATCAACCTTCCATGTGGAACCTTGTCAAATGCCTTACTGAAGTCCATATAGACAACATCCACAGCCTTGCCCTTATCAATTTCCCTGGTAACCTCTTCAAAAAATTCAAGAAGATTAGTCAAACATGACCTTCCAGGCACAAATCCAAATAATCTCTCTCTCTCACTCTCTCTTTCTCAATCTCTCAACCAGTCTCTCTCTCTCTCTCTCTCTCTCTCTCTCTCTCTCTCTCTCTCTCTCTCTCTCTCCTCTCTCCTCTCTCTCTCTCTCTCTCTCTCTCTCTCTGTCTCTCTGTCTCTCTGTCTCTCTGTCTCTCTGTCTCTCATTCTCTCAGTCTCTCCCTCTCTCTCTCTCTCTCTCTCTCTCTGTCTCTCAATCTCTCTCTCTCTCTCTCCCTCTCTCTCCCTCTCTCCCCCCTCTCTCTCCCTCTCCCGTGTCGGTGCAATCGAAGCTCCCGCGTCAGGGCAATCGGAACTCCCGCCTCGGGGCAGTCGAAATTCCCGCAGCTTGGAGTTCCCAAAGTCGGTCTCTGACCAGAGACCGCGTGCTCCGTGATGTTAAATCCGCAGACACCCACGGTTGGACCTCAAAGGTCGAACCCCTGGCAAAGGGATCGGGGGCTCCGTGATGGTAAGTCCGCAGGCAACCGCGGTGGAGCTCTCAAAATCGGTCTCCAGCAAAGGCCGCCAACTCCTCGATGTTAGGCTGCAGTGCGGACGGAGATACGATACGGAAAAAAAACGCATCTCCGTCGAGGTAGGAGATAAGAGTTTCCCCCAACACCACCCACACCCCACCCTCCACATAAAACAAGCTAAAGAACACTAAAAACATACATTTAACACATACAATTAAAACACAAAGGACAGACAGACTGTTGGCGAGGCAGCCATTGCTGGCGTCACCCGGTGGAAATTTAGTTCAACATTTCACGATGGGTACACCAGATTCCAATACATGAAGAAAAGATTCTCCTCTGTGATCCGGTGCCTTGCCCAACCTTTGTGGTGTGTTTTAAAGTTTTCTTTAACAAGGGACACAGTTAGGGGTGCCAACTATCTCACTCCCAAATAAGGGACAAGGTGGTGCCACCTCCCCGCGCCCCACCTGACCTCACCCAGCCAGCGGCCACGTGCTCCCGCCGGGAAGCGGGTTGCTACACAACCTCCGTTAGGCGGTACCCGGGCCTACGTTGTCTGACTTACACTGTCCAGACCTACACTGTCCGGGCCGACAGCCCCCCCCCCCCCCCGAGCCTAATACGGGACAAGGGCGGTCCTGTACGGGACAAACCAACTTAGCCCAAAATACGGGACATCCCGGCTAGGTTTGGCAACCATAGACACAGTGTTGCAGTGACACAGAATCCGTGACGCGAGGCCGCAGTATTTCAGTGACGTAATAATACAGTGGCGCACCGATAGACTGACGTGACGACGCGGTGCCGCAATATTTCGGTGACGTAATAATGTAACGACGCAATGATAGCGTGACGCGCGAGGGCGGGACGACGGTTGGGCGGCGGTGACGACGCTCCGGGTGGGAGGTGCCGGCAGCTGACGGCAGGAGACGAGCGGCAGCGGCCCCGGCAACGGAGACGACGAGCAACACCAGGAGCGGGTCTGGGCTGTCCGCAGGTACATCATGGAGAGGCGCGGGGCGGCAGGTGCGCTATCTTCAGCGGTCCGGCAGCGGCCAGCGTCTGTGGAGGAGGTGGCCCTTCATACCGCGGGGGCGGGGGAGGGGGAGGGGGAGGGGGAGGAGGAGAAGTGAGCCCGGTAAGTGAGGTAGGGTGACACGAGTGAGGGGTGGATACGGGTAAAGGGGTTCGATAAGAAGGGTATAGAGAGATGAGGGGGGCAGATATTCGGGTGAGGGTGTACCACAGGTGAGGGGACACAGGTGTAGGTACACATATATACATATATGTCTGTATATATACATATATGTCTGAAGAAGGGTTTCGACCCGAAACGTCACCCATTCCTTCTCTCCCGAGATGCTGCCTGACCTGCTGAGTTACTCCAGCATTTTGTGAATAAGTACCTTCGATTTGTACCAGCATCTGCAGTTATTTTCTTACACTATATATGTATACAGGCGAGGGAGGATACATATATAAAGTGTCTTTGTGCAGGTGAGGGGAATATATATATACCCACCCCCTCACCTGTTTATATATATATATATATGTACATGTACATATCCCCCCCCCCCCCCCGCACATATCTTCAAATAGCCCTTGCTTTCCCCCTCTCTCCATCCCCTCCCCAGTTCTCCCACCAGTCTTACTGTCTCTGACTACATTCTATCTCTGTCCCGCCCACTCCCCTGAAGAAGGACCTGAAATGTCACCCATTTCTTCTCTCCAGAGATGCTGCCTGTCCCGCTGAGTTACTCCAGCATTCTGTGTATAGGTATATATATATACACACACACACACACAGGTGAGGGGGCATATATATATATATATATATACACACATACAGGTGAGGTGGTTATATACAGGTGCGGGGGCGGGGGATATAAGGTGGGGGGTATGCAGGCGAGGGGGGTTATAAGGTGGGGGGTATGCAGGCGAGGGGGGTTATGCCAGTTCCAAATGAATACGACCAAGTCGTTGTGAATCCCGTACATTTTAAACTACTGAATCAGCCGACCTAATCAATGGCCTTACTACAATCAATTTACACCACATCCACTGCCCTACCTTCATGAGTGTCCTTTGTCATCTCCTCAAAAAGCTCAATCATGTTAGTGAGACACGATCTGCCATGTATAAAACGGTGCTGGCTATCAATAATTAGCCCATTCTCTTGCAAATGGGAGCAAATCCTATCTCGAAGAATTTTGCTCCAAGTTTCCCCAGCACTGAGGTGAGGCTCACTGGCCTATAGTTCCCTGAATTCTCCCTACTTCCCTTCCTAAACAAAGGAACAACATTGGCCACGCTCCAGTCCTTTGGGACCTCGCCTGTGACTGGAGAAGAAACAAAGATCCTTGACAAGGCCCCTGCAATCTCCTCTCTTGCCTCCCTCAATAACCTGGGATAGATCCTATCAGGCCCAGGGGACTTATCCATCTTAATGTTCTTCAAGAGTCTCAGCACCACCTCCTGCTCCATCTCAAACTGCCCTGCCATATTTGTATTCCCCACACTGTCCTCAAAGTCCTTCTCCTCGGTGAATACAGGTTCCTCACCTACATCCTCTGACAGCACGTATAGATTCCCTCCTTAACCTTGGATGATGCTACTTTCTTTCTGGGCACCCTCTTATTTTTAATGTAGGTATAAAAAGCTTTGGGATTTTCTTTACTCTGCCTTGCTAATGACATTTCATGGTCCCTTCTGGCCCTTCGAATTGCTCGCTTGAGCTCTTTCCTACTCGCTTTAGCTCTTTCCTACTCGCTTTTTACTCCTCATGTGCCACCTTCTGACATACGCTTCCTTTTTCTTCCTGACCAAGTTTGCAACCTTGGTGAACCTTGGTTCCATTACCTTGCCATCCTTATCTCTCCTCCTTACTGGAACAGGCTCATCCTGCACTTTGATCATCTGGCCTTTAAACGACTTCCACATGTCATCTTTGCACTTACCCAATAATAACTGCTCCCAATCTACCCGCCCTTAGTTCCTGCCTCATGACATTGTAATCTGCCTTGCCCCAATTAGTTCATAAATTATAGGAGCAGAATTAGGTCATTGGTCCACCGTGTCTACTCCACCATTCAATGATCGTCCTTTTATTCTGAGGCTATGACCTCTGATCCTAGATTCTCCCACCAGTGGAAACATCCTCTCTATCCAAGTCTTTCACTATTTGGTAAGTTCCAATGAGGTCCTCCCTTATCCTTCTAAATTCCAGGGATTACAGGCTCAGTGCCGTCAAACACTCATCATGTTTCCTGGGATCATTCTCGTAAACCTCGCCAATACTAGCACATCCTTCCTCAGATATGGGGCCCAAAACTGCTCACAATACTCCAAATGCAATCTGACCAGTACCTTATAGAGCCTTAGCATTGCATCCCTGTTTTTGTATGCAAATCTTCTTGAAATAAATGCTAGCATTGTATTTGTTTTCCTTACCACTGATTCGACTTGCAAATTAACTTTTTGGGGATCCTGCACCAGCACTCCCAAATCCCTTTGCACCCCCGATTTCTGAATTCTCTTCCCATTTAGAAAATAGTCTACGCCTTTATTCTTACTACCAAAATGCATGACTCCACAATTTGCTACACTATATTCCCTATGCCACTTCTTTGCTCACTCTTCCCACCTGTCCAAGTCCTTCTGCAGAGTCCCTGCTTTCTCTACACTACCTGCCTCTCCACCCATCTTCGTATTATCTGCAAATTTGGCCGCAAAGTCTTCAATTTCCTCATCCAAATTGTGCTTAAAACTAGGATGTTATTTCTAAATATTTACACAAATAAAGACTGGACAATTTTTCTTGGAAGCAAGAACCATCCTATACTGGGAGAGAATCTTTCATTCATATCAGTGTGGGTCACATTGTTAAGATAGCATTTAACGACCATTTCTACTTGCCCTTGAGGTGGTAATGGTGAGTTATGGCCTTGAATCGGGACTGCCCCGACCGCGGGAGAATAAAAAGGGAAGAATATTGGACGTTATTGCCTGACGAATGTGGGGAATCTGCTGTGGTGGATGTTTATGTTAACTTGCATGTAGTTGTGCGTCTTGTTGCTTTTTTTAGTATTGCTGTATGGTAATTTGAGTTTCACTGTACCTTAATTGGTACACATGACATTAAACCGACCTTTGAACTGCAATAGACCTTGTGTTGGATGAGGAGTTTCTGGATGTTGAGTCAGCGCTGATAACGAGAAAGCAACATGTTTCTAAGTCAGCCTAATTTATGACTTGATGGGTAGCATAGAGTATTCATGTATTCAAGTCCATTTGCTGGCTTCATGTATTCATGTCCATAGGGCAATCATTGTACAAGTTGCTGCAATGCCTCTTCATTCATATGCGTGCAGAGGGAATAGCTATTTTGGGTGGTAATCAGTAGGCCAGTCAATGCTGTACCGTGTGACTCTTATAAAAGAGTTAATATACAGTGCCCTCCATAATGTTTGGGACATAGACCCATCATTTTTTTATTTGCCTCTATACTCCACAATTTGAGATTTGTAATACAAAAAAAACACGTGGTTAAAGTGCACATTGACAGATTTTAAATAAAGGTCATTTTTATACATTTTGGTTTCACCATGTAGAAATTACAGCAGTGTTTATACATAGTCCCCCCATTTCAGGCCACCATAATGTTTTGGACACAGCAATGTCAAATTAAAGTAGTCATGTTTAGTATTGTGTTGCAAATACTTTGCACGCAATGACTGCTTGAAGTCTGCGATTCATGGACATTATCAGTTGCTGGGTGTCTTCTCTGGTGATGCTCTGCCAGGCCTGTATTGCAGCCATCTTTAGCTTATGCTTGTTTTGGGGGCTAGTCCCCTTCAGTTTTCTCTTTAGCATATAAAAGGCATGCTCAATTGTGTTCAGATCGGGTGATTAACTTGGCCACTCAAGAATTGACCATTTTTTAGCTTTGAAAAACTCCTTTGTTGTTTTAGCAGTATGTTTGGGATCATTGTCTTGCTGTAGAATGAACCGTCGGCCAATGAGTTTTGAGGCATTTGTTTGAACTTGAGCAGATAGGATGTGTCTATACACTTCAGAATTCATTATGTTACTACCATCAGAAGTTGTATTATCAATGAAGATAAGTGAGCCAGTACCTTTAGCAGCCATACATGCCCAGGCCATAACCGTGTTTCACAGATGAGGTGGTATTCTTTGGATCTTGGGCAGTTCCTTCTCTCCTCCATACTTTGCTCTTGCCATCACTCTGAAATTTCGCTCGGTGTTGTGCCGAGTGACAATAAAGTGTTGTTATGTTATGTTATGTTCGTCTCATCTGTCCACAAGACCTTTTTCCAGAACTGTGGTTGCTCCTTTAAGTACTTCTTGGCAAACTGTAACCTGGCCATCCTATTTTTGTGGCTAACTAGCGGTTTGCATCTTGCAATGTAGCCTCTGTATTTCTATTCATGAAGTCTTCTATGGACAGTGATCATTGATAAATCCACACCTGACCCCTGAGTGTTTCTGATCTGTCGGACAGGTGTTTGGGGATTTTTCTTTATTATAGAGAGAATTCTTCTGTCATCAGCTGTGGAGGTCTTCCTTGGCCTGCCAGTCCCTTTGTGATTAGTAAGCTCACCAGTGCTCTCTTTCTTCTTAATGTTCCAAACAGTTGAAGGTAGACACAAAATGCTGGAGTAACTCAGCGGGTCAGGCAGCATCTCTGGAGAGAAGGAATGGGTGTCGTTTTACGTCAAGACCCTTCTTCCAAACAGTTGATTTTGGTAAACCTAAGGTTTGGCTGATGTCTCTAACAGTTTTATTCTTGTTTCTCAATCTCATAATGGCTGCTTTGACTTTCATTGGCACAACTTTGGTCCTCATGTTGATAAACAGCAATAAAAGTTTCCAAATGTGATGGAAAGACTGGCGGAAAGACTGGGTGCTGAGAGCTCCCTTGTACCTGCATTAAGGAGGCAGTTAAACCCACCTGAGCAATTGCAAACACCCGTGAAGCCATGTGTCCCAAACGTTATGGTGCTCTGACATGGGGGGACTGTGTATAAACACTGGTGGAATTTCTACATGGTGAAACCAAAATTTATAAAAATGGCCTTTATTAAAATCTGACAATGTGCACTTTAACCACGTGATTTTTTTTTCTATTATAAATCTCAAATTGTGGAGTACAGAGGCAAATAAATAAATGATGGGTCTTTGTCCCAAACATTATGGAGGGCACTGTAGTTCATGTGTACAAAGTCATGGGATAGATGTGATGATTGCATATCTTTTACCCAGGGTAGAAGTAATCTAGAAACGGAGGACATAGGCTTAAGCTGAGAGGGACAAGATTATTTGGAACCTGAGGGGCAAGTTTTTCATTCAGAGGAAAGTAGATAGATGGAATAAGCTGTCAGTGGAAGTAGTTAAGGCAGGTGCTATAAACGGCATTTAAAACACTATTCCAAAAATAAACTTTATTCAGCATAAAAAATATACACAAAACAAAAAACGTACAAAGACTCTTCATCTATCCTTAGTGTCTATACTTTCATGTTTCACCAAGAACAAATTATTGCTGGCAACCCTATTCATCGGATCAACTAACCAGAGTGGTTGCAAAGTTTATCTCTCGTAATTCAGAGGTGTCCTAGAGTCGTGCAGCACAAAAACAGGCCTTTCACTCTGACTTGCCCTTGTCGACCAAGATGCCCCATCTACGCCAGTCCCACCTGCACACGTTTGGCCCGTATCCTTGAAGCATGTCATCGGAGCATATCTGTTTACTCTAAGGCAACATAAGACCCAATATCTTGTGAACTTCTTCTGATGTGCCTTACTCAACTATCCAACAAATAAATTGAAATGGCATATTTTAAACAAAAAACCTATGAGCTGAAATATGGCAATGTAGACACAAATATATGGATATAGTTTCTCTTTTTTACCAAATGCAGACAATTCATTTAAAAAAGAGTTTCCCTTGTCCGTCGTGCTCTTGTCTGTAAAAGAGAAAATCATGAGTTTAAGCTTTTCAAAGCATTGATAAGAGTTGCAATGCTGGCAGCGACGCAGTCTATCAGGTGAAATACTCAACATAAGCTTGACTTTTCTACACCAGTAGATGGAACGGGTGCCTTGCCAGGTCATTAAGGATAATTGTACAATATTTCTGTTGTACTTGTCAGCACCCTTCCCTCCAGCAGCACCACAGGAACATATCCCATCCTATCTTCATCTGCTCTCTCGCCCTCGATAAGAGAGAGCATAGAAAATGATTAGATTTAGATTTTTTTAGATTTAGAGAAACAGCGCAGAAACAGGCCCTTCGGCCCACCGGGTCCGCGCCGCCCAGCGATCCCTGCACACTAACACTATCCTACACCCACTAGGGACAATTTTTACATTTGCCCAGCCAATTAACCTACATACCTGTACGTCTTTGGAGTCTTTGCACTAAAATAATAGAGGTGAAATTATTGCTCAGAAATACTCAGTGGTAGGACTAACCTCTGGGTAGGAAGATCACCCAAACTCCCACTGGCATTGTTGCTGGCAGCCACTGAGGATGGTTTGGTTTGCTTCGCTTCAGATGTCTTCCAGTTTTGCAGAGCCTTGTTCCTTCCCTTTCCTGCTTTGTGGAGGGCTCACATTGCCCATGCCCAGTCTCTGAGAAGATGGTGGAAGCCGTTTTACATGAACTACTGTAAGTTAGTTAATATGCAATGTTTGGCTTGGACATTGTGGGTCAAAGTGCATGTTCTTGCATTGTACTGTTGCCTGTAAGTGAGGTTGGTCTGGTTAGAATATTTTGCTGCATGTTTTGCATAACTCAATGTCTGGTCGTAACATGAATGTTTCACTCCCTTATTTTGTTTCAGTTTCTCTTGTGATGATTGCGGCTCAAAGTTTCTACGAACATCTATTTTCTATGTTTCTATGTTTTTAAGACTGTGATGGTCGTGTGAAAACAGACAGTTATTTCCCATACTGATCTATAGTGCAATTCTTTGCAAAATAACCTGGTGTATATCAACGTAACATGAATGCTGTTATCAAATCAGCAGCATTTATTCTGTAAATTTATAACACAAATATAGAAAGGTTGGTGACAAAATTATTTTCATGTTTTACTGTTATGAACTCTAAACTGTTTTAAGATTTAAACTTAGACTGGGAGTTGAATTAAACTTTGAATTAAAATACTGAAAGTTATTTTCCATTTTTATTTCGGAACAGCTTGAACCTTCATGAACCACTTCTGATTAGTGAACATATTATAACTCCAAGCTAATAATCCCAGCACTATGTACCATCGATATAGCTGCTTTTATAGACTGTCAGGAAAGGTCGCTAACAGCACTTTTGCAACATGTTGAAGAAAATCAGGATGCTAATTTTCCCTGAAGCTTGGCAAAATGTTCGTGAAACAGAATGAGATAAATGGAAATGTGGACGTTTCTGTTCCCTTGGTTGTCTGTGGATTAGGCAACATAAATCGATTTCTAAATCAAAATTGTCCTAAGGAAATCTTCAAAAAAGAGTCCGACTATATTAGAAACCAATCCACCTATCAGTTGTAAAGCACTGGAGGCGGATGAGTCCAATGTTGCCGGCACAGTGGGCTACATGGAGGACGTTGTTTTAGACGTGCAGCACATTTTAAACAGGGCTGATTCAATGGAGGATGAGCAGCAAGATGCTCTGCCAACAGAAACATCGAGTGCACTGAAGGAGGAAGGAAGTAATGATATATGGAGTGACTTTGCAAGTTACTGCAAAACACCTCATCTCCAACAGCAAGGCGTTGGTTCCTTTTGTGGTTTGCCAACGAAGGAAAAGGATGATTCGATAAAAAGGAGCTCCCCGCAGCAGGGTTTCAAAGTTCTCAATGGCAGCCTGAAGAGTCATTATCACATCCTGGCACAGCTCCACAAGTCCGATGAACGTGACAGTGAATCCAAGCTCGCTGAATCAGTGACCAGTGCTGGCAAGCAGCCGGGCACCGCTTCACAATTGGACACTTCTGGGTATGTGGAGAAGAATAATCCAGGCCAATCTGCAGACTCTGCAGTCACGTGGACAGCACCTGTGTGTCATGACCAGTCAATGGACGGCACTTTGCAGACGGACCGTGAAACTGAATGTTCAGACTTTGGTGCGGGTGCCATTCTATTCTCTGCTACTACATCGCTTTTGCAAATCCAGGAGATTCTCGCTGCAAATTCAGCTTTGACGGTTAGTATTACGAATTATTGTATAAACACTGATTGTCAAGGTAAATGGAAGTTGAATTAAATATTGATTAAATATTAAACATAATCACAAAAATACTGAGAACACTAAGCAATGTGTGTAGCGGGGTTGATTTTTTAGTGCGCTAACATTTTCTATATTTCTGATTACTAGCAATGTCAGTAATTGATACTGATTACTGTATCGTAAGAAAATAACTGCAGATGCTGGTACAAATCAAAGGTATTTATTCACAAAATGCTGGAGTAACTCAGCAGGTCAGGCAGCATCTCGAGAGAAGGAATGAGAATCGGTATCAATGTTGTGTTCTGCTAGTAAGTCCAACATTGACTCGAAACCATCTCTGTGGAGAAAAGGAATAGGTGACGTTTCGGGTCAAGACCATTCTTCAGACTGGAAGTTGGGAAAGGGAAATGAGAGATATACTCCATTATATACACACATATATCTCGTTTACCTTTCCCCTGACTCGCAGTCTGAAGAAGAGTCTTGACCTAAAAACATCACCTATTTCTTTTCTCCAGAGATGCTGTCTGACCCGCTGAGTTACACCTGGTTTTTATGTCAATCTGTGGTTTAAGCCAGCATCTGCAGTTCCTTCCTATACATTGACTAGAGACCAGCTGTTATTGTAGCTCCATCACTTGTTCTGTCTCCAAAAATCCTTCAGCTATTGTTACTGCAATAATTAGGATTGCTGTCCTTTCATTGTAAGTAAAAAATACATTCCCATATTGACAAAACAATATAGTTCAATGAATATTAAAAGTGGAAAATGCTGACAATGAAACTTCCTAAAATTCTGTGGCATACTGAATGGAAAATATTAGGGATTGAGTTATGAGCTTGTAAATGTGGAATCGAACTGCAGATGCAGATTTACACAAAATAACACACGGTCAACATCTCTAGAGAAGGTTCTCAACCTGATGCTTCACCTATCCATGTGCTCCACAGGTGTAGCCTGACCCTCTGAATTACTCCACGACTTTGTGCCCTTTTTGCAAGACTATAAACGCTGGCTTACCTGGAAATGTCAGGAGAAATTGCAATTCCTGTCTGTTAAATAACTTTGTACTAATGGATTTTCAGCAATAATGCAAAAAATGCTTAAAGTAGTAAGGAGCAAATTAAATTGTCTCTAGTTGTTAATCAAGTAAATTCCTTTCTTTGGATATTGAATAGTGCTGCATCTCTGCACAAATGCCATTGAAGAGTGTTGTACCCTTTGCCAACTATGTTGTGGACCACTGTAACCATGCTAATTCTGGCATAAGGAAAGGAATTGGTGAACAGGAGCGAATATTGGATCATATTAGGTCGTATCTGTCTTAAAATACACGTTCATGTTATGAATAGTGAGCCCATCCTCACAACCAAATCCAAGGAACTAAAGGAAGAAGAGGAATAAAAAGTATGGAGACTAGTTGTGCCGGTTATAGTATTTGGCGGGGCAGTGGAAGAGGAAATCTGGTCCACACCAAGGCTGAAAGCTGCACCAAACTGAGAGCTGGAGCTTCTGCTTTGAGCAGCAACCTATGTCTCTGCACTGACCTCCTCTGCCAGACGTACTACTGACTTCGCCTGGTCCCCATGGACCTCCTCTGCTCCTCCTCCCGCAGATATACTAGTTAATATGTGTCACCAGCTCTGGTCCCCACTGATCTCCCGCTCCCCAGATGTATCACGGACCTCCTCCCCTGCTCACCACTGACCACCTCCCACAGCCATACTAGTTAATATGTCTCACCAGCCCTGCTCACCACTGACCACCTCCCCCATACATACTAGTTAGAGAACAATCTCAATCAAGGCTGCCGCTTTCTTCTCCAATTTGTACAAGGCAAAATGAGCAGCTGGGATTTTGCATGAGCTGTAATGTAGAGGAGAAAAATTAGAAGGAGAGCAATTTGTCACATAGTAAGTTTTTGGCAGCAATGAGAATGGCCAATTTGAGGTCCCGGTACACATTAGTGGTGATGGTGAGAGCATCGAGCCACAAACACACATTGAAGAATAGTGAAGCCCTCCCGCACACTGTGGATCTCCCCTCCCCCCCACACTGTGGACCCCCCCCCCCACACTGTGGATCCCCCCTCCCCCGCACTGGGTATCTCCCCTCCCCCACACTGTGGATCTCCCCCCCCCCCACACTGTGGATCCCCCCCCCCCACACTGTGGATCTCCCCTCCCCCACACTGTGGATCTCCCCACCCCCACACTGTGTATCTCCCCTCCCCCACACTGTGGATCTCCCCTCCCCCACACTGTGGATCCCCCCTCCCCCACACTGTGGATCCCCCCTCCCCCACACTGTGAATCTCCCCTCCCCCACATTGTGGATCTCCCCTCCACCCACAATGTGGATCTCTCTTCTCCCTGATGCCTGATCCGCTGAGTTCCTCCAGCACTTGGCATTTTGCTCACGATTCCAGAATCCACAGTCTCTTGTGTCTCTAATTGAGGTTCCCTGCTCTGGATACAATAACCCTTTGTGTGTGACTTTTCTCAAGGTCAACGATGAGCCTGTGTATTAGTTGATGGCTACAATATCTGGGCCACGGCATCTCTTCAAAGACCAGAAGTGGAGTGAAGTCTGAAAAACTGGTTCAAATCGTGCGCTCGCAAGTTCAGGATCTTTGAATGAATTAAGATGGGCTTCCTCAGTAATAATAAAAGCTTTATAACTGAAATATTAGAGAATGCAGAGTACACAATTTCCTTATTCCTTTAGACTGATTCATGGAATCTCGTGGAAAACATTTTCCAGAAGTCTTTTCCCTCTGGACCTGTGAAGCATGACCTTGAAGACTTCCCAGTGATGGAGCATTCACTTGAGAAACATGGAGAAGAAAGTGATCCAAATAAAGAAATGGCATTATCAAGGTAATTTCTAATATACAAGTAAAGAAATTGTGCTGTAACAGTAACATGTCCACACCATGGTCACAGGAGATAACTGATAGACACAAAATGCTGGAGTAACTCTGGAGAGAAGGAATGGGGGACGTTTTGGATCGAGACCATTGTTCAGATTGACAGTCGGGGGAGAGGGAGAATAGCGATAATAAAAGGGTAAATTGTGAAAACAACAGATCAAAGCGGACAATGACAAGGAAATGTAGATTGGTTCAATGTTAGCTGAGGGGAGGAAGGACAGTGAAACTGGTCGGAGAACTCGGGTGGGGGAGGGACGGAGAGAGAGGGGTACTTGAAGTTAGATAAATCAATATTCGTACTGCTGGATTGTAAGCTGCCTGAGCATTACAGTACTGTTTTTATCAGTGAAAGGATAAATGAGAGTTTTTGAGCCATACCTCCAACGTAGAACTCAAAAGCACATTATCAAACACTGATTAGTTGTCTCTTAGTTAGGTAGACAGCTCGTAATACATTTCAGGCACAAATGGTGATCTTCAAGTCATTGCACATCTGTGACTGACAAAGGAGGAGATGACAATAACCAGACAAAAGATCTAATAGGAATCTGAGGGGTGAGTTTTTCCGTACAAAGGATGATGGGAGAATGGAACGAGCTGTCAGAGGAGGTAGTTGTGGCAGGGACTATCCCAACGTTTAAGAAACAGTTAGACAGGTACATGGATAGGATAGGTTTGGAGGGATATGGGTAAAACGCGGGCAGATGGGACTGGTGTAGCTGGGACATTGTTGGCCGGTGTGGGCAAGTTGGGCCGAAGGGCCTGTTTTCCAGGCTGTATCACTCTATGACTATGAACCAAACCACTGAAATCAAAATCCTAATGACTAAACGGGACATTCAAGGGGTTAAAAGGTGGCTTTCATATGTGATTTCTTGCTCTTTATCAAATTAGCACAAACACCCTTTCTAACAATAAGGTTTTGAAAGTTGAAATTTCCTCTTCACAAACTGAAAGCAAATTAGAAGTGTGAAAACGCACGCCTCCAGATTCTCACCAACTCAAAAGCGGTCCTGACCTCCCATCTACATCATTGGAGGTCTTTGAACTATCTTTAATCATACTTTAGGCGGCTTGATTTTAATCATGTGTTTTTTTTGACTGGATAACCACAAACAAAAGCTTTTCACTGTACCTCGGAACACATGAGAATAACAAACTAAACTAAACTAAAGAAGCATATTTGTAAAAGTTGTACAACTTTTCCAGCTTTCTCCCCCACCAATCCAGTCAGTCTGAAGAAGGGTCTCGAACCAAAACGTCGCCTGTCCAACTGACTGGCTGAGTTACTCCAGTACTTTGTGTTTTGTTTAAGACAAGCATCTGCAGTTCACAAGAGATAGGAGTGGAATTATAGTGTAAGAAAGTAACTGCAGATGCTGGTACAAATCGAAGGTATTTATTCACAAAATGCTGGAGTAACTCAGCAGGTCAGGCAGTATCTTGGAGAGAAGGAATGGGTGACGTTTCGGGTCGAGACCTTTTTTCAGACTGAAGAAGGGTCTCGACCCGAAACGTCACCCATTCCTTCTCTCCAAGAAGCTGCCTGACCTGCTGAGTTACTCCAGCATTTTATGAATAAATAGGAGTAGAATTAGGCCATTCAGTCCATCAAATTCAGTCTGCCATTAAATCATGGCTGATCTATCTTTCCCTCTTAACCCCATTCTCCTCCCTTCTCAATTATAACCCCTGACACCCTTGTGTTCTTTCTTCTCCACATTTGTGCGGGAATAAAAGATCTTTGAGCAGTTAAATGGGTTTTAAGCGATTGCAATTTTCTGCTGTGACGCGTCGAGTACAAGTTGTTCTTGAGTGAGGCAAGGCGTGAGTGATAGATCAATACCACCAGCAATGTAGGATGGGGGAGCTTGCAATTCTTCTTTCAACGGATGTCTGGAAATAGAGGGAGAGACAAGTTTCTATTGATTTGATGAAAAGAAAGGGGAGGTGAAGTCTGAGACAACATGAATGTCATCAACAGAGGTCCCGGCGCCAATGGGGTTCCCGGCATCTTTAGGTAGTCCCGGCGTGGGTGGGGGTCCCTGCATCTTTGGGTAGAGGTCTTGGCCTGGGGGGGGGGGGGGCTGCACCGATGGGTCCCAGCATGTCCAGTGGTCCCAGCATCTTTGGGCAGAGGTCCTGGTGCCAGTGGGGGTCCTGGCATCTTTGCGCAGAAAGACAAAAGTCAGTTTGTGTGCAATTCTTGAAACTTGCTAGTTTTTAAACTTATTTGCAACACACCAGTCTGCAGGTCATTTGTCGTGTGGACTTTTAGGGAACATGTTGCACAATGGCCTTGTGTGATGATGGATTTCAATGAATCAGTTGTTTTCCCTTTTAGTTTAATTTTGTGCATACTTTGGAAAATAACCGTAGAAAGGAATGCCAGGGCCTTGATTATAATGCATGCAAGACAGGAGTGGGATTGTGTTTGAGGTGTGGACTGATTGTAGCTGTAATTGTGAAATGAAACAGTGCGGCTGTTTAATTGAAGCAGCTACAAAGAGACGAGCCAGGGCCTGAAAGAAGGGTGGAGAAATACCTTGTGCAAGAGAAGGTGAACCAGAATGGGGAGATTGTGCTCTTATCTCACATCTCAGAGTGCAAACACGAGGTAAAAGCAGAAGGAAGATAGCAGAAGTAAGATTCCTTCCATTTCATCATACCTAAAACATAGCAAACGTAAAGACCAGGGAAAGACCTCATTGTCAGGCACAGGAGTGGCTGCTGTTACAACAAGGAACTGGAGATGCTGATTTACACCGAAGATAGACACAAAATGCAGGAGTAACTCAGTGGCACAGGCAGCCACTCTGGAGAGAAGGAATGTGGGGACGTTTCGGGTCGAGACCCTTCAGTCTGAAACGTTACCCATTCCTTCTATTCAGGGATGCTGCCTGTCCTGCTGAGTTACTCCAGGATTTTGTGTCTGTCTTCATGCGATGCTGAAGCTATTTTTTACCATTCATTGATGCACTGAGGCTCTATGAGGAGCTGGTCAGGCCGCATTTGGAGTATTGTGAGTAATTTTGGGCACCATATCTGAGGAAGGATGCGTTTGAAACCTGGAGAGGGTCCAGAGGAGGTTTACAAGAATGATCCCAAGAATGAGTGGGCTAACTTATGATGAGCGTTTGTCGGCACTGGGCCTGTATTCACTGGAGTTTAGAAGAATGAGGGGGGACCTCATTGAAACATACCGAATAGTGAAAGGCTTGGATAGAGTGGAAATGGAGAGGATGCTTCCACTAGTGGGAGAGTCTAGGACTAGAGATCGTAGCCTCAGAATTAAAGGACGTTCCTTTAGGAAGATGAGAAGGAATTTCTTTAGTCAGAGGGCGGTGAATCCGTGGAATTCATTGCCACAGAAGGCTGCGGAGGCCAAGTCAGTGGATATTTTTAAAGCAGATAGATTCTTAATTAGTACGGGTGTCAGAGGTTATGGGGAGAAGGCAGGAGAATGGGGTTTGGAGGGAGAGATTGATCTCTCCCTCCAAATCAGTCCAACCTCTCCTTGCGGCTAATATCCCCTAATCCAGGCATCATTCCGGTAAACCTCCACTGCACTTTTTCCACATCCTCCCTGCACGCAATACTCCAAATGATTGAATGGTGGAGTAGACTTGATGGGCTGAATGGCCTAATTCTGCTCCTATCATGTATGGCTTATGTCGTGATAGGCTTGATAGGACTTTGTTAAGGCCACATTTGGAGTACTGCGTGCAGGGAGGATGTGGAAAAAGTGCAGTGGAGGTTTACCGGAATGATGCCTGGATTAGGGGGTATTAGCCGCAAGGGGAGGTTGGACTGATTTGGATTGTTTTCCCTGAAGCTCTGGAGGTTGTGGGGAGATGTGATAGAAGTATATACAATTATGAGAGGCATCGAGAGGGTCGGTTTCCCCAGGGTGGAAAAATCAAACAGAGGGCATAGCTTTAATGTGAGGAGGCAAAGTTTAAAGAAGATGTGTGGGGCAAGGTTTTCCACAGAGGTTGGTGAGTGCCTGCAATGTGCTGCAAGGGGTGCTGTAGTAGACACGATAGTGGCATTTAAGAGACTTTTGGATAGGCACATGGATATGCTGGGAATGGAGGGATATGGATCAAATGCATCTGCAAATAGAGCAGGTTTTGGAATCACATCCGGCATAGACATTGTGGGCTGAAGGGCCTGTTCTTGTGCTGTACTGTTCTATGTTCCACGTTCTCTAGTGGAATTAATTCATAACATGCATTTTTGGTTGAATGATGAGAGTATTCCCCGTTCTCTTTTTTACTTTTATTTTACAATTTTTTTTCTTGTCGCTGAATGTATTTGTGGCGTGTGTCAAATGTCCTTTAAATGTTACAGTGCCTGCCTCAACTAGCTCCTTTGGCCGCTCGTTCCATACATCCACCACCCACAAACCTGGAGAAGTTTTAAATTGTACATTGCGACACGTACCAGCAAAGTCTGTAATTCCCATGCATCTGCAGGACACTGCTCATTGTTAAAGCTATTTTGCAGTGTTCCTTCCTTAAGCCTTTTCCAGATCTCTTTCATTCATTGGGAATCGTGGCCCTATCAAGTCATAAAAATCTCCATATAATGAGAGAGATGATCAGTATTTGCAAATTTAATTGAAGATTTTTTAAATACAGGAGCCTTGAATCCAAACCACAAACGAGTTGAATACAGTCACTTACTAATATATATGTTTACATATGCCATTGCTGTACAATATATTAAAGCATGCAAGGTATTTGTGTATCTCTTATAATTGCTTCTTCTTCTTCAGTTATGAATTTGCAAATGCTTGGGGAGAGCTTCATGATCTTAATAAAGTGGCCTTGAGATTTTCCTGGAACGTATCAAGTACTCGTGTGAAGCTGTTATCCACACTGGGAATTGACCAAAATCACAAGGCAAGGCCATACCATGTATCTTGTTTATTTATCATACCATTACTTCAAATATGCAATGCGTTTTTTTCTTACAACTCCTAATTTATATCCATCTCAGGAGAATCTGGCATTGAATTGCATTCCAATGATTGAGCATGTTAGTAAACTAATCTGTAGTTTTACAAGTTATTAAGTTCTAGGTGCAGAATTAGGCCAAATGGCCCATTCAATCATGGCTGATCTATATATCTCTCTCTCTCTCTCTCTCTCTCTCTCTCTCTCTCTCTCAAACCCATTCTCCCGCCTTCTCCCCAGAACCCCTGACACCCTTACTAATCACGAATCTGTCAATCTCTGCCTTGAAAATATCCATTGACTTGGCCTCCACAGCTGTCTATGAATTCCACAGATTCACCACCCTCTGACTGAAGAAATTCCTCCTCATCTCCTTTCTAAAGTTACGTCCCTTTATCCTGAGGCTATGGCCTCTGATCCGAGACTCTCCCATTAGTAGAAACATCCTCTCCACATCCACTCTATCCAGGCCTTTCACAATTCAGTAAGTTTCAATGAGGTTCCCCCTCATCCTTCTAAACTCCAGCGAGTACAGGCCCAGTGCCTTCAAACACTCATCATATGTTAACGCAATCAGTCCTGGGATCATTCTCGTAAACCTCCTCTGGACCCTCTCCAACGCCAGCCAGCACATCCCTTCCTCAGGGATTGGAGTGCACAATACTCCAAATGCGGTCTACCTTATAAAGCCTCAGCATTACATCCCTATTGTATTCTAGTCCTCTCAAAATAAATGCTAGCATTGCATTTGCCTTCCTTACTACTGATTCGACTTGCAAAGTTTTGGGAATCCTGCACCAACGCTCCCAAATCCCTTTGCACCTCTGATTTCTGAATTCTGAAAGTGATTGCAAAAATTATTCTACTGGAGAGGTTTTCAAAATGGCAACCAGAAGGAAAAGTTGACTGGTATGGGTTATTTTATGTGAGCCCTATGCTCATAAGTTCTTGTTGAAATCAGTACTTCAAAGGTTTCAAAGGTCACGTGTACCAATTAAGGAACAGTGATATTAGTATTACCATACAGCCATACTAAAAAGTAAGCAACAAGACACACAACTACGGGGAAAAAATCGTGTCTCCATCGAGGCAAGAGATTTAAAAAAAGTTTCTCCCCCCCCACCCCCCCACATAAAACCAGCAAAAGAATACGAAAACATACATTTCACACGTACTAAAAAACAACAGAGAAGGAAGGGACAAACAGATTGTTGGCGAGGCAGCCATTGCTGGCACCACCTGGTAACTTGCACTAGTATTAAATACCAAGGAAGAAGATGTAACACACACGTTTATCCTCATGACCTTTGCAAAGTGGTTCATAGCTAATCGGTTATTTTTGAATTGCAACTACAATGAAATTTGGGCAAAATATACAATTTAAATTCCACGTAAAATATTGAGATTAATGCCCAGATAATTAACAATGTTTGCTTTGATTGAGACACATATATTGGGTAGTAAACCAAGAGAAACTCTATGCTGTAAAAAGAATGGTCTGAGCTCTTCTGTCTCCACAAAAGCCTTCATTTAATGCATGGTTTACTCAGCCTGTGCCTCATTACAGTCTGTGTATTGGGCCTCTGGAGAAGGACCTTGGCTCAGAGGTAAGAGTGCTACGATTGAGCCAGGCTTTAGGTATTGAATAACAGTGGTGTGCTCACGTGTTCATTCATAGAGATGCCTTTTGTTGTGATTTGAGACCCTATCACTTGTAACACTAAAATATGTTCTTTAATGGCCGGTCATTAAAGATAAACATATTGCTGGAGCCACATTCTGTGAGATTGAAAGATGTAAACGTAATGTATGGGAGATTAATGAGGCATGCTGTTGTGCATAAACAAAATAATTTGTCTGAAGGCCAAAGCCAACAAATTGGCAATAGTGTAAGAGTCACACAGCATGGAAACAGGTCCTTCGGCCCAACTTGTCCATGCTGAACAAAATGCTCCATCTACGCTAGTCCCACCTGCCCGTGTATGGCCCATATCCCTTTAAACCTTTCCTATCCATGTACCTGTTCAAATGACATTTAAATGTCGTTATTGTACCTGCCTCAATGACCTCCTCTGGTATCTTGGTCCAGAAACCCACCACCCTTCGTGTGGAAAAGTTTGCTCCTCGGGTTCCTGTTAAATGTTCCCCCCTCTTGCTTAACCCCATGTCCTCTGGTTCTTGATTCCCCTACTTTGGGTAAAAGACCCTGTCCATTCACCCTATCTATTCCCCTCATGATCTCATACCCCATCTACACAATAACTTCTCATCCTCCTGTGCTCCAAGGAATAAAACCTTAGCCTGCCAAACTTCCCCTTATAGTTTCCTCTAGCCCTGGCACATCCTTGTAAATCTTCTCTGCACTCCTTGCAGCTTGACAACATGCTACCCATAGCAGGGTGATCAAAACTGAACACAATACTCTAAATGCTGCCTCACCAACGTCTTGTACAACTGTAACATAACATCCCAACTTGTATACTCAATATCCTGACTGCTGTAGACCAATGCACCAAAAGACCTGTTGACCGCCCTATCTACTTTTGACACCATTTTCAAGCAACTATGTACCTGCACGCCTAGATCTCCCTGTTCCACAACACTCCCCAGGGTCCTGCCATTCACTGTGAACTTCCTGGTTTGCTTGTAGATGGAGATGTAATCTTGCTCAATTTTACAGGCTCTAGATAAATCTGCAATGTTTTAATGTAATGATGTTAGAGTTGGTTGCTGAGGTGTACTTGTCATTATACTTTCCAGAAAAACAGCTATATTTTTCTGTGTTCCTTCCAGCCATGTCTTGAAATAGTTAGGATGATGAGGGAGGATTTGCAAACTTCAACTGCATGTGACAGGCTGAAAACTCAAACTGGGTCAAAGCCATTGCAAATAGGGGACTGACAGCAGCATTCGGTTCTCTTTGCTTATTTGTCAATCTAAGTAGCAACATGAAGCACAACGGCTGGACAGGACCAGCAATTGTTCTCTTTGTTAATTCACTGATATAAAGTTGAATTATTTTCTTCACCATACTTATGCATTGAAATCAAACTTGGTCATTTAAAGCTGTCGTTTGTAGCGAGGTAAACAAAATATCTAACATAATTTAAATTAAGGGTCAGCAGTTAGAGCTTGCACTTTTGTACGTCTTTCCATTGCACAGTATAAGCTGTGTTTGGAAGGAGAGGGGTGTGTCAACACTGTGGCACAGCTGGTGCAGATGGGAGGAAAGAGGTAGGGCTGTTAGAGATGGGAGGAGAGCAGTGTATCAGCAGAGCGACACAGCCGGTAAAGATGCTGCCCCACAGCACCGGAGACCGGCTTCAATCCTGACCTCGGGTGCCATCTGTTCTGCGTTTGCACTTTCTGCTTGTGACCGCGTGGGTTTTCTCCCAGTGCTCTGGTTTCCTACCACATCCCAAAGGTTGGTGGTTGGTAGAATAATTGGTCTCTGTGGTAGAGTCTTGAGATTGTTGAAGAGAATGTGTGGAGAATAAAGAATAGGATCAATGTAGGGTGCGTATAAAATGGGTGGTTGATGGTCGGTAGTGACTTAATGGGTCCAGAGCCCTGCCTGTTTGAGTGCTGAATCCCTCTATCTCTGACCTAAATGGACACTGAATCAAAGGCCTTCCATCCAACTCGTCAATGCCGAATAGGTTTCCCCATCAAAGTGCGTCCCATTTGTTTGCGTTTGGCCCAAGTCCCTCCAAACCTTTCCTATCCATGTATCTCTCCAAATGTATTTTAAAAGTTGTTATTTATTCACAAAATGCTGGAGTAACTCAGCAGGTCAGGCAGCATCTCAGGAGAGAAGGAATGGGTGACGTTTCGGGTCGAGACCCTTCTTCAAGTTGTTATTGTACCTCCCTCAACCAGTTCCTCTGGCAGCTTGTTCCATACACCCACCGCCCTTTGTGTGGAAAAAGTTGTCCCTCAGGTTCCTCTTAAATCTTTCCCCTCTCACCTAAACCTATAGCCTCTAGTTCGTGAAATGGAAATATTGTCAGAGGTGGCTTACGAAGCGTACTTTTATGGAAGAGTGAGTTGGAAAGGGAGGAGAGGCCTGAAGATCATTGAAACATGATGAACGGGAGGGCATTGGAATGAATCATGCGTGATCTCATGAAAGAAGGTGGAGAAAGTAAAGTGATCTTGCAGCAGAGCTTAGGAGGAAGTTAATATTGGTTTGTAATTGTCATGTGTACGAGATATTGAAATATTTTGGTGTCATTTCTATTCAAATCACACAATACATGAGTACAATTAATCAATATACAACAGGAAATGCAAAGAAAAAATATTAGTGTACACAACATTGTGTTACAACTTTGTATATTACGTTACGGAAAGGGCAGATTAAAAAGTGCAGGGGCAGCAATGAGGTAGGTTGTAAGATTGTGACCACACTCTTAATTTGTGAGAGGTCCATTCAATAGTCTGTTAACATTGGGGAAGATCGTGCCTGAGCCTGGTGGTACATGCTTTAAGCTTTTGTACCTTCTGCCTGATGGGAAAAGGGAGACGGAAGAATGACCGGGGTCCTTGTATATGTTGGCTACTTTCCTGAGGTAGAGTGCAATGAAGATGGGGTTGATGGTGGGGTCTGTGCGATAGACTCGACTAGGTTCACAACTCTACGGTTTTTTGCAGTGTAGGAAAAAAAAACCAGATGCTGGTTTAAATCGAAGGTAGAGACAAAATACTGGAGTAACTCAGCGGGTCAGGCAGCGTCTCAGGAGAGAAGGAATGGGTGACGTATCGGGTCGAGACTCTTCTTCAGGCTGATGTCAGGGGAGTGGGCAGGACAAAGATAGGATGTAGTCGGAGACAGGAAGACTAGTGGGAGAACTGGGGAGGGGGAGCGGATAGAGAGGGGAAGCAGGGACTACCTGAAGTGGGAGAAGTCAATGTTCATACCGCTGGGGTGTAAGCTGCCCAAGCAAAATATGAGGTGCTGTTCCTCCAATTTGCCTCACTCTGACAATGGAGGAGGCCCAGGACAGAAAGGTCAGATTGGGAATGGGAGGGGGAGTTGAAGTGCTGAGCCACCGGGAGATCAGGTTGGTTGAGATGGACTGAGCGGAGTCTTGCAGTCTTGGGCACAGCTGTTGCCAAACCAAGCTGTGATTCATCCCAACAGGAATATCTTTGCAGGCAAGCTGGTCTTCCTGTAGTCTTCGAGGAAGTAGTGGTGTTGGCATGCTTTCTTGGCCGTAGCACCAGGTCAAATTGCTGTGATATTTACACCAAGGAACCTGAAGCTCGCGACCATTTCCACCTCAGCAGCTTTGATGCTGACTGGGGCCTGTACACCACCTCGTTTCCTGAAGTTGCTAAATTATTATGTTCAGCGTAAAAATTTAATTCATTATTTGTTTAGTTTACTAGTTCTTCTGTTAAATGGAATCGTTTTACTTTCTCGTTGCTGTAATTTTATATCTTTTTTTAGATTTAGAGATACAGCACGGAAACAGGCCCTTCGGCCCACCGGGTCCGCGCCGCCCAGGGATCCCCGCACACTAACACTAACCTACACACACCAGGGACAATTAAAAAAAAAAAAAGTTTTTATTACATTTGCCCAGTCAATTAACCTACATACCTGTACGTCTTTGGAGTGTTGGAGGAAACCGAAGATCTCAGAGAAAACCCACGCAGGTCACGGGGAGAACGTACAAACTCCGTACAGACGGCGCCCGTAGTCAGGATCGAACCTGAGTCTCCGGCGCTGCATTCACTGTAAGGCAGCAACTCTACCGCTGCACCACTGTGCCGCCATTCTCCAAAACCTGTTCTGCAGCATGCTTTGACATAGCTATATCCACTAGGTGGTGCTGCTGAGCAGTAGATGAGATTGTTGCCTGAGGCTGATAAAGAAGTGCAGGAGGGAACTGCAGATGCTGGTTTAAGCCGAAGATAGACACAAAAAGCTGGAGTAACTCAGTGGGACAGGCAGCATCTCTGGTGAGAAGGAATTAGGACGTTTCGGGTCGACACCCTTCTTCGGACTAGCCAGGGGAAAGGGAAACGGGAGATATAGATGATGATTTAGACAGGTAAAGAACAATTAATTTGAAAGATATGCAAAAAAGTAACGATGATAAAGGGAACAGGTCATTGTTAGCTGTTTGTTCGGTGAAAACGAGAAGCTAGTGTGACTTGGGTGGGGGAGGGATGGAGAGAGAGGGAATGCCGGGGTTACTTGAAGTTAGAGAAATCAATATTCACACCACTGGGCTGTAAGCTGCCCGTGTGAAATATGACGTGTTCCTCCAATTTGCGTTTAGCCTCACTCTGACAATGGAGGAGACCTAGGACAGAAAGGTCAGTGTGGGAATGGGAAGGAGAATTAAAGTGTTTAGCAACCGGGAGATCGGGTAGGTTCAGGCGGACTGAGCTAAGGTGTTCAGCGAAATGATTGCCCAGTCTACGTTTGGTCTCGCCAATGTTTGAGTCCACATCTTGAACAATGGATACAATAGATGAGGTTGGAGGAGGGGCAAGTGAACCTCTGCCTCACCTGAAAGGACTGTCGGGGTCCCTGGACAGAGTCAAGGGAGGAGGTGTAGCGTCAGGTGTTGCATCTCCTGCGGTTGCAGGGGAATGTACCTGGGGAGGGGGTGGTTTGGGTGGGAAGGGATGAGTTAACCAGGGAGTTGCGGAGGGAACGGTCTCTGCGGAAGGCGGAACGGGGTGGAGATGGGAAAATGTGACTAGTGTTGGGATCGCGTTGGAGGTGGCGAGAATGTCGGAGGATTATGTGTTGTGTGCGACGGCTGATGGGGTGGAAGGTGAGGACTAGGAGGACTCTGTCTCTGTTGCGACTAGGGGGAGGGGGAGCAAGACTGGAGCTGAGGGGTACCGAGGAGACACGAGTGAGGGCCTCATCTATGCTGGGAGAGGGGAACCCCCGTTTTCTAAAGAATGACGACATGTCAGATGTCCTGGTATGGAACACCTCATCTTGGGCACAGATGCGGCGTAGTTGGGGGAATTAGGAGAAGGGGATAGAGCCTTTACAGGAAACAGGGTGGGACTGGGCATCAACAAATAATCCCAATGACTGAAGGGTCTCGACCCGAAACGTCATCCATTCCTTCTCTCCAGACATGCTGTCTGTCTCTCTGTGTTACTCCAGCATTTTGTGTCTTTCGTCAATCCCGATGACTTGTTGACCATGAAGAATTAAAGAAAATCAATGAACAAAGTATTAAAATATGCCGTTCACAATGCTGAAATAGCTATTTAGAGTGATTTGAGAGGTATCTCCAAAGAATCACCGTTGCAAGTGATTAATGTTTATTTGGCAGCCGTAAACTTTGAGTCAAGGAGTCACACAGCAGCGGAACGTTCTGCGTGTCCATCTCCCAGCCCCTCCTGCACATGCAATCCCCGTTCGCCTTTAATTTGTTTTGTATGACCAATACATGATAAGTAAACGAGGCCACCCACCAGAGAGTCATGGAGAGTGTGGGAATAGGCTCTTCAGCCCAACACCCACACCGCCCAACATGTCCCAACTACACATGTTTGGTCCATATCCCTCCAAACCTGTCCTATCCATGTACCTGTCTAACTGTTTCTTAAATATTGGGATAGTCCCAGCCTCAACTACCTCCTCTGGCAGCAAATCAATGTTCCCCACCAGATTCTTATGTAGATCCATATAACTCCTTGATACTCATTTACTATTGTAAACTTTTCTTTGTAGTGCCTCATTTGCAAATTACTTGGACCCTCCCAGACAGACCATGTGTTGATCAATATGATCCTTGAATTGCCTTGGTTCAGCAGATGTAGGGTTATTTACTTTGTCACTTGAAGGTCCCACCAACAAGAGCCCTGTGGAAAGTTGATTGGCAAATGCAAGCCTGTTGAAAATGCAAGCCTTACAAGCTAGGTGCAGGAAAAATGTTCCCAATGTTGGGGGAGTCCAGAACCAGGGGACACAGTCTAAGAATAAAGGGGAGGCCATTTAAAACTTAGGTGAAAAGAAACCTTTTCACCCAGCGAGTTGTGAATTTGTGGAATTCTCTGCCACAGAAGGCAGTGGAGGCCAATTCACTGGATGAATTTAAAAGAGAGTTAGTTATAACTCTAGGGGCTAGTGGAATCAAGGGATATGGGGAGAAGGCAGGCACGGGTTACTGATTGTGGATGACCAGCCATGATCACAATGAATGGTGGTGCTGGCTTGAAGGGCCAAATGGCCTCCTCCTGCACCTATTTTCTATGTTTCTCTGTGAATGGCTCACACAGTTTGTTTCCTGCTGACCGTAAAATGCGACCCAGTACGCTTTATCTGGCCATTCAGCCTCCAGTTCCTCATGCAGGTTTTTCCAGCAGCAGTTTCCAAGCCAATGGCCTTCTTGATCACTTCCCACCCGGATTGGAAGTGCAATGCCCTTTCATCACTGTCGTTCAGTATTGATGCCAGAGCTCCTTCCAGCAGCACACTGTCGGACCGCTGGCATCAGAGGATGGCAGTAGTTCCAGAGGTTGTGTCACCACCACCACCTGGGCCGCATGAATTGGGGCTGCCATGGTGGTGCAGCGGTAGAGTTGCTGCCTTACAGCGCCAGAGACCTGGGTTAGACCCCGACTACGGGTGCTGTCTACAGAGTTTGTACCTTCTCCCCGTGATCCTGGGCTTTCCCCAGGATCCCCAGTTTCCTCCCACACCCAAAGACGTACAGCTTTGTAGGTTAACTGGCTTGGTATAAATGTAAAATTGTCCCTAGTGTGTGTGGGATAGTGTGGTAGTGTGTGGGGATCACTGGTCAGCACAGACTCGGTGGGCCGAAGGGCCTGTTTCTGCGCGGTATCTCTAAATAAAAACAAATCACTGGTCAAGGGCAAAACAGAAGAGCAATAAACGCTGGCTTGCTTGCTGATACCAGGAAATTGTTTGGGGTGGTTAATTTTTTTTAGACTGTTCCAAGGATCCTTGGTTTTAGTAATGGAGTACAAATACAAGCAGTTCACTCTAAACGGTCACAAAATACTGGTTCGACCTCAGCTGCAGTACTGTGCCCTGTTGTAGGCACCACGCTTTAGAAGGAGCGGAGATTTGCTAAAATTGGGCCTGGAAAGGGACCTCCGTTGTGTATGGAAAATGGAGACACCTGGGATTGTTGTTCCCTAAACAGAAGGTTAAGGGAAAATTCAAGTGTACAAAATTCCAAAGGACTACGAGAACGAGAAAGGGTGAGCAACTAGAGGAAAATAGATTGGAGTGATTGGCAAAACAATGAGAGAGGAAAGCGGTATGTGTCTTTAAATGGAACTTTCACAACCTCTCACAAAGCACAGCGCTAGGTGCAATGAATTGCTTCTACGATACGAAAGAATATTTATCCCAGGAGGGAAATTGATCTGCCACCAGTCATTACAAATAAATAAATAAAGATTTAAAAAGTGTGGTCATTGTTGCACACAGCAAGATCCCAGAGTAGCAACATGAAGAAGGAAGATTAATGTCCCACGGCAAGTTATGACCCAGCAGTCACTGCTCAGGTGGGAGCAGATTCAAGTGAGCGGGATTTACACTAACAGGGGACGACATTGGAAGACTCGGGGTACAAGTAGTGTAGTGGAATTAGTTGGGTGAAAACGCAGCGCAGTGGAGTAAACAGACTCTGACCTGTGTGATGTGATTATCAATATTTTGCATTTATTTTGAAACAATCATTTAAAGTTTCCAAGAAAAGTTTCTGGTTCCGATTTCATTTTCAGTTTCCGATGCTTCAAAACCACCCTCGACTTTTTAAAAAACTGATTTCTCTCTCTGTCAGCACAATTGAAAATGAATAATTTAAGGATTTCAAAATTATGATTTTGTTTCCATCTTGTTAATTGTGACTTAACAGCATTGTTTTGGTCTCAATGACCAAAAGTATACTTATTAATTTGTCCCAAAGCTCTAAACGTGTTTGAAAATATTTCTGATAAGAATGATATAATTGTGTGATTGTGGCCTTCGATCAGTGGCACAGCTGGTAGAGCTGCTGCCCCACAGAGCCACAGACCCGCATTCAATCCTGATCTTGGATGCTGTCTGTGTGGGTGGGGATTGCACCTTCTCCCTGTAACTGCGTGGGTTTCCTCCCACATCCCAAAGTCGTGTGGGTTTGTAGGTTAATTGGCCTCTAGTGTGTAGGGAGCGGATGAGAAAGTGGGACAACACAGAACTAATGTGAATGGGTTATCGAAGTTTGGCATGAACTTGGTGGGCCGAAGGGCCTGTTTCCATGCTGTATCTCTAAACTAAACTATATCCGATTTGACGTCCTACGATTCATACAGATTTAAAATATGAGAATGGCTTTTTACAGGTTGATTTACATTTTTTATTGTGTGCCTCAGGATGATGGAAGAGCTGATCTAGAGGATGCCTTGACCTGTTCAGACCTGGAGAAGACTGGAGTATTACCAGGAGTTGCTACCTTATCCGACCACGGTCCCAAGGCCCTTATCCAGACCAGGGTACGAGAAAATCTTGACTTAGTAGCTAGATTAAAAGAATAATTGTTTGTGACGAGCTTTGCTGCAAGGGTCGATACTAAGGGAAGTGCGGTTGGAAATGGGTGGGGTATGTAACTGGTGACTGATACAAGAAAATGCGTGGACGGGGAGCACGTAAGCTTGTAACTGCACAAGTTCAGCGACTCTGCTGAACTAACCCTTCAAATTCACACTTGCACTGTGGGTTCTACAGTGGGTGAGCAAGTCATGATCTCGTCTGGCCACAAGCATGGTCCCGGTGGACTGGAGAGCAGCCAGTGTTGTCCCTTTGTTTAAGAAGGGAAAGGAGAGAATCCAGGGAATTATAGGCTGGTGAGCCTCACGTCAGTGGTAGGGAAGCTATTGGAGGCCATTCTTTGGTATTTGCTTGCCTTCATTAGTCAAGAAGTAGAAACAAGGAACTGCAGATGCTGCTTTACAAAACAAGACGCAAAGTGCTGGAGTAACTCAGCGGGTCAGGCAGCCTCTCTGGAGAACATGGACCGATGATGTTCTGGGTTGGGACCCTTCTTCAGATTGTGTGTGGGGGTGGGTGAAAGAAAGCTGGTTGAGAGGAGGGGGCGTGGTTGAGGGGAGACAATAGACAATAGGTGCAGGAGTAGGCCATTCGGCCCTTCGAGCTAGCACTGCAATTCACCATGATCAGTACCCCGTTCCTGCCTTCTCCCCATATCCCCTGACTCCGCTATCATTAAGAGCTCTAACTAACTCTCTCTTGAAAGCATCCAGGGAATTGACCTCCACTGCCTTCTGAGGCAGAGAATTCCACAACTGTTGTGACAAGAGATGGCAAGACTAAGTGCAAAGGTACAAAATAGCAGGGAAGTCTGATGAGGTGGGACAAAGAGGGCAGAGAGACTCCAATTAATGGATGCCTAGATGGCTGGCAGATCCATCCTGCGAGTCAGCATTTTGTCGTCTCAGGGATTGCATTGGTCTCTTCCACCAATGCTGCACGGACAGATGCACCAGAGTAATGTGGAAGAGGTCTGCTACCTTTGTTCCTTCAGTTGGTTCAGTCACTGCCGATGCTGGCAGCTCCACGACTCAGCCACTTGGTCAGTGCTAATGCTGCCAAACCACTCCATGGTCATTGAAGTCTCCCCAAGCAAGTGCATTCTGTGCCTTTGTTCATAAGGTCATAAGTGATAGGAGTAGAATTAGGCCCATCAAGTCTACTCCGCCATTCAATCATGGCGGGGAAAAAAACTGCAGATGCTGGTCTAAATCGAAGGTAGACACAAAATGCTGGAATAACTCAGCAGGTCAGGCAGCATCTAGGGAGAGAAGGAATGGGTGACGTTTCGGGTCGAGATCCTATTTCAGTCTGAAGAAGGGTCTCGACCCGAAACATCACCCATCCCATTCAATCATGGCTGATCTGTCCCTCCCTCCTAATCCCATTCTCCTGCCTACTCCCCATAATCCCTGACACCGGTACAGACACAGCATCCATAGCAGGAGAAACATCTGTAGCAAGGTTTTAAACTGGCGATCTCCCATCAGAAAGGAATTCCAAGCTTCAGCCTGGGAAGAAATCTGGCCTCGTCTATTTTTTTGATATTCCCATCTATCCCATTAAGCGTGTTAGTACAGATGTCACTTATTTCACTGCTTTCTACAGTATTCAGCAATCTGCATTTATTGATTTAACTGGCTCAGTATCTGCATTTTCATAACATTCAGCTGGCAGATTTTTATAAAGTTTATTTCTGGCCCATCAGTGGTCACAAATGTTGTTGCACCTAATGTTTTCCACGAGTGGTGAACTGCTGACTCTGGTCCATGTGTCAACGAGACAAAGCCTTTTCCAGCAGGAGGGAAATGAAAAGATAAATGGGTGATTTTGTTTTTAATTTTAGGAAGAGAGAGCTGTTCATCCAGAGAACTTGACCTGTCTGAGGAATTAATTGCCATATACAATCCATGTTAAAGTTCAATGTTTAGTTAAATGCTATGGTTCAGTCCACCACTTTGTAACCCCGTCTTCGAAAAATGCCACCAGTTTTAACTCTGTTTGATTCCAGATCTCCATAATGCCATCGCAAAGAGCAGCCCATGGATTGAGTCAGAGGCTGGAGAAGGTGTTTGTGCGGTGGATGCAGATGAACGGGAGCAGAGCCCAAAAAACACAGAGGATCAACAGGCCTTTGTCGTTTATGTAATCAATATTCAAACCAAATGTGTTTGTGGGGTTTTTTTCCTCATTTTATTTCAGATGTTTATTTACATTTTTAACTTCTTCCCTGAAGACGATTTCAAAAGTAAATTTTGGAATCTAGGTGTGGCGCATGTTTTAATGTAAATATAATTTAACAGATTCTCTATAACTATATTTAATATTTTTAAAACTGTGTCATTCTCAGGATGTGATGAGACAGCATGGTTGCCATTCCTTGCTGTTGTGAAAGATGCACAATGTATTTTACTACTGACCGACCCACCTGCTCTGTCTCTTCTGAGGGCAGGTAATGGTCGACAACATGATTGTGGGACCAGGCTGCACATTGACACTATCTTGCACCCTAATCGTAACCTCACTACCCCACCTTCAAATCATTCTTTAGCATATTAAGGGTGTGAGCATTAAGTGATATGCATCTATTTAAAGTGCCTCTCCAAAAGCAATCAAATGTAAATTGTTCTGTGTTCCCCTGCCCTTGGTGAACTGGCCAAACATTCCCCATAAATCAATATCAGTCCGAAAAAGGGTCTCGACCCGAAACGTCACCCATTCCTTCTCTCCTGAGATGCTGTCTGACCTGCTGAGTTACTCCAGCATTTTGTGAATAAATACCCATAAATCAATAACTCAGTGCCCAACTTTAGTTAAGACTTATTTCCACATTTTTAAAAAACTGAATTCAAATCCTACATTGTCTTGATGGGATTTGATCCCAAGTTTGCTGTGTTTTCAATTTGCCTTCTGTATGTCTAGTCCAATGACGTACCTGCACTACTGAACCTCTTGTAGTTTGGGGCTTGTGTTGATGAGCGACCCCACAGTGTGACCGTGAAGCTGGAGCAGACCGGCCACTCGTTTCAATATTGTGCGACCGTGACTCTCATGGCCTCTTGCTATCAATGCATAACGTTTTAGTTGCGTATCAATACAAAACTGGCAGCATAACGCCGGAGAATGCCAACCACATGCCTGAGGTTTTGGTTCCATGTGAAGTCTGTTGGGCACAGGGACTGGACGTTGTTGGAGGTCCATGTTGATTGTTGGTTATGTTTGCAACGTGGTCAATTCCAGTCTTAATGAATTCAAGTGAAGTCTATTCTTTTATTGGTCTCACGTTTGTAACTGCTTCCAAATGAAAGGACTTCAAATAGTGGACATGTTTTATTTGTGCTGATATTATGGAATTTCATGGTGGTGAGGTAACATCATGGGGGCAAGAGCAACATGTCTGGTCGGCTTTTGTGTGGATTGTTGGATGGCAGAGACTTGCTTGACTGATGTGAACATCTCCCCTGATGCGATGTGCACACAAGACGATGAATTTCCTGTGATTTTGTTATGAATGTAGATCATGATGGAGAAAATGTGATTGCAGCTGCACTGATTTTTAATATCCCACCTTGATGTCAATGCTTGAGCTACCGTTCAATTGTTTGCTACCCTCACACTGAAATATTGTTCCTGAACTAGAAATTCAATAAAGACTTTATTTTTTAACCTTTTCCATTAGTACCATTTCCGGCTGCATGACTTATCCATTTTGCTGTGAACGTATTTTTCATATATCTCGTGTAATTTACTGATGTTCATTGGAGTCTTGGTTTCAAGAATATGCATTGAATGGAGGGATATGGGTCACGCGCAGATAGGTAAGTGATGGTATTGGCATCGTGTTCAGCACAGACAGTGTGGGCTATTCTGGTACAGTACTCTGTTCTAACCTGGAGCTTTAGCCAGAATTATTAGACAGGGTTAGCCTGACAAGAATAAGAAATAAACTTGTAAGAGTAAGTAGTAAGGGCAATTGAGTGTTCAGCAAACTAGTATAGATCCCCCCCCCCCCCCGTGTGATAATAGAACTAAAACTACTTTACTTGTCTCTTCCCCCACCGCCCCCAGTGAGCCTGTATTCAGCGATGGTTACCTCCTATTAGTTTGTGCAATGTTAAACCACCACTTCCAGTGTTTAGTACATTGTTCACTTTATAGACTGTGATCTCACACTCTTTTGCACAGTCATATTTCATTCCGTGTGGAAGCTTGTTTGTGTTGGGATCAAGGAAATGATCCGGTGAAGTCGGGTTGTATTTTATATTCATAAACAGATGGTGCTCCGTACTAAATTTGTGTTAAATGTCAGTTAATGCAACTTTCACAACCTTTTTATATCTATTGAATAATATCTTCAATTTTCAAATTAGTCATTTACCTTGTTTATTTTCAATAAAGTGGAAAAATGCGCATTTTTCGGTACAACTGACCTATTACAAACGTATTGCATCCCTTTGAACTTTCTAAATCAGTTAAAATTACTCTTTTAAAAATAGAATAGTAAATGTTTTCCAAGCATGTTTGACAAAATCTCTTCTGTTACACCATGCCTAATCTCAGTGCTGGGACAAATGGTAACCGACAAAGACAACACCAAGCAAGGAATTAAGTTGCATTTGTGGTGGAAATTACATTTAAATGCGTGAAATATCTTTTAGTGAAAATGCAAAATAACACAGTTGTCTCCTTCACATAACGTAGGTGCTATAATTTTAACAATAGCGTGCATCAGGTTATTGGAAATATTTCACTGAAACAATGTCTTAAATTAAGATCGTGGAAATTTCTGGTGAATGTATGCACGGCCTAAGAAACAGCCGACAAAGGTCAAGTGTGGAGACTGCTTTAAGTCCCCCAGGAAATTCAAATATCACTTCCGGAAGATGAATTGTCATCTCTCGCACAGACTTCCTTTAAAACTAAGATCATTATGATGTACCATGCGAAATATAGTTACGCAAGAGGGCTATTGAGGGCGTGCAGCGTAGGTTTACTAGGTTAATTCCCGGAATGGCGGGACTGTCATATGTTGAAAGACTGGAGCGACTAGACTTGTATACACTGGAATTTAGAAGGATGAGAGGGGATCTTATCGAAACCATATAACCATATAACAATTACAGCATGGAAACAGGCCCGTTCGGCCCTACCAGTCCACGCCGACCACTTTCTCTGACCTAGTCTCATCTACCTGCTCTCAGACCATAACCCTCCAATCCCCTCCCATCCATATGCCTATCCAATTTACTCTTAAATAATAAAATCGAGCCTGCCTCCACCACTTCCACCGGAAGCTCATTCCACACAGCCACCACCCTCTGAGTAAAGAAGTTACCCCTCATGTTACCCCTAAACTTTTGTCCCTTAATTCTGAAGTTATGTCCTCTTGTTGGAATCTTCCTTACTCTCAAAGGGAAAAGCCTACCCACGTCAACTCTGTCCGTCGCTCTTAAAATTTTAAAAACCTCTATCAAGTCCCCCCTCAACCTTCTACGCTCCAAAGAATAAAGACCCAACCTGTTCAACCTCTCTCTGTAGCTTAAGTGCTGAAACCCAGGCAACATTCTAGTAAATCTCCTCTGCACCCTCTCCATTTTGTCGACATCCTTCCTATAATTTGGCGACCAGAACTGCACACCATACTCCAGATTCGGCCTCACCAATGCCCTGTACAATTTCAACATTACATCCCAACTTCTATATTCGATGCTCTGATTTATAAAGGCAAGCATACCAAACGCCTTCTTCACCACCCTATCCACATGAGATTCCACCTTCAGGGAACAATGCAGTTATTCCCAGATCCCTCTGTTCCACTGCATTCTTCAATTCCCTACCATTTACCCTGTACGTCCTATTTTGATTTGTCCTACCAAAATGCAGCACCTCACACTTATCAGCATTAAACTCCATCTGCCATCTTTCAGCCCACCCTTCCAAAAGGCCCAAGTCTCTCTGTAGACTTTGAAAATCTACTTCATTATTAACTACACCACCTATCTTCGTATCATCTGCATACTTACTAATCCAATTTGCCACACCATCATCCAGATCATTAATGTAAATGACAAACAACAGTGGACCCAACACAGATCCTTGGGGTACTCCACTAGACACTGGCCTCCAACCTGACATACAGTTGTCAACCATCACCCTCTGGTATCTCCCATTCAGCCATTGTTGAATCCATCTTGCAACCTCACTATTAATACCCAACGATTTAACCTTCTTAATCAACCTTCCATGTGGAACCTTGTCAAATGCCTTACTGAAGTCCATATATACAACATCCACAGCCTTGCCCTTATCAATTTCCCTGGTAACCTCTTCAAAAAATTCAAGAAGATTAGTCAAACATGACCTTCCAGGCACAAATCCATGTTGACTGTTTCTAATCGGGCCTTGTTTATCCATGTGATTATATATATTGTCCCTAAGTATCTTTTCCATTAATTTTCCCACCACAGACGTCAAACTAATAGGTCTGTCCTGTTAGTATAAGATTATTAAGGGGTTGGACACGTAAGAGGCAGGAAACATGTTCCCAATGTTGGGGGAGTCCAGAACCAGGGGCCACAGTTTAAGAATAAGGGTAGGCCATTTAGAATTGAGATGAGGAAAAGCTTTTTCAGTCAGAGAGTTGTGAATCTGTGGAATTCTCTGCCTCAGAAGGCAGTGGAGGCCAGTTCTCTGAATGCTTTCAAGAGAGAGCTAGATAGAGCTCTTAAGGATAGCGGAGTCAGGGGGTATGGGGAGAAGGCAGGAACGGGGTACTGATTGAGAATGATCAGCCATAATCACATTGAATGGCGGTGCTGGCTCGAAGGGCCGAATGGCCTCTTCCTGCACCTATTGTCTACTGTCTATTGTCTAACATCACTTCCGCAGGATGAATTGTCATCTCTCGCACAGACTTCCTTTAAAACTAAGATCATTATAATGTACCATGTGAAATATAGTTACGCAAGAGGGCTATTGAGGGCGTGCAGCGTAGGTTCACTAGGTTAATTCCCGGAATGGCGGGACTGTCATATGTTGAAAGACTGGAGTGACTAGGCTTGTGTACACTGGAATTTAGAAGGATGAGAGGGGATCTTATCGAAACGTATAAGATTATTAAGGGGTTGGACACGTAAGAGGCAGGAAACATGTTCCCAATGTTGGGGGAGTCCAGAACCAGGAGCCACAGTTTAAGAATAAGGGTAGGCCATTTAGAATTGAGATGAGGAAAAGCTTTTTCAGTCAGAGAGTTGTGAATCTGTGGAATTCTCTGCCTCAGAAGGCAGTGGAGGCCAGTTCTCTGAATGCTTTCAAGAGAGAGCTAGATAGAGCTCTTAAGGATAGCGGAGTCAGGGGGTATGGGGAGAAGGCAGGAACGGGGTACTGATTGAGGATGATCAGCCATGATCACATTGAATGGTGGTGCTGGCTCGAAGGGCCGAATGGCCTCCTCCTGCACCTATTGTCTATAAGACATTTGGGTTGTCGCCTCAAATAAAAGTAGTTTTGTTTTTCAAAACGTCTGCATCCATGGCAGGGCTTTGTTATTAAAAAGGATTTAAATTCTGCTGTGCTATAAAAACATTTGATCAAGTTCAAAGTTAGTAAGGGACCAAAAAGTGACTGTGTTCTTTCTTACACCACCTCTCTCCCCATTTAAAAATCTAAATTTGAAGAGCTGGAATAAAACTTACCAATCTAAATACATCTTATACTAAAATCTGAAATTAAATGTAACCAACTGTAGACTGGGTAATTAATGAAAATTCGATAAATCAAACCTTGCATGTTTAGTTATCATGTGTACGAAGGAACTGCAGATGCTGGTTTACACCAAAGATGGGCACAAAATGCTGGAGTAACTCAGAGGGATAGGCAGCATCTCTGGAAGAAGGAATGGGTGACGTTTTGGGTCGAGACCCTCCTTCAGATTCAAGAAGGTCTCGACCTGAAACGTCACCCATTCCTTTTCTCCAGAGATGGCTGCCTGTCCCGCTGAGTTACTCCAGCATTTAGTGCAAGAAAATAACTGCAGATGCTGGTACAAATCGAAGGTATTTATTCACAAAATGCTGGAGTAACTCAGCAGGTCAGGCAGCATCAGGAGAGAAGGAATGGGTGACGTTTCAGGTCTAGACCCTTCTTCAGACTGAAGAAGGGTCTCGACCCAAAACGTCACCCATTCCTTCTCTACTGAGATGCTGCCTGACCTGCTGAGTTACTCCAGCATTTTGTGAATAAATACCAGCATTTAGTGCCTATTTTTTATGTCTAGTTATCAGTTCAGTCCTGTAAAATTTAATTCTTAGACTTGAAACCAAATTCAATTTATAATGATCCTACAGAAAGCATATTAAATAATGTTATGTTTATATGCACATACAAATTTTATAGAAAGAGCATTGCCTTGTATCTGATTTCACAATGTACAAGACAAAAATCAGTTTCTCGTTTGCCGACAGAGGCAATATTTCACAGCCTGGACCTAAACCAGACCTTTAAATTTCCAGTCCGATCCCTCTATGGCTATCATGTAGTGCACAGTGCAATAGGAGGCAGGGGAGACAAAGTTAAACATGTTTTCTTTCCCAATGAGTAACTGTTTGTAAATTATATGAATTAAATTTGTAGCCTGCACAAGATCACGTGTCCTTTTAGTACTAAATGAGGAACAAACATGCATCTGAATGCAGTGAAGGTCAGGGGACTCGTGCCCATATGTGCTTATAAATTGGCAATAGAGTTGGGAAAGATGATAGAATAATCAGGCTGTGATAACCAATTGTAGATTTTTCATGTGTAGGAAAGAACTGATGCTGGTTTAAATTGAAGATAGACACAAAATGCGGGAGGTCAGGCAGCATCTCTGGAGAGAAGGAATGGGTGAGGTTTCGGGTCGAGACCCTTCTTCGGACTTGTGTCGGGAGGGGGCGGGACAGAGATAGAATGTAGTCGGAGGCAGTGAGACTAGGAAGGGGAGGGGATGGAGAGAAGGAAAGCAAGAGCTATCTGAAGTTATAGAAGTCAATGTTCATACCACTGGGGTGTAAGCTACCCAAGCAAAATAGGTGCTGTTTCTCCAATTTGCGCTGGGCCTCACTCTGACAATGGAGGAGGCCCGGGACAGAAAGGTCAGACTGGGAGTGGGAGGGGGAGTTGAAGTGCTCAGCCACCAGGAGATCAGGTAGGTTAACATGGACTGAGCGGAGGTGTGGAGCGAAACGATCGCCGAGCCTACGCTTGGTCTCACCGCTGTAGAGAAGTTGACACCTGGAACAGTGGATACAATAGATGAGGTTGGAGGAGGTGCAGGTGAACCTCTGCCGCACTGGGAAAGACTGTTTGGGTCTTTGGATGGAGTTGAGGGGGGAGGTAAAGGGACAGGTGTTGCATCTTCTGCGGTTGCAGGGGAAAGTACCTGGGGAGGGGGTGGTTTGGGTGGGAAGGGATGACTTGACCAGGGAGTTTCGGAGGGAATGGTCTCTGCGGAAAGCAGAAAGGGGTGGAGATGGGAAGTAGAGGGATCCTGTTGGAGCTGGCGAAAGTGTTGGAGGATTATATGCTGTATGTGACGGCTGATGGGGTGGAAGGTGAGGACAAGGGGGACTCTGTCCTTGTTACGATTGGGGGGAAGGGGGAGCAAGAGCGGAGGTGCGGGATATTGAGAGCCTCGTCTATAATGGAAGAGGTGAATCTGGTACGGAACACCTCATTCTGGGCGCAGATGTGGTGCAGAGGGAGGAATTGGGAGTAGGGGATAGAGTCTTTACAGGAAGCAGGGTGGGAAGAAGTGTAGTCTAGATAGCTATGGGAGTCAGTAGGTTTATTATTATCGTAGATGTTGGTCAATAATATGTCTCCTGTGATGGAGACGGTGAGATTTAGAAAACGGTAGGGAGATGTCGGAGATGGTCCAAGTGAATTTGAGTGCAGGATGGAAATTAGTGGTGAAGTTGAAGTCAGTGAGTTCTGCATGGGTGCAGGAGGTAGCACCGATGAAGTTGTCAATGTAGCGGAGATAGAGTTTGGGGACGGGGCCAGTGTACGCCTGGAACAGGGATTGTTGGACGTACCCTACAAAGAGGCAGGCATAGCTGGGGCCCAAGCGAGTGCCCATAGCTACGCCTTGGATTTGGAGGAAGTGGGAGGAGTCGAAGGAGAAGTTAAGGGTAAGGACCAGCTCTGCTGGGCGGAGGAGAGTATTGGTATTCCTTCTGTCCAGAGATGCTGCCTGACCCGCTGAGTTACTCCAGCATTTTGTGTCTTCCTACAGATTTATCATGACTAAAGAAGGGTCTCGACCTGAAACATCACCCATTCCTTCTCTCCAGAGATGCTGCCTGTCCTGCTGAGTTACTCCAGCATTTTGTGTCTATCTTCAGTGTAAACCCGCATTTGCTGTTACTCCCTACACCGATTTATCGTGATCTTGTCATAGTTACAGCCATTCCGAGTGCATGTCCAGATCTAAACATGCAGGGTTGATTTCCAACCAAGTTTGACGTGCCACTGCAAGATCACAATTGCCTTCTACGAAACACTTGCACAAATCACATTTACACTTAAATATCAATCTACCCATCAGCCATTCAACACAGAGGTCCTTCTGCAGTTGTACAGGGCCCTAGTGAGACCTCACCTGGAGTACTGTGTGCAGTTTTGGTCTCCAAATTTGAGGAAGGATATTCTTGCTATTGAGGGCGTGCAGCGTAGGTTTACTAGGTTAATTCCCGGAATGGCGGGACTGTCGTATGTTGAAAGACTGGAGCGACTAGGCTTGTATACACTGGAATTTAGAAGGATGAGAGGGGATCTTATCGAAACATATAAGATTATTAAGTGGTTGGGGGAGTCAAGAACCAGGGGCCACAGTTTAAGAATAAGGGGTAGGCCATTAAGAATGGAGATGAGGAAAAACTTTTGTTGTAAATCTGTGGAATTCTCTGCCTCAGAAGGCAGTGGAGGCCAGTTCTCTGAATGCATTCAAGAGAGAGCTAGATAGAGCTCTTAAGGATAGCGGAGTCAGGGGAGAAGGCAGGAACGGGATACTGATTGAGAATGATCAGCCATGATCACATTGAATGGTGGTGCTGGCTCGAAAGGCCGAATGGCCTACTCCTGCACCTATTGTCTATTGTCCATTGACTATAACATAATGCAACTTATTGGCATATTGCTAATAACATTTTGTAGCACTTCAGTTGAAAAGACCCGTGGTGCTGAAACATGATGAACAGGCCACTTTGCATTGCTTTTCTAAGACTCACTTTGCTCACATTCCACTAACAATGCAAAATGGGGTGCTCGAGAATCCATGAGATGGTACATGCATTGTTTGCAATGAAAGTATTAAAAACAGTCATCCATGTGCTCCCTTGACTGCTGTCCTTGGGAATAAGAGAAAAATGCTTACTCAATGATTCCTCTGCAACTGTAAAACAATTCTGATTTATAGAGTGGCTTTCTCACAGCCTCTTCGCACAGCGTTCACAATTTGCAGCTCAGCAGTAAATTAGTAGTTGTGCAAAAGGAACATGTATCAGTTGGTTATGTGGAACGAGATTTTAAACTACAGATCATGATTGCTGAGCAAGATGCCAGAAGTCTTATAGAAAGAGTGCAGAGATGATTTGAGGATGTTGCCAGAACTGAAGGGCCTGAGCTAGAGGGAGAAATTGGGCAGGTAAGCACTTTATTGCTTGGGGCCCAGGAGGCTGAGGGGTGATCCTTTAGAGGGGCATAAAATCACGAGGGGAATAGATAGGGTGAGACATTTTCCCAGGGTAGGAGAATTAAGAATTGGAGAACAAAAGTTGAAGGTGAAAGGGGAAAGATTTAAAAGGCATCTGAGGGGCAACTTTTACCACACACATGGGTACATGGAACAAGTGCCGTAGGAAGTCGTTGAGGCAGCATTTAAAAGTAATTTAGACAGCTACATAGATGGGTTAAAGGGTTAGAGGAATATGGGCCAAACGCAGGCAAATGGGACTAGCTTAGATGAGGCATCATGACCAGTGTGGATAAGTTGGGACAAAGGGCCTTTCTGCATGCTGGTGGAGTCTAGACTAGACTCAAGCTGGTTGATAGCCAAAGCTCTGGAAAGTCTAGATTTGCACCTTGCCTGAAAAACGGGAGACAATGAAGCTGGCCCATCATATAGCAGCAAACTAATTGTCTAAATTGTGCTCAAAATTTTAGATTTTTGCACATTTTAAACATGTTAAATGAATAGGTCACCGATTCCATTGTCCCTGGTGTTACCACTGAATAACTCAAATGGAGAGAAGGCTACATTTTCTGGAAATACTTAAATGCCTAAGGGAATGCACGATGATACAATCCTGCAATATCATTAAACATCCTTATCTTAGTTACATTTATTCCAGAGATGAAAAGTCATGGATTTATGTGTACGTATCAACATTAGAAAGCATCAATTTAAAACAGGCACAAGATCAGTAAAGTGTTTAAGTTTACTGTGATAAATTAAAGCATCATACTTTATTGATAGATCCAATTCGGTGTGCGAATTACAAAATCTGCTATACCTGAATTATTCTCCCCAAAACAAGTTGGTTTAATTTTCATGTAGACTTCCTTTTTCCGACCACATGCATTCCCTGCACTTTCATTTATGGAAAAGCCCAGGATAGGTCATGTTTGGGAACAGAAATCAAAACGTAATACATTCGTTTACAGGGCAGAACGACAGAGCATCCCATTCCAGTACGACATAAACGTTAGGTGGCTCACGTTGTCGACCTCCCCGTGGTGAGCCCTGCCAACTGACGACAACAACAGGCGAACGACAACAAACAGAGACAGCAAAAGCAGAAGCAGCTTCATAACTTCTGCTGCCTCAAACGCAAGAAGAAGATAAACGTTAGGGAAAAAAACTGCAGATGCTGGTTTACGTCGAAGGTAGACACAAAATGCTGGAGTAACTCAGCGGGTCGGGCAGCATCTCAGGGGAGAAGAGTCTGAAGTCAGTCTGAAGAAGGGTCTCGACCCGAAATGTTGGGGGAGTCCAGAACAAGGGGCCACAGTTTAAGAATAAGGGGTAGGCCATTTAGAACTGAGATGAGGAAAAACTTTTTCAGTCAGAGAGTTGTGAATCTGTGGAATTCTCTGCCTCAGAAGGCAGTGGAGGCCAATTCTCTGAATGCATTCAAGAGAGAGCTGGATAGAGCTCTTAAGGATAGCGGAGTCAGGGGGTATGGGGAGAAGGCAGGAACGGGGTACTGATTGAGAATGATCAGCCATGATCACATTGAATGGCGGTGCTGGCTCGAAGGGCCGAATGGCCTCCTCCTGCACCTATTGTCTATTGAAAAGTCACGGTCTGTCTGAAGAAGGGTCTCAACCCGAAACGTCACCCATTCCTTCTCTCCTGAGATGCTGCCTGACCCGCTGAGGTACTCCACCATTTTGTGCCTACCTACGACATAAACATTCTCTGGCACCTCCCCTGTAGTGTGTAGTTCTCCAACGCACTTAATGTGATCCAACATATTAAATCCCCAAATCAAGCAAATGGCTTCCATAATGCTTTGTTTCCTGATACCGAAGACCTTTTAAAACAAAATATAAATATTAAAGTTGATTTTGACATCTATGAAGAAAAGTTGCACAAAGTAACCTTTGCTCCCAAACATTTAATAATTAAAAATCCAAGATCTGCTCGTGTACAGCATATCTTTCTTTAACAAAGCTTTGCTGGAGCGAGGGAGAGGTAGTGTGAGCCAAACCCAACAGCAAAACATGTCATACTCAAAATAAACCCAAACAAGACACACAACAAACATTGAGATTTAAGAGTATAAAATCCTAAAAAAATAAATAGCTTAAATGTCATATAAAACATTCCTGTAACCTTTTGATAAAGGAGCCTTTGTTGGTATAAGAATACCTTATAAAAAACCTTCAGGGAAATAACACAACATGTGCTCCAGTTGATGGAATAAATGTGCTCATCAAAATGGTTTTAAAATATTGGTTTCTCCCACAGTTCCAATATGGACAGAAAACTGTCAGTAGGTGTGCAGAAACAAAATATTTAGTCTCTTTTGAAAACCTAGTTGATTGAATTGAAATTCTGTCTCGCAGAAGTATCTTAATTTCAAAAACAATCTTATACCATTAAAAAAACCAAGTATGGCCACATTTCAGGTTTGCAAGTCCAAAGTAGTCAACACTGGCTTCCAGTTCATCTTCCAAGTACCATATTGCTGATTTGCTAGGTGTTCCTTGTAGTTGAATATTTGTACTATTTACACATCAAGATGAAAAGACTGAATTATAGTTTGTTCAGATGGTGACTTGGTCCATAGACACTGGTGCAGATTAAGCTGTTTGATATAATTAGGAAGACAAGCACCCAAAACTTGCACTGCTCCAGTGATGAATTAAGATCCTGCAAGAATCTCCATGATGTGATCCAGATCACTTAAGTCTACTCGACAGATCTGAATGGTGTTGACGGATGTTGAATTACAGAACTGAAAGGGTTTTGAAACGTCATCTGCAGCAGATGGTGGCGATCTGTTGGACATTGATGGAAGCAAACACAAGTCTGAGTCATACATGGAGGTGTCAATGTCCTCAAAGATGTCGTCGAAAGCAAGATCTGTCAGGTAACTTGTTGAGTTACTGATTTCAAAAGAGCCGAACACTGTTTCCACGGGCCGAGTTTCTTGGGGTCGGTCTTCAAAGGGTAGGTGTGCATTTCCATCGCTCTCGCCTGCAGGGGTTGGACAAGGAGCTGGACTGATGTCCTCCATGAAATCCAAATCTTTGAGGATTGATGAAATGGCAGACGACATATCCTTGTCCGAAACCAACACTAAAGCATTCTCAACCGGGTTTTCTGAAGGATCAGAAGAGCCATTGGAACCTGGAGAGGCGTTTAGCGGAGGTGATTCAACACTGCCCTGGCACAGTACGTGTGTGTCTGGGGTTGGATATGGTCCATTGCAACTGCCCGATCCTCCGTGACTGCCCTCCTGCCTCATCTCCTCCTGAATTTGCCGCACGGTATTTGCGATGAGAACAGACCGATGCAGGTTCGGCTCCACCAGCATTCGGCAGCTCTGCAATTTGACGAGGCACATGTTGAGCACCAACTGTCTCTGCAGAGTGTAGGGCAGCCCTGGGTTAGAATCAACGGCACCCGGAACACCGGCCATACCTCTCTCGTAATCACTAAGCTTGCACTTCAGCCCTCTGGCCAGCATGAATCTAGGAGCAAAGTCAGAGAGAGAAGCAAGGAATCATCAATCAGCAAAATTGAGTTCACAAAACCTAATAAATCATTTTACATTTTGTTAAAGACCACATCCTGGAAAGGCCACATTGAATCTGTAAAAGGACAAAACAAACTATTTATTTTCTCCACCGCCTTAGGTCCTTTGGGGCGAGTAGACAAACTCTTCTTTTGTTCCTTCCTTTCTGTGAGTGTTCTTCAGTATTGTAAGGCTTGTATACACTGGAATTTAGAAGGATGAGAGGAGATCTTATCGAAAACGTATAAGATTATTAAGGGGTTGGACACGTTAGAGGCAGGAAACATGTTCCCATTGTTGGGGTAGAGTTGCTGCCTTACAGCGAATGCAGCGCCAGAGACTCAGGTTCGATCCTGACTACGGGTGCTGTACTGTACGGAGTTTGTACGTTCTCCCCGTGACCTGCGAGGGTTTTCTCCGAGATCTTCGGTTTCCTCCCACACTCCAAAGACGTACAGGTATGTAGGTTAATTGGCTGGGTAAAATGTAAAAATTGTCCCTAGTGGGTGTAGGATAGTGTTAATGTGCGGGGATCGCTGGGCGGCGCGGACTCGGTGGGCCGAAGGGCCTGTTTCTGCGCTGTATCTCTAAATCTAAAAAAATCTAAACATTGCGATACTACCTGCCGCAACAACCTCCTCTGGCAGCTTAGACACAAAAAGCTGGAGTAACTCAACGGGTCAGACAACATCACTGGAGAGAAGGAATGGGTGACGTTTCAGGTTGAGACCCTTCTGAAGAAACGTCACCCATTCCTTCTCTCCAGAGATGCTCTCTGTCCCGCTGAGCTACACCAGCTTTTTGTGTCTATCTTTGGTTTAAACCAGCATCTGCAGTTCCTTCCTACACATTTTGTCTGGCAGCTTGTTCCATACATCCTCTGTGCCCATCTGTGTGAAAACGTTATCCCTCTGGTTCCTATTAAATCTTTCCCTGCCCCCTCACTTTAAACCTATCTCACCTGCTTCTTGATTCCCCCGCTCTGGGCAAGAGACTCTGTGTGCCTGCCCAATCTATTCCTCTCATGATCTTGCACACCTCTGTAAGATCACCCCTCAACCTTCTGTGCTCCAAGGAATAGAGTCCTAGCCTGCTTAATCTCTTCCTATAGCTAAGGCCCTCTAGTCCTGGCAACATCCTCGTAAATCTTCCCTGCACCCTTTCCAGCTTGACAACACCTTCTTGCCTATAACATGGTGCCCGGAACTGAACACAATACTCCAAATGCGGCCTCTTATATAACTGCAACTGAATGAAGAATGCCAATGTGCCAAAAGTCTTTTTTGACGACTCTATCTGTGGTGCAACTTTCAATGAACTATGTACCTGTACTCCTAGATAGGAAAGGTTTAAAGGGATATGAGCCAAAGGCAGGCATGTTGGACTAGTGTACATGGGGCATCTTAGTCAGCACGGGCAAGTTGGGCCGAAGGGCCTGTTTCTGTATGTAGGACTCAAGTGAAGGTAGACACAAAAAGCTGGAGTAACTCAGCGGGACAGGCAGCATCTCTGGAGAAAAGGAACAGGGGTTTTCCTTTTATTTCTATTCCTTCTCTCCAGAGATGCTGCCTTTCCCGCTGAGTTACTCCAGCTTTTTGTGTCTATCCTGGTGTGTAGGGAGTGGATAAAAAAAAGTGGAATAACGTAGAAACTAATGTGAACGGATGAACAGCGGTCGTTGTTGACTCACTGGGCCAAAGGCCCATTTCCATGCTGAATCAATCAAGATGGCTATCTGACCTGCTGAGTTCCTCCAGCACCTTGTGCTTTGCTCATGATTCCAACAGTTGCAGTCTCTGGTGCCAACAAGGATTAATTTTACAGGTTTGGGCACCATCAATAAAGACACTTTAACCGCATATAATGTGTGTGTAGTCTATTGGCATCTTAGTCAACTGCAGCCGATCGCTTGGTTCTAGTGTCAAGCCATTTCCATGACACAATCTCGCCCCAGTCAGGAGCACCTCTAGGTGTTTGCTAAAGACTTGGACATTTAGCAGCTGGGTGTAGCCTGGAGAGTAAAGGGCCTGTCGACGACTGTCAAAGTCGTAGCAGATCGCCAAAATGTTCTTTTACCCTACGACAATGACCACGACAATGCCGAGTCAGGTCGATACAAGTTACTTTTTTTGTGAAACTAGCACCTGGCTAAGAGATTACACCGTCTTCGGAAACATCGCGAAATTCCCACGCTTACCTGACCGTCAAATCTACCTGTCAAATGTCCAGACGGTAAATAAATTGGTTCAACAAAATTATCTTCTGGTCTCTTCAAATGTCTTTTCTTAAATTAACATTACCTGCTTCTAAATGCATCTGCGACAACCTAGCAAACCTGGGGACAGCATGCGACAGACAGCGCCCGCAATAAACTACGGTACCTGGCGACAAGCCAGCTGTCGCCGAGAAATTTCTAGCTGGAAAAGTTTTCCGCGACGCGTCGAGACCCCGCTTCGATTCAATGAAGACTCTTCACGATCGTGCCCGCGACACCCCGGCAAACGTTCAGCGACAGCCTAGTCACCGGCAGTCACCTTAAAATCACCTAAGTGGGACAGGCCCCTTTACGATCTTTCATAACTGACTCACACAAAATCCATTTAGACAATAGACAATAGATGCAGGAGGAGGCCATTCGGCCCTTCGAGCCAGCACCGCCATTCAATGTGATCATGGCTGATCAGTCTCAATCAGCACCCCGTTCCTGCCTTCTCCCCATACCCGCTGCCTCCTCTATCCTTAAGAGCTCTATCCAACTCTCTCTTGAGTGCATTCAGAGAATTGGCCTCCACTGCCTTCTGAGGCAGAGAATTCCACAGATTCACAACTCTGACTGAAAAAGTTTTTCCTCATCTCAGTTCTAAATGGCCTACCCCTTATTCTTAAACTGTGGCCCCTTGTTCTGGACTCCCCCAACATTGGGAACATGTTTCCTGCCTCTAACGTGTCCAACCCCTTTACGTATAACCTTATACATTTCAATAAGATCCCCTCTCATCCTTCTAAATTCCAGTGTATACAAGCCTAGCCGCTCCAGTCTTTCAACATATGACAGTCCCGCCATTCCGGGAATTAACCTAGTAAACCTATGCTGCACGCCCTCAATAGCAAGAATATCCTTCCTCAAATTTGGAGACCAAAACTGCACACAGTACTCCAGGTGCGGTCTCACCAGGGCCCTGTACAACTGCTGAAGGACCTCTTTGCTCCTATACTCAACTCCTCTTGTTATGAAGGCCAACATTCCATTGGCTTTCTTCACTGCCTGCTGTACCTGCATGCTTCCTTTCAGTGACTGATGCACTAGGACACCCAGATCTCGTTGTACGTCCCCTGTTCCTAACTTGACACCATTCAGATAATACTCTGCCTTCCTATTCTTACCACCAAAGTGGATAACCTCACACTTATCCACATTAAACTGCATCTGCCATGCATCCGCCCACTCACACAACCTGTCCAAGTCACCCTGCAACCTCATTGCATCTTCCTCACAGTTCACACTGCCACCCAGCTTTGTATCATCTGCAAATTTGCTAATGGTACTTTTATTCCCTTCATTTCTACTCTTGGAGAGTTAAACTCATCCTTTCCAATCTGTTAAGCTGCATGATCTGTCAGTGGGCACTCCAACCATCTTGTTATGTTTGGAGTCTGTGTCAGGTTGTTTCTAAGTGTCTCTAAAGTCCGCGGCCCCAGCCATTGCACAAGGTGAGAGGGATGCAGAGTGTTGGAGGCCAGCGGTGACAGCCGACGGATACCCAACCTCACAGATGTTCAGGACTGGTGTGATTTCTGTTTAGTACGACGGAAATGCACAGAAACAGTTTGACATGAAAAGAGACCGGAAAACATAATTCATAGAAATGATCTTTTTGTATGTGGACCAAACAGCATTAGACTTGCAGAGCAAATGATGAAACCATAGAAATATACAGAAACAGGTCCTTCTGACCCACTGCATCCATTCCAACTGTGATGCCCACTCACGTTAATCTCATTCACCGGCTTCAGGCCATATCCCTCTGGGCCATTCCTGGCAGAGTTCCCGTCCAAACACATTTTAAACACTGTCCCTGCCTCCGCCAGCTCCCCTGGCTACTCACCCAGAACCTCTGTGTGGAGAAACACACCCCTCTGACCTCCCATTAAACTTCTCCACCCTCATCTTACACCTGGGCCCTCCCAGTTATCTCTGAAAAATTGAATCTGGCCATCTACCCTATCTCCAATTTATCAAACTCCAAGCTCACACTTCACCCTCCTCTGTGCCAGCAAGAATAAATCAAATATTGCCTTAGACACAAGATGCTGGAGTAACTCAGTGGGTCAGGCAGCATCTCGGGAGAGAAGGAATGGGTGACGTTTCGGGTCGAGACCCTTCTTCAGACTGAAGTCAGGGGAGGAGGGGGCGAGACAAAGATAGAATGTAGAAGACTAGTGGGAGTACTGGGAAGGGGGAGGGGATAGAGGGGGAGATAGTGGGGTTCTTCCGTGAGGATCTCCAGACACAATACGAGTGTCTGAAAAGGGGAAGAACAACTTTTCCACGATTGTTTACTTTTTTATACAGAAAGGAAAAAGGGGTGTGACAGAAAAGGAATCAATGACCAATTACAATTCTAATACAATTCCCATGGTTACAGAGAAAACAAAATCATTAATACAGGTCACATGCTCAGAAACCAAACCATTAATATAGGTCACATGCTTTCGGGGAAACGCATCTAGACAACAACAAAAGGAACCATCTTCAACCACCTACAACAAAATATCAATATCTCTAATTAACTATATCAGTTAATGGCATAGATTCTCATCGAGACACAACTTGTTCACTTATAAAACTTTCTGAACTGCCAGAATCAAGCATTACATTAAGTGTGTGGCCATTGATGGAGACCGTTGTAGCTGCGTGAGACAAGCTCTGAGGAAATGCAGCTGTAATTGCACATAGAGAAGGCAGTTAGTTTAGTAGTTGCTTTGGACTTGCACACTAGAATAATGTCCCTTCTTGCCACCACTATTACTAGTTGCCTCTCGAGCAGGACATATCTCTCTATTATGAATATTACCCCCGCAAAAGTAACACTTCCTTTTTGGATAAGTATATGCTGCAGCAAGAGCACATCTATCAGTAGAAATTGTTTCAGCTTGCTCCATGTTAGTACTTAGGTGAGATTATTTTGTGGTAGTTGCAGCAGAATACACATTAGATGAGCCATAAGCATCTGAATTTCTCTGAGCCAAGTCTAATGAGTAAGCTTGATTGTAAGCTGACTGTAAATCCAAGGTTTTGTTTTCTAATAGTCTCTGTCGTATTAAAGGCAATGCCAAACCATTGATATACGAGTCTTGAATAAGTTCCTGTCGATATTGATCAGCTGTAACTGCTTTGAATGCACAGTCTTTACTAAGTCTTTGAAGTTCTTGTAAAAACCCATCAAGTGGCTCTCCAGGTTTGTGTTTACGAGTCGCAAGGAGGTGTCGAGCAAATATTACATTGCGTGTCTTGACGAAGAGTCTGCTTAGTACATCAACAGCAGAATCATAAGTTGTACATTCCTCTATGTAATCATATACATCATAAGAGACAGAGCTTATTAATGTCCTGAATTTGTCTGGTGCATTGTCACCACACTCATCAAAGAAGTTATTTAATAATAATAATAAACATAATAAACATTTATTTTTTATAGCACTTTTCCAAATGCTCAAAGACGCTTAACAAAAACAGTCATGACATAAAAACAAACAGACAAACTGTCCTGACGGAGAAGCGGCGAACAAACAGCGCCAGCGTCCTCTCACGTCAGGGTCCGGCAGTAGACAATAAAGAACACAAGACACACAATTACAATTTTAACACAAACAGCCATCACAGTGATTGCTCCAGGCACACCCTCACTGTGATAGAAGGCAAAGAAAAGTCTTATCTCCTCCTCATTCTTCTCCCGTGGTGCCACGAGGCGATGGAAAGTCCCAGGGCCGAGCCGAGCCGGCCGATGAAAGTCCTGAGCCCCCACCGGGCGATGGAAAGTGCCGCGGCCGAGCCATGCAGGGCGATGAAGGGCCTGCGAGCGGGTCGATCGTACCTCGGGCTCCGGGGCGGTCGAAGCTGCTACGGCTGGAGCTCCCGAAAGCCGGTCGCCAGCCAGGGACCTGCGAACTCCCGATGTTGTGGTCTGCAGGGCCCACGGCCGAAGCCTCCGAGATGGTGAGTCCAGGCCCTGCGACCGGAGTCTTCAAGGTCGATCCCAGCTGGAGGCCGCCGACTCCACGATGTTAGGCCGTAGCGCGAACGGAGACACAACACGGTAAAGGTCGCAACTCCGTTGAGGAGGAGATTAGAAAAAAAGGTTTCCCCCACCCCCCCCCCCCCCCCCCCCCCCCCACATACACAGAGTTAAAAATAGATCAAAACGTACATTTAAACGATGACAATAGACAAAAACAAAAAAAAGACAGAGAGACTGCCGGTGAGCCACAGCTGCAGAACACAGCCACGCCCCCTATAGTGTACGAAGCCAGTGCTTCCTTTCCTTTGCTGCAGTAGGTGAGTTGGGATCCAGATCCAAGCGTTGTGGTGTCAATAGTTTCTCCATCTCGATGTCACACTGCTTAACTTCTGAGATTGAGTTGCTTAAATTGTTGTGAGGCAAATGAAAATTCCAATTTACTTAAATTTTATTTGAGCTTTAAGCAACGCATTTCTGTAATAAACATCTTCAAAGCACCTGGAAATTATCGCCGGTTCCGCCCGAGAGTCCCGCACATACGCACACTTCAACTTGCATTAACCATTTGTTGTTAAATACGATTAACATAATCAAAAAGTATGTTATGACTAATGAAATAATGGTACCCATGTAGTTGATAGGATATTTTCATAGAGTAGCATCTAACAAAAAACAAAAGTTGTTTACTGCACAGTATAACTGTCGGCTAATTCTGCTGTGAAGTCAGAGAACTGGTGGGCAGTTTACATCTCTCCATGATATCGTGCAATAAAATCTCAAAGCAAATCCGCAAAGTCTCCACTTTTCATTTTCCTTTAATTTTTCTCTAACTTAATTTCTTCCACACCCTGACTCTAGACTGAAGAAGGGTCTCGACCCACAACGTCACCCATTCCTTCTCTCCAGAGATGCAATAGACAATAGACAATAGACAATAGGTGCAGGAGGAGGCCATTCGGCCCTTCAATGTGATCATGGCTGATCATTCTCAATCAGTACCCCATTCCTGCCTTCTCCCCATACCCCCTGACTCCGCTATCCTTAAGAGCTCTATCTAGCTCTCTCTTGAATGCATTCAGAGAATTGGCCTCCACTGCCTTCTGAGGCAGAGAATTCCACAGATTCACAACTCTCTGACTGAAAATTTCTAAATGATGCTGCCTGTCCCGCTGAGTTACTCCAGCACTTTGTGTCTATCTTCGGTTTAAACCAGCATCTGCAGTTCCTTCCTACACAAGTCAATTTTCATGCAAGGTCACGATATGTCATTCCAACTTATTACAAATGTTTCATTCACTAAAGTCTGTTGCACGTAAAAACTGTTCTGTTACCATTCAACTAAAATTCATCAGTTCGGACACCATTTTGTGGTTGTCTACAAAATAAAATATTTTAACTAAGCCGAGTAGCAACAAGCAGATACAACAAATTAAATCAGCAACCAAGATGCAAATTGTATTCAAAATTATATTGGGTTCTTAGAATTGAATTTTTTGTCAACATTCTTATTTAATAAATTTGTATGTTCACTGAATCCGAAATCATTCCCGAGTCAATGCATTTATGTGGTAACACAGAATAATTCTCTTAGCATTAAAAATGTTCCTTTATTTATTGAGTAGAAACTTACTAAAGTTTTACTCACACACCTTATCAATATACTAAAACTCTTGTTTGTTTGTTTGTTTGCTCCTGAACTACAGCCAAAACGGTACACGATAGCGCGACGATTTTAGGCCCACCTTACTCACCGTCGTCCCATTGGTGCTAATGGAAGAAGTTTCATTGAAATCGGTGTTATATTTTTTAAGTTATTCACATTTTAAAAGTTTAAATCTATCTCCTTGGGAGGGAGGGGGTGGGGGGAGGCAGGGAAGGGAGGGAGGGAGGGAGGGGGGTGGAGGGAGGGAGGGGGGTGGGGGGAGGCGGGGAGGGAGGGGGAGGATAAGGAGGGTTGAGGGGGATGGAGTGGGGGGGGAAGGAGAAGGGGAAGGGGTGGAGGGGGGGAAGGAGAAGGGGAAGGGGTGGAGGGGAGGAGAGGGGGAGGGGAGGGGGAAGGGGGAGGAGAGGGGGAAGGGGGGAGGAGAGGGGGAGCGGGGAGGAGAGGGGGTGGGGGGATGAGAGGGAGGAGGGGGAGGGGGAAGGGAGGGGGAGGGAGGGGGCGAGGAGGGGGGGAGGAGAGGGGGAGGGGAGGAGAGGGGGGGGGAGGGGGAGGAGAGGGGGAGGGGAGGAGAGGGGGGGGGGAGGGGGAGAAGAGGGGGGAGGAGAGGGGAGGGGGTGAGGAGAGGGAGGGGGTGAGGAGAGGGGAGGGGGAGAGGAGAGGGGAGGGGGAGAGGGGAGGGGGAGAAGAGGGGGGAGAAGAGGGGAGGGGGTGAGGAGAGGGAGGGGGTGAGGAGAGGGAGGGGGTGAGGAGAGGGAGGGGGTGAGGAGAGGGAGGGGGTGAGGGGAGGGAGGGGGTGAGGAGAGGGAGGGGGTGAGGAGAGGGAGGGGGTGAGGAGAGGGGGTGAGGAGAGGGGGTGAGGGGAGGGAGGGGGTGAGGAGAGGGAGGGGGTGAGGAGAGGGAGGGGGTGAGGAGAGGGAGGGGGTGAGGAGAGGGAGGGGGTGAGGGGAGGGAGGGGGTGAGGAGAAGGAGGGGGTGAGGAGAGGGGGGAAGGAGAGAGGGATGGGGAGGGAGGGGGAGTGGGAGGGGAGGGGGAGGGAGAGGGGGGAGAGGGAGGGAGGAGGAGGGGGAGGGAGGGGAGGGGAGAGAGGGTGCTGCACTAATGCAGGAGAGGTTTGGACCCAACAGGTCCACTTGGTCTATAATTAATAAAACCATTACTAATGAAAAACCCACTTATCAACACATTTTAAAGTATAATACTGGACTATTTACTGAATTTGTGGAGTTTACATGAGTTTATTAATTACATGAAGAAAGATTTAAAATGGCGTGTATTAATTAGCACCCTCGGGTTCATCTAATTTAAAAAGGCTTGCGGCCCACAAACACGTGAGGTTAGCTGGGTCACCATGGTGATTAATTAGCTCTGGGGACATGGCCAGTTCTGTGAACTGCAGGTTTCCAGCACAATGTCGTTTTGTAAAATCAATCTGCACGAGATGCAATGTGCACTTTAAATTATTCAAACCTTTGACAGTAGTTTCGCTGCTTTGTGCGAGGAAAATGAGCAGAAACGTTCAGAGAAAGCTCGAGATTAAAGCCACTAATGTCGTCTTCATTAAAATAGGACTACGGCATTAATTCATTTTAAACATAAGCTTTCAAATTAAACTATTACATAAAGGAATAGCTGAGAAAAATATGAAGAAAATCTGGAAGTATATGGATTATTCTCCCTAATTATCCACAATCTACATACTTTTTCCCCATCTTGCAGACTGTAACCACAACAAAACACTTAAAATTATGAAAGATTCACTCAACATTTGAGCATTTCTTCTGCAACAGAATCCTGTTCCTAAATTTAATTCATATCGTTTCTGGCTAATGTGCAGATTTAAAACAGGAAAATGACAAGATACCGGACGATAGATGACATGTTGAAGGTAGACACAAAATGCTGGGGTCGCTCAGCGGGTCAGGCAGCATCTCAGGAGAGAAGGAATGGGTGATGTTTCGGGTCGGTCTGAAGAAGGGTCTCGACCCGAAACGTCACCCATTTCTTCTCTCCTGAGATGCTGCCTGACCCGCTGAGTTACCCCAGGATTTTGTGTCTATCTTCGATTTAAACCAGCATCTGCAGTTATTTTCCTACCGATGACTTGTTGGTTTGGTCCACAGGATGATGACAGTTTACAAGTATTACAGTTTGAATTTCTATTAAATGAATCTAATGGCGAAAGATAGTTGAGCTATGAGACTCATGGAAGTCCCAAACTATTGTCAAAGCAGCCTGGTTGAATAAACTTCATAAGAGGAAATCTGCCACTTTTTCCATTCTAGTCCACTTGTGAATTACAATGCACAGCGTACGATTGGGCAACCTTGCAAAATGGGCAATTAGTTGTGTCAAAGTACAAAACGGACCAGAAGGCCATGTTGCAAAGACACACCCAGCACAGTCACCCTGCAAAGTTCTCCTCACTGGGGCACTTTGCCAAATTTGGGAACGCTATCCTTGAAATTGAGAAATATCAGGACATTCGTATGTAGGGGATCAGAAAGTGTAAGAAAATAACTGCAGATGCTGGTACACATCGAAGGTATTTATTCACAAAATGCCGGAGTAACTCAGCAGGTCAGGCAGCATCTCAGGAGAGAAGGAATGGGTGACATTTCAGGGCGAGACCCTTCTTCAGAAGGGTCACCCTTCTTCTGAAGAAGGGTCTTGACCCGAAACGTCACCCATTCCTTCTCTCCTGAGATGCTGCCTGACCTGCTGAGTTACTCCAGCATTTTGTAATTAAATACCTAGGGAATCAGAAATGTCATGTATAGTCCCAGGCTGCCTCATGTACATCCGGAACACATACTAATCTTCCTCTGTGTAGGAAAGAACTGCAAGTGCTGGTTTAAACCGAAGGCAGACACAAAATGCTGGAGTAACTCAGCGGGACAGGCGGCATCTCAGGAGAGAAGGAATGGGTGACGTTTCGGGTCGAGACCCTTCTTCAGTCTGACAGACTACCAGAGGCAGGGTAGACTCTGTAACCAAGCTAAATTTGGGAAAGTATGCACAGGCATGTCACGCCACGAAGCTTGGGAGTTTGGTGGGATTGGGCCTCTACTTGCTGGACCATAGAAGGGATGAAGCAAGACCTCAGTGAAACATCAAATAGTGAAAGGCTTGGATAGAGTGGATGCGGAGAGGATGTTTCCACTAGTGGGAGAGTCTAGGACCAGAGGTCACAGCCTCAGAATTAAAGGACGTTCCTTTAGGAAGGAGGTGAGGAGGAATTTCTTTAGTTAGAGAGTGATGAATCTGTGGAATTCATTGCCACACAAGGCAGTAGAGGCCAAGTCAATGGATATATTTAAGGCACAGATAGATAGTTTCTTGATTGCTACGGGTTTCAATAGACAATAGACAATAGGTGCAGGAGGAGGCCATTCGGCCAATTGAGCCAGCACCGCCATTCAATGTGATCATGGCTGTTCATTCTCAATCAGTACCCCGTTCCTGCCTTCTCCCCATACCCCCTGACTCCGCTATCCTTAAGAGCTCTATCCAGCTCTCTCTTGAATGCATTCAGAGAATTGGCCTCCACTGCCTTCTGAGGCAGAGAATTCCACAGATTCACAACTCTCTGACTGAAAAGGTTTTTCCTCATCTCAGTTCTAAATGGCCTACCCCTTATTCTTAAACTGTGGCCCCTTGTTCTGGACTCCCCCAACATTGGGAACATGTTTCCTGCCTCTAACGTGTCCAACCCCCTTAATAATCTTATACGTTTCGATAAGATCTCCTCTTATATGGGTAGGAAGGGACGAGTGGACCAGGGATCTAACTGGAAACAGTTCTGTCAGGGGCCCAATTTACTTTGCAGCAAATGAGTCACATTGGTAAAACCAAAGCCACAATCCAGTGACACAAATCTGAAGACATATTCTCAACTTGCCATGACGAGTTTTAGAAGGATGATGGGGGGGGGGGGTCTTATAGAGACGTATAAAATTATAAAAGGACCGGACAAGCTAGATGCAGGAAAAATGTTCCCAATGTTGGGGGAGTCCAGAACCAGGCGCCACACAGTCTAAGACTGAGATGAGAAGAAACTCTTTCACCCAGAGAGTTGTGAATTTATGGAATTCTCTGCCACAGAGAATTCCACAGGTGGAGGCCAATTCACTGGATTCACTTTAAAAGAGAGTTAGATAGAGCTCTAGGGGCTAGCGGAATCAAGGGATATGGGGAGAAGGCAGGCATGGGTTACTGATTGTGGATGATCAGCCATGATCACAATGAATGGCGGTGCTGGCTCGAAGGGCAAAATGGCCTCCTCCTGCACCTATTTTCTATGTTTCTATGTTAAGTGCAAAGCTAAAAACACTCAAGAACATCCCCCAGGCCTAATGTGTCACCGTGCTGGTAGCCCACCTGTCCATTCACCAGGTTGCTTACTTCCACCGCATGAGGCAAGCAGGGACTTCCATCAACACTGACCGACTCAATCACTCCCAGATCCCATGAACATTAAAACAAAATCAAATTCTAAGTAAAATGCATTATTCTGCCTCCTATAATAAAAGGAACATGTACTAAACAAAAGTGGCACATGGAGTAACTCAGCGGGACAGGCAGCATCTCTGGAGAGAAGGAATGGGTGACATTTCGGGTTGAGACACTTCTTCAGAGGGGGAGGGGGAAGGGGAGTGGAGGGGGGGGATGGAAGGGCGGGGGAAGGGGAGGAGGGAGGAAGGAGAGGGTGCTGCACCAATGCAGGAGAGGTTTGGGCCCAATGGGTAACTTTTAAAAGACATTTGGACAGGTACACGGATAGGATAGGTTTAGAGGGAAGGTAGGACGTGTAGATCGGGTGTTTTAGAGGGTGTGGGCAAATCGAGCCGAAGGGCCTGTTTCCACAATGCATGACCTCATGACTTTATCAGCTATCAGGAGAGGTTGGACTAACATGGATTGCTTTCTCTGGAGTCTCAGAGGCAGTGGGGAGGATTTGATAGAAGCACATCATGTTTTGAGAAGTATAGGTGGAGTCATAGAGTCTTAAACGTGGAAACAGGCCCTGCGGCCCAACTAGCCCACAACGGCCAACATGTCCCATATACACGAGTCACACCTGCCTGCATTTGGCCCATATCCCTCCACACCTGCCCAATCCATGTACCTGTCTAAATGTTTCTTAAATGTTGTGATAGTCCCAGCCTCAACTACCTCCTCTGGCAGTTCATATCCAAACACCCGCCACCCTTTGTGTGAAAAAGTTACCCCTCGTCCTCCTGCGCTCCAAGGAATAGAGTCCTAGCCTGCTCAACCTCTCTCTAAAGCTTGGGACCTCATGTCCTGGCAACATCCCCGTGAATCTTCTCAGCACCTTTCTCAGCTTGGCAACACCTTTCCTATAACATAGTGCCCAAAACAGAACGCAATACTCTAAATGCGGCCTCTCCAACGTCTTGTACAACTGCAACGTGACCTCTCAACTTCTATACTCAATGCTCGGACTGACGAAGCCCAATGTGCCAAAAGCCTTTTTGACCACCTTATCTACCTGAGATGCCATTTACAAACTAATTACCTGTACTACTAGGTATATTTCCGTCACCTACAATGGGGCCCCACCACTGGCCACATCTTCCCACCCCCTCCCCTTTCTGCGTTCCGCAGAGACCGTTCCCTCCATAACTCCCTGGTCCACTCGTCCCTTCCTACCCAAACCACCCCATCCCCGGGCACTTTCCTCTGCAACCGCACGAGATGCAACACCTGTCCCTTTACCTCCCCCCTCAACTTCATCCAAGACCCAAACAGTCTTTCCAGGTGAGACAGAGGTTCACCTGCATCTCCTCCAACCTCATATATTGCATCCGCTACTCCAGATGTCAACTTATTTACATCGGTGAAACCAAACGCAGGCTCGGCGATCGCTTCGCTGAACACCTGCGCTCGGTCCGCGTTGGCCAAACTGATCTCCCGGTGGCCGAGCACTTCAACTCCCCCTCCCACTCCCAGTCTGACCTTTCTGTCATGGGCCTCCTCCAGTGCCATTGTGAGGCCCACCGGAAATTGGAGGAACAGCACCTCATATTTCGCTTGGGCAGCTTGCAGCTCAGTGGTATGAACATCGACTTCTCCAACTTTAGATAGTTCCTCTGTCCCTCTCTTCCCCTCCTCCTACCCAGTTCTCCCTGTCTCCACCTATATCCTTCCTTTGTCCCGCCCCCCTGACATCAGTCTGAAGAAGGGTCTCGACCCGAAACGTCACCCATTCCTTCTCTCCTGAGATGCTGCCTGACCTGCTGAGTTACTCCAGCATTTTGTGAATGAATATGTACTACTAGACCCCTCTGATCTACAACACTCCCCAGAGTCCGACCGTTCACTGTCTAGGTTCTGCCCATGTTAGTGCCCCTAAATGCAACAACTCACATTTCTCTGTATTGAATGCCAACAACCATTCCTCAGCCCACCTGCCCAACCGATTAAGATCCTGCTACAATCTTTTGACAACCATCGTCACTATCTACAATACCACCCACTTTTGTGTCATCCACAAACTTGCTAATCTTGCCGTGTACGTTCTCATCCAAATCATTGATATAGATGACAAACAGCAATGGGCCCAGCACCGAACCCTGGGGCACACCACCTGTCACAGGCCTCCAGTCTGAAAGGCAACCTTGCACCATCACCCTCCATGAGAGCAATTTTCTATCCATTCAGCTATCTCTCCTCGAATCCCATGGGATCTAACCTTCCAGAGCAGGTTACCATGCGGAGAATAGAGGTAGGGTAGAGAGGATATTGTTCCCAGGGTCACATATTAGAGGGCATACCTTTTTAGGTGAGGAGGAGGTGGTGGGTGGGAGGTGGGGAGGTGGAGAGGGGAGGTCATTGTCCAGCAGCGATGTTATCTTTGCCATCATCCTCCTCTCTCCCACCGCCTGCACTGAGTCGAGGGGGCAACCCAGGACAGAGCTGGCCTTCCTGACCAGCTTGTCGAGTCTCTTCCCCTCCGCCGCTGAGATGCTGCTGCTCCAGCAGACCACTCCGCAGAAAATGGCCGATGCAACCATCGTGTTATAGAAGGTCCTTAGTAGTGCCCCCTGCACTCCAAAGGACCTGAGTCTCCTCAGCAGATAAAGTCTGCTCTGGCCCTTTCTGTACAGCGCATCGGTGTTTTAGGTCCAGTCCAATTTATTATTGAGGTAGACACCCAGAGATGCTGCCTGACCCGCTGAGTTACTCCAGCGTTTTGTGCTGGAGAAGATTTTGGGGGGGGGGGGGGGGGAAGATTTAAATGAGATTTACGAGACAAGTTGTATAATGAATGGTTGCACTGTGCTCTGTTACGGCAATTCCAAAGCACAGGAGGTGGACTCAGCCCCGGTCCATCACGGGCACTGTCCTTGCCACCATCTAAGGCATCCACACTGGGTGCTGCTTCAAGGCAGCATCTGTCATCAGGACATTGGTGAGACCGCACCTGGAGTATTGCGTACAGTTTTGGTCTCCTAATCTGAGGAAAGATATTCTTGCCATAGAGGGAGTACAGAGAAGGTTCACCAGATTGATTCCTGGGATGGAAGGACTTTCATATGAAGAAAGACTGGATAGACTTGGCTTGTACTCGCTGGAATTTAGAAGATTGAGGGGGGATCTTATAGAAACTTACAAAATTCTTAAGGGGTTGGACAGGCTAGATGCAGGAAGATTGTTCCCGATGTTGGGGAAGTCCAGAACAAGGGGTCACAGTTTAAGGATAAGGGGGAAGTCTTTTAGGACCGAGATGAGAAAACATTTCTTCACACAGAGAGTGGTGAATCTGTGGAATTCTCTGCCACAGAAGGTAGTTGAGGCCAATTCAATGGCTATATTTAAGAGGGAGTTAGATGTGGCCCTTGTGGCTAAAGGGATCAGGGGGTATGGAGAGAAGGCAGGTACAGGATACTGAGTTGGATGATCAGCCATGATCATATTGAATGGCGGTGCAGGCTCGAAGGGCCGAATGACCTATTCCTGCACCTATTTTCTATGTTTCTATGTAACCAGTGTGAATGGGTTATCGATGTTCGGCATGAACTTGGTGGGCTGAAGGGCCAGTTCATTGGCTATATTTAAGAGGGAGTTAGATGTGGCCCTTGTGGCAGGGGGGCGGGACAAAGGAAGGATATAGGTGGAGACAGGAAGATAGAGGGAGAACTGGGAAGGGGAAGAGAGGGACAGAGGAACTATCTAAAGTTGGAGAAGTCGATGTTCATACCACAGACGAAATATGAGGTGCTGTTCCTCCAATTTCCGGTGGGCCTCACTATGGCACTGGAGGAGGCCCATGACAGAAAGGTCAGACTGGGAATGGGAGGGGGAGTTGAAGTGCTCAGCCACCGGGAGATCAGTTTGGTCAATGCGGACCGAGCGCAGGTGTTGAGCGAAGCGATCGCCGAGCCTGCGTGGTGGAAAAGGATATGAAAGCAACACTTAAGAGGCACTTGGACAGGCGGGTGACCTGGGATGTGGACAGCATGCAGGCAGATGGTATTTGTTTAAACTGACCTCATGGTCTGCACAGATATCTGAGCTGTGGGGCCTGTTCCTGGGCTCAGAGGTCTTTTGACATAACACACCGCCATAGAGACATAGAAAATAGGTGCAGGAGGAGGCCATTCGGCCCTTCGAGCCAGCACCGCCATTCATTGTGATCATGGCTGATCGTTCCCAATCAATACCCCGTGCCTGCCTTCTCCCCATATCCCTTGATTCCACTAGCCCCTAGAGCTCTATCTAACTTTCTCTTAAATCCATCCAGTGATTTGGCTTCCACTGCCCTCTGTAGCAGAGAATTCCACATTCTCAACCAATCTCCTAATTACCAAAACTAAATGTGGACTGTAGACCCGTTAACATTACATAGTAGCTTTTCCCACTGATGCTGCATCCAACCAAACCATCTCCTTGACTGTGTAGGAAAAAAACTGCAGATGCCGGTATAAAATCGAAGGAAGACACAAAATGCTGGAGTAACTCAGCGGGACAGGCAGCATCTCGGGAGAGAAGGAATGGGTGACGTTTCAGGTCGAGACCCTTCTGAAGGAACGTCACCCATTCCTTCTCTCCAGAGATGCTGTCTGACCTGCTGGGTCACTCCAGGGTCTTGTGCCGAGGCTGCCCAGAGGCAGGTAGTATCGCAATGTTGATGAAACATTCATAACAGGTACATGGATAGGACAGGTTTAGAGGGAAATGGTCCAAACATAGACACAAACATAAATGGTCCAAACATAGTACTGATTTATCATGACTAAAGAAGGGTCTCAACCCGAAACGTCACCCATTCCTTCTCTCTCTTGAGATAATAATAATAATATATTCCTTTATTCGTCCCATACCGGGGAAATTTAGTGTTACAGCAGCAAAGTGGATAGCAAGAGACATTCATTATGAATAAAAGTAAAGGCAAGGATAAATTGTCATCAGTTTACTGTGTATCTTTAACTGTTACTGTTGACTGGTCTGCTGGGAGCAGTGTTGGTTGTGCAGTCTCACAGCAGCGGGAAGGAAGGACCTCCTATATCTCTCCTTCACGCACTTGGGGTGAAGGAGTCTGTCACTGAAGGAGCTACTCAATGCAGTGACAGTGTCCTGCATGGGGTGGGAGTCGTTGTCCAGCAGCGATGTTAGCTTTGCCATCATCCTCCTCTCTCCCACCGCTTGCACTGAGCCGAGGGGGCAACCCAGGACAGAGCTGGCCTTCCTGACCAGCTTGTCGAGTCTCTTCCCTTCCACCGCTGAGATGCTGCTGCTCCAGCAGACCACTCCATAGAAAATGGCCGATGCAACCACCGTGTTGTAGAAGGTCCTTAGTAGTGCCCCCTGCACTCCAAAGGACCCGAGTCTCCTCAGCAAATAAAGTCTACTCTGGCCCTTACTGTACAGCGCATCGGTGTTTTTGGTCCAGTCCAGTTTATTATTGAGGTAAACACCCAGAGATGCTGCCTGACCCGCTGAGTTACTCCAGCATTTTGTGTCAACCATCTCCTTGATTATACATTTCCCACCAGTATTAACGTTGTGTTGACAACAAACAGACACAGCAGAGGCAGAAGCAGCTTTATAACTTCTGCTGCCTCAAACGAGAGAAGAAGAAGTTAGCAAGATTCCCAAATTTCATTATTTGGAAACTGGCTGAAAAAAAGATGGAAACTCAGTTGGTGTTCAAATTTTAGTTTCTGCCTCTTGCATGTATTGCAACTTGGACAAAGTGCCCGCAACAGGGTAGTCGATGGACTTTGTAGACACAGCCTCAGAACATTACTGAGGACAGTCGATGGACTTTATAGACACAGCCTCAGAACATTATTGCAGTATTTTGTGCATTAAAAAAAAAAGACTAACTTCAAACTTCATGGGATAATTATTGTCTAAATAATTTTCTGGTACACAGAATTTAGGGCAGACACTTGTTAGACGATTTAAACAACCCGTTTTATATCATCAATGTTACAGATTACTCCACTGCTGATGTACATTTACAAAAATCATTGTGTTGAAATCAATACCGGCGCTCTCTCCAAACCTGCTGCTTCTTGATTGTTTGTCAATCCTTCGTAATATGCAGACGTGACAATTCCTACTCGGATTACTGTGCTGTGTGGCATCACATCCACAGAGTCCACACAGTAAACAAAGAGGTCTGTCAGGCTGAACCCTCTCAAAATAGCCAACCCCGGACCTGCAGTGAATCTTGCTAACACTACTTTCCCCCTTGCTTCACTCTGTGTTATTGAATATAAAGTAAAAGGAAGAGTCCCCACCCAGCCCCCATACCCCCCACACCACACCACCCCCCACAACACCACACACCCCACAACACACCACACACCCCACAACACACCTCACACACACCACACCACACACCCCCCACCTCACACACACCACACCCCACACCCCACACACCCCACAACACAACACCCCCCACCTCACACACACCACACCCCACCCCCCACACACCCCACAACACAACACCCCCCACCTCACACACACCACCCCACACACCACAACACCCCCCACCTCACACACCACACCCCACAACACAACACCCCCCACCTCACACACACCACACCTCACACACACACCACACCTCACACACACACACCTCACACACACCCCCCCCACCCACACACCCCCCCCCCCACACACCCCCCCCCCCCCACACACACACCCCCCCCCCCCCCACACACACACAACCCCACACCCCCACCCCCACACCAATTATTAAAAAACGTTGCACAATAAAGGCTTTACCTTGTTCCAAAGTGCCACAGCTTTTATTTGCAAATCGCTTGAGTCAGTAGGAGAGTGCATTCTGAACATTTCTTTTTACGAGGAGAATGGACGAAGCCCCTGAGTTGGGGTTGTTTTTTTCCGGATGAGTTTTTTGTCTGCGAGCCGGAATTCTCTCTCGCACAAAAGTGGCATGCAGCTGTCTTAGTCTAGGTCTTGGTCTTGGTCGGCACAGACAGACAGACAGACAGCTGACACACAGGCAGCAACTGCACAATGACGCGAGGGGAGGGGAGGGGAGGGGAGGGGAGGGGAGGCTCACAGAGCTGGGGCGGAGCTGTGCATGGCTTTTGGTGTCCAGTCAAACAACTGCCCGACAAGCAGAGCATAGCATAGCAAAGCAAAGCCCTGCCTGAAATACTGCCTGCCTCTCCACTTGGGCCACTTGCAACAAGCAGTCTGATGGAGCATTACATTGCACTGGGCAACCTGGCTACACACACACATAGACAATAGACAATAGGTGCAGGAGGAGGCCATTCAGCCCTTCGAGCCAGCACCACCATTCAATGTGATCATGGCTGATCACTCTCAATCAGTACCCCGTTCCTGCCTCCTCCCCATACCCCCTGACTCCACTATCTTTAAGAGCTCTATCCAGCTCTCTCTTGAAAGCATCCAACGAACTGGCCTCCACTGCCTTCTGAGGCAGAGAATTCCACACCTTCACCACTCTCTGACTGAAAAAGTTCTTCCTCATCTCAGTTCTAAATGGCCTACCCCTTATTCTTAAACTGTGGCCCCTTGTTCTGGACTCCCCCAACATTGGGAACATGTTTCCTGCCTCTACTGAAACAAACACAAGGCGAAGCTACCAGGCTTTTGCAACTTATTTATTTTTTTGCAACTGCCTCCCATTATCAGAGACATTTCCATTTCAGTTGAGTGCACACACAGCCTTTTACATTATAGAGGGGGAGGAACTGCACAGTGCATTGAAAACTGTGCTCTTATCATAATGTACAATTAGCCCACAGTTTTCTGATCCAATAGACAATAGGTGCAGGAGGAGGCCATTCGGCCCATTCAATGTGATCATGGCTGATCATTCTCAATCAGTACCCCGTTCCTGCCTTCTCCCCATACCCCCTGACTCCGCTATCCTTAAGAGCTCTATCCAGCTCTCTCTTGAATGCATTCAGAGAATTGGCCTCCACTGCCTTCTGAGGCAGAGAATTCCACAGATTCACAACTCTCTGACTGAAAATGTTTTTCCTCATCTCAGTTCTAAATGGCCTACCCCTTATTCTTAAACTGTGACCCCTTGTTCTGGACTCCCCCAACATTGGGAACATGTTTCCTGCCTCTAATGTGCCCGACCCCTTAATAATCTTATACGTTTCGATAAGATCTCCTCTCATCCTTCTAAATTCCAGTGTATACAAGCCTAGTCGCTCCAGTCCCGCCATTCCGGGAATTAACCTAGTAAACCAATGCTGCATGCCCTCAATAGCAAGAATATCCTTCCTCAAATTTGGAGACCAAAACTGCACACAGTACTCCAGGTGCGGTCTCACTAGGGCCCGGTACAACTGCAGAAGGACCTCCCAATGTGTTCATCCCACAAAACCCACCTGATCGCCAAACACCTAACACAATCCAGCCAGCTCCTGCCCCACTGTTTATTGCTGTGTGAGTGCCATTCTCAGAGTGACTGACGAGATAGTGGAGGAAGGAACTCCAAACGCTGCTTTGCACCGAAGACAGGCTCAAAATGCTGGAGTAACTCAGACAGGTCTGTCTCGACCCGAAACGTCACCCATTCCCCCTTCTCTCCAGAGATGCTGCCTGTCCCGCTGAGTTACTCCAGCATTTTGTGTCTACCTTTTCAGCGACTAGATAGTGACTTCTCAAAGAGGAGGCAATGTGTATCACTGCAGATGCCACATAGAAACATACACATAGAAACATAGACCGTAGGTGCAGGAGGAGGCCATTCGGCCCTTCGAGCCAGCACGGCCATTCAATGTGATCATGGCTGATCATCCACAATCAGTGCCCTGTTCCTGCCTTCTCCCCACACCCCTTGATTCATTTAGCCCTAAGAGCTTACTCTAATTCTCCCTTGAAAACTTCCAGTGAATTGGCCTCCACTGCCTTCAGCGGCAGAGAATTCCACAGATTCACAACCCTCTGAGTGAAAAAGTTTTTGCTCATCTCAGTCCTAAATGGCCTACCCCTAATTCTTAAACTGCGACCCCTGGTTCTGGACTCCCCCCCAACATCGGGAACATGCATCTAGCCTGTCCAATCCCTTAAGAATGGCGGTGAGACAGAGTATGGGCAGATGATTCTCACCGCTGCTCAGAGCAGGTATCACAAAATGCTGGAGCAACTCAGCAGGTCAGGCAGCATCTCAGGAGAGAAGGAATGGGTGACGTTTCGGGTCCAGACCCTTCTTCAGACCCTCCTTCGATTTGTACCAGCATCTGCAGTTATTTTCCTACACAACTTTCTGCTCTGAGCAGGTTCCTCTCGGCTCCTGGGTCCAGGAAGCCCTGTGAGCAGAGTGGGACCAGGTGCCTGACAGGGTGTCTCTGCAGGCCGAGCTTCAACAGTGTGGATTCAACATTGGAGAAGTGTTCATGACCTGGGCCAGCCAAGGGCTTGTTAAGACACCAACAAACCCCCAAACTCTCTGTAATGGTAAATCCAACCTCATGCAGACCCATAGATCAGCCCATTATAGGCTAGAATTATAATTAGTCCCCATCACTCAACTGACAACTATCTCCACCATTCATTCACATTCTGCTGTCGACGCTCCAAGTTTGTACGTTCTCCCCGTGACCTGCGTGGGTTTTCTCCGAGATCTTCGGTTTCCTCCTGCACTCCAAAGACGTACAGGTTTGTAGGTTAATTGGCTTGGTGTATGTGTAAAATTGGCTTGGTGTATGTGTAAAATTGTCCCTAGTGCGTGTAGGATAGTGTTAGTGTGTGGGGATCGCTGGTCGGTGCGGACTCAGTGGGCCGAAGGGCCCGTTTCTGCGCTGTATCTCTAAACTAAACTAGACCATCCAGAAGGGGTGTGGATATAATTTGGACACATTGCAATACACTCACAAACACACATATCCCTCTTGCCCAGAGCAAGTGACAACCTTCGACAGATGCAGTTGGCTGGCACTGGTCCGCCCCAGAGTCACGCAGCACAGACACAGGCCATTCGGACCAACTTGCCCATGCTGCCCAACATCCTGATCTTCTGCAAGTGGACATGGACTACTGGAACATTAAGGGAGAGGAACACTTGCGTTCTGGCTGATGTTCGGGGTGTTGCAGTCAGTCACTCCTGGTCCCACGGCAACACCAGCTGCAGAACCAGAGCTTTTTTTGCTGCTGCTGTCTCCCAAAGGGAACGCAACGAATACCCCAGAGAGCCATGGTGGCCATCCAGCCAGCAGGCAGCTGAATGGCTGCCAGAGCAGCCTGCGATGCACCGACAGTCCAGGAGGAGGTGCTACAACTGGGAACTCTGGCCTGGGGCTGTGACTGAAGCCCGGAGCCATCTGGTCATCGTTGTGTAGGGATCGTCGTCATCAGCTGCCTGCTCTCCAAACTCAAGTCATGTCCCAGATGTCGTAGCGTAATACAACACGGAAACACACCCTTCGGCCCAACTTCCCCATGCCGACCAAGAATGCAGCATCTACACCAGTACCACCTGCCCGCGTTTGGCCCGTATCCCTCTAAACCTTCCCTAACCATGTACCTGTCCAAATGTCTTTTACATTTTATCATGGTACCTGCCTGAATCACCTCCCCTGGCAGCTCGTTCCAAATACCCACCACCCTCTATGTCAACAAGTTGCCTCTCAGGTTTGTACTAGATATTTCTCCTCTCGCCTCTAGTTCTTGATTCCCCAACCCTGGGTAGAAGGCTCTATGCATTCACCCAATCTATTCCCTTCGTGAACTTCTACACCTCTATCAGATCACCCTGTAATACTCTGATTAAGCCTTCTGGACCACCATACATACCTGTGATGCCACTTTCGAGGCACTACATACCATCACTCCTAGATCCCTCTACTCTACGACACTCCCCTGGGCCCTGCAGTTCACTGTGAAGGTCCTGCCCTGGTTCGACCTCCCAAAAATGCAACACCTCTGCATTAAACTTCATGAACAATTGTCAGCCCATTTGCTCAACTGATCGAGATCCGGCTGCAATTTTTGATAACCATCTTTGCTGCCACTTTAGTGTCACCTGCAAACTTACTCATCATGAGAATGATCAGCCATGATCACATTGAATGGCAGTGCTGGCTCGAAGGGCCGAATGGCCTACTCCTGCACCTATTGCCTACGCCTTCTACATTCTCACGCAAATTGTAGATATATACCACAAACAGCAATGGGCCCAGCACTGATCCCTGAAGCACACCACTAGTCACAGGCCTCCAGTCCGAAAAACAACCTTCCACCATTTTGCTTCACAAAGCAAATCCCTACCCAATCGGCCAGCTCTCCCCAGATGCCATGCGATTTATTCCTCAGAATGCATTCTGGTAACTTGGCCAGCACAAAATGTTAGGCTCACTGGATCCCAGGCTTTTCCTCGCAGCCCTTCTTAAATAGAAGCACATTAGCCACCTTCCAGTCCTTCACCCTTGTCACATGATGGTTCACATATCTCAGCCAGGATGCCTGTAATTTCCTCTCTAGCTTCCAACTGCATCGCTGAAATTATCTATCTAATCAGGCCTGAGAAATGTATCTACCTTCATATGCCCTAGGATATCCAGCATCTCCTCGACCATAACACGGACCCACCGGAAGGTATCTCCCTTAACTGTCCCAAGTTGGGCGGCACGGTGGCGCGGCGGTAGAGATGCTGCCTCACAGCGCCGGAGACCCGGGTTCGATCCTGACTACGGGCGCCGTCTGTACGGAGTTTGTACGTTCTCCCCGTGACCTGCGTGGGTTTTCTCCGAGATCTTCGGTTTCCTCCCACACTCCAAAGAGGTACAGATGTGTAGGCTAATTAGCTTGGTTTGTGTGTAAATTGGCCCTAGTGTGAGTAGGATAGTGTTAATATGCGGGGATCGCTGGTCAGTGCAGACTCGGTGGGCCGAAGGGCCTGTTTCCGTGCTGTATCTCTAAACCAAACTAAACTAAACCTGCACGGATATTGACAGTGGGTGACTTAGAGATGGCTGGGCTGTTGAATGTAAAGTCAATAGTCAATAGTCAATAGTCGTTTATTTGTTACATACACATAAATGTGTAGTAAAATGAAACATTACCCGCAGTTGAACAATAAGACCAATAAGATTAATCAATAAAAATGCAATAACACATACAATCACAACTAACACCAAACAAAAAGAAACATCCATCACAGTGAGTCTCCTCCAGTCCCTCCTCACTGTGATGGAAGGCCAGAATGTCTTTTTCTCTTCCCTGCCGTCTTGTCCCGCGGTCAGGCTGTTGGAGTTGCCACGTCGGGGCGGTCGGGGCTCCCGATATTGAAGCCCCCGCTGGGCGGTGAAAAAAAACCCCGCTGCCTATTTCAGGCCGCGCCGGATGGTGAAAGGTCCGTGGCGGGCCGACCCAAGCCCCGCGATTCGGGGCGGGCGAACACGCTGCCTCTGCCACTGCCGGAGCTCCCGATGTCGGCCCCCATCCAGGGGCCTGCGGGCTTCCGACGTCCAGGCGGCCCGCGCCGGAGCCTCCGGAGACGAGTCGCAGCCGTTCCCGCAGCATCCGCAGGCAGCCAGCGCCGCAGGTGGTGAGTCCGGACCGCGGGCTCTGCGAACCAGAGCCCCAGGTGGTCCCAGGTGCATGGCCGGTGGTAGGCCGCAGCGGGAACGGAGACACGACACAGAACAAAGGTCGCGTCTCCGTTCGGGAGAGAGAATGTTACAGTTACAGTTCCCGTTCCCTCCCACCCCCCCCCAAAAACATAACATACAACACTACATCATATTAACACTACAATTGAGACAAAAACAACAAAAAACACAAAAGACAGACGGACTGCAGGCAAGCCGCAGCTGCGACGGCAGCGCTGGCTCCTCCCATTAGGTGGTCACAACATCTCACGTTGATGTTGGTCATGGCTAGCACTTGTTTGAACAGTATTATCTTAGATGTGTGAAAGCTATAAAAGCTGATTGAGAATGATCAGCCGTGATCACATTGAATGGCGGTGCTGGCTCGAAGGGCCGAATGGCCTCCTCCTGCACCTATTGTCTATTGTCAAAAATCTATACCCTCTCACTGGCACCCCCAGCAGCGACCTTTCCAGTTTAACTTAATTCCACACAGCTGGTTTAATGGTCAACATGTTGCAAGGATCCAGAGTCTCGCTCCATATAAGGTCAGCTCCTGCCACACCAGATGGGTTTTTCAACAGCCAGGAACTTATCACACAACATTGACACAAAATGTCGGAGTAACTCAGCGGGACAGGCAGCATCTCTGGAGAGCTATGACAATGTTCCCAGTTGCTTGTCCAGCCAGACTCAGTAACCAAGCGGCATCTCAATTGGAAAGTCCCCATTCAGGGGATTTCACACTTGCCAATTATAGAGTTTATAATCAGATTCTGTTGCAGTCACTAGCAGCACGGCACTCCGTTACAGCACAGAGTCACACAGTGTGGAAACAGGCCCTTTGACCCAACGCCCACAGCTTGCCCCACCTGCCTGCATCCCTCCAAACCTGTCCTATCCATGTGCCTGTCATACTGTTTCTTCAACATTGGGATAGTCCCAGCCTCAACTACCTCCCCTGGCAGCTTGTTCCATACACCCACCACCCTTTGTGTGAAAAAGTTACCCCTCAGATTCCTATTAAATCTTTTCCCCTTCATCTTGAACCTCTGGTCCTGGATTCCCCTACTCTGGGCAAGAGACTCTGTGCGTCTACCCGATCTATTCCTCTCACGATCTTATACACCTACGATCACCCCTCATCCTCCTGCACTCCAAGGAACAGAGACCCAGCCTGCTCCACCTCTCCCTATAGCTCACACCCTCTGGTCCTGGCAACATCCTCGTAAATCTTCTCTGAACCCTTTCAAGCTTGACAATATCTTTCCTATAACATGGTGCCCGGAACTGAAAACAATATTCTAAATGCAGTCTCACCAATGTCTTATACAACTGCAACATGACCTCCCAACTTCTATACTCAAATCTCTGACTGATGATGGCCAATGTGCCAAAAGCCTTTTTGAGCACCTGCGACTCGACCTTCAAGGAACCATGCACCTGTAATCCTAGATCCCTCTGCTCTACAACACTACCCAGAGGCCTACCATTTACTGTGTAGGCCCTGCCCTTGTTCGACGTCCCAAAATGCAACACCTCACACTTCTCTGTATTAAATTGCATCATCCATTCCTCCACCCACCTGGCCAATCGATCCAGATCCTGCTGCAATCTTTCACAACCATCTTCACTATCTGACATTATTCACACGATTGGTTTAACAATACCCTCATCAAGCAAAGGTCGGTTTGATCAGAGTGCACTTCCAGACGGACAGAGTGGATGTGGAGAGGATGTTTCCACTAGTGGGAGAGTCTAGGACCAGAGGTCACAGCCTCAGGATAAAAGGACGTTCCTTTAGGAAGACGAGAAGGAATTTCTTTAGTCAGATGGCGGTGAATCTGTGGAATTCATTGCCACAGCGGTCTGTGGAGGCCAAGTCAGTGGATATTTTTAAGGCAGAGATAGATAAGATTCTTGATCAGTACGGGTGTCAGAGGTTATGGGGAGAAGGCAGGAGAATGGGGTTAGGAGGGAGAGATAGATCAGACATGATTGAATGCTGACCAACATCCTGATCTTCTGCAAGTGGACATGGACTACTGGAACATTAAGGGAGAGGAACACTTGCGTTCTGGCTGAGGTTCGGGGTGTTGCTGTCAGTCACTCCTGGTCCCACGGCAACACCAGCTGCAGAACCAGAGCTTTTTTTGCTGCTGCTGTCTCCCAAAGGGAACGCAACGAATACCCCAGAGAGCCATGGTGGCCATCCAGCCAGCAGGCAGCTGAATGGCTGCCAGAGCAGCCTGCGATGCACCGACAGTCCAGGAGGAGGTGCTACAACTGGGAACTCTGGCCTGGGGCTGTGACTGAAGTCCGGAGCCATCACGGTCATCGTTGTGCAGGGATCGTCGTCATCGGCTGCCTGCTCTCCAAACTCAAGTCATGTCCCAGATGTCGTAGCGTAATACAACACGGAAACACACCCTTCGGCCCAACTTCCCCATGCCGACCAAGAATGCAGCATCTACACCAGTACCACCTGCCCGCGTTTGGCCCGTATCCCTCTAAACCTTCCCTAACCATGTACCTGTCCAAATGTCTTTTACATTTTATCATGGTACCTGCCTCAATCACCTCCCCTGGCAGCTCGTTCCAAATACCCACCACCCTCTATGTGAACAAGTTGCCTCTCAGGTTTGTACTAGATATTTCTCCTCTCGCCTCTAGTTCTTGATTCCCCTACCCTGGGTAGAAGGCTCTATGCATTCACCCAATCTATTCCCTTCGTGAACTTCTACACCTCTATCAGATCACCCTGTAATACTCTGATTAAGCCTTCTGGACCACCATACATACCTGTGACGCCACTTTCGAGGCACTACATACCATCACTCCTAGATCCCTCTACTCTACGACACTCCCCTGGGCCCTGCAGTTCACTGTGAAGGTCCTGCCCTGGTTCGACCTCCCAAAAATGCAACACCTCTGCATTAAACTTCATGAACAATTGTCAGCCCATTTGCTCAACTGATCGAGATCCGGCTGCAATTTTTGATAACCATCTTTGCTGCCACTTTAGTGTCACCTGCAAACTTACTCATCATGAGAATGATCAGCCATGATCACATTGAATGGCAGTGCTGGCTCGAAGGGCCGAATGGCCTACTCCTGCACCTATTGCCTACGCCTTCTACATTCTCACGCAAATTGTAGATATATACCACAAACAGCAATGGGCCCAGCACTGATCCCTGAAGCACACCACTAGTCACAGGCCTCCAGTCCGAAAAACAACCTTCCACCATTTTGCTTCACAAAGCAAATCCCTACCCAATCGGCCAGCTCTCCCCAGATGCCATGCGATTTATTCCTCAGAATGCATTCTGGTAACTTGGCCAGCACAAAATGTTAGGCTCACTGGATCCCAGGCTTTTCCTCGCAGCCCTTCTTAAATAGAAGAACATTAGCCACCTTCCAGTCCTTCACCCTTGTCACATGATGGTTCACATATCTCAGCCAGGATGCCTGTAATTTCCTCTCTAGCTTCCAACTGCATCGCTGAAATTATCTATCTAATCAGGCCTGAGAAATGTATCTACCTTCATATGCCCTAGGATATCCAGCATCTCCTCGACCATAACACGGACCCACCGGAAGGTATCTCCCTTAACTGTCCCAAGTTGGGCGGCACGGTGGCGCGGCGGTAGAGATGCTGCCTCACAGCGCCGGAGACCCGGGTTCGATCCTGACTACGGGCGCCGTCTGTACGGAGTTTGTACGTTCTCCCCGTGACCTGCGTGGGTTTTCTCCGAGATCTTCGGTTTCCTCCCACACTCCAAAGAGGTACAGATGTGTAGGCTAATTAGCTTGGTTTGTGTGTAAATTGGCCCTAGTGTGAGTAGGATAGTGTTAATGTGCGGGGATCGCTGGTCAGTGCAGACTCGGTGGGCCGAAGGGCCTGTTTCCGTGCTGTATCTCTAAACCAAACTAAACTAAACCTGCACGGATATTGACAGTGGGTGACTTAGAGATGGCTGGGCTGTTGCATGTAAACATTAGGTGGTCACAACATCTCACGTTGATGTTGGTCATGGCTAGCACTTGTTTGAACAGTATTATCTTAGATGTGTGAAAGCTATAAAAGCTGATTGAGAATGATCAGCCGTGATCACATTGAATGGCGGTGCTGGCTCGAAGGGCCGAATGGCCTCCTCCTGCACCTATTGTCTATTGTCAAAAATCTATACCCTCTCACTGGCACCCCCAGCAGCGACCTTTCCAGTTTAACTTAATTCCACACAGCTGGTTTAATGGTCAACATGTTGCAAGGATCCAGAGTCTCGCTCCATATAAGGTCAGCTCCTGCCACACCAGATGGGTTTTTCAACAGCCAGGAACTTATCACACAACATTGACACAAAATGTCGGAGTAACTCAGCGGGACAGGCAGCATCTCTGGAGAGCTATGACAATGTTCCCAGTTGCTTGTCCAGCCAGACTCAGTAACCAAGCGGCATCTCAATTGGAAAGTCCCCATTCAGGGGATTTCACACTTGCCAATTATAGAGTTTATAATCAGATTCTGTTGCAGTCACTAGCAGCACGGCACTCCGTTACAGCACAGAGTCACACAGTGTGGAAACAGGCCCTTTGACCCAACGCCCACAGCTAGTCCCACCTGCCTGCATCCCTCCAAACCTGTCCTATCCATGTACCTGTCATACTGTTTCTTCAACATTGGGATAGTCCCAGCCTCAACTACCTCCCCTGGCAGCTTGTTCCATACACCCACCACCCTTTGTGTGAAAAAGTTACCCCTCAGATTCCTATTAAATCTTTTCCCCTTCATCTTGAACCTCTGGTCCTGGATTCCCCTACTCTGGGCAAGAGACTCTGTGCGTCTACCCGATCTATTCCTCTCACGATCTTATACACCTACGATCACCCCTCATCCTCCTGCACTCCAAGGAACTGAGACCCAGCCTACTCCACCTCTCCCTATAGCTCACACCCTCTGGTCCTGGCAACATCCTCGTAAATCTTCTCTGAACCCTTTCAAGCTTAACAATATCTTTCCTATAACATGGTGCCCGGAACTGAAAACAGTATTCTAAATGCAGTCTCACCAATGTCTTATACAACTGCAACATGACCTCCCAACTTCTATACTCAAATCTCTGACTGATGATGGCCAATGTGCCAAAAGCCTTTTTGAGCACCTGCGACTCGACCTTCAAGGAAGCATGCACCTGTAATCCTAGATCCCTCTGCTCTACAACACTACCCAGAGGCCTACCATTTACTGTGTAGGCCCTGCCCTTGTTCGACGTCCCAAAATGCAACACCTCACACTTCTCTGTATTAAATTGCATCATCCATTCCTCCACCCACCTGGCCAATCGATCCAGATCCTGCTGCAATCTTTCACAACCATCTTCACTATCTGACATTATTCACACGATTGGTTTAACAATACCCTCATCAAGCAAAGGTCGGTTTGATCAGAGTGCACTTCCAGACGGACAGAGTGGATGTGGAGAGAATGTTTCCACTAGTGGGAGAGTCTAGGACCAGAGGTCACAGCCTCAGGATAAAAGGACGTTCCTTTAGGAAGATGAGAAGGAATTTCTTTAGTCAGATGGCGGTGAATCTGTGGAATTCATTGCCACAGCGGTCTGTGGAGGCCAAGTCAGTGGATATTTTTAAGGCAGAGATAGATAAGATTCTTGATCAGTACGGGTGTCAGAGGTTATGGGGAGAAGGCAGGAGAATGGGGTTAGGAGGGAGAGATAGATCAGACATGATTGAATGCTGACCAACATCCTGATCTTCTGCAAGTGGACATGGACTACTGGAACATTAAGGGAGAGGAACACTTGCGTTCTGGCTGAGGTTCGGGGTGTTGCAGTCAGTCACTCCTGGTCCCACGGCAACACCAGCTGCAGAACCAGAGCTTTTTTTGCTGCTGCTGTCTCCCAAGGGGAACGCAACGAATACCCCAGAGAGCCATGGTGGCCATCCAGCCAGCAGGCAGCTGAATGGCTGCCAGAGCAGCCTGCGATGCACCGACAGTCCAGGAGGAGGTGCTACAACTGGGAACTCTGGCCTGGGGCTGTGACTGAAGTCCGGAGCCATCACGGTCATCGTTGTGCAGGGATCGTCGTCATCAGCTGCCTGCTCTCCAAACTCAAGTCATGTCCCAGATGTCGTAGCGTAATACAACACGGAAACACACCCTTCGGCCCAACTTCCCCATGCCGACCAAGAATGCAGCATCTACACCAGTACCACCTGCCCGCGTTTGGCCCGTATCCCTCTAAACCTTCCCTAACCATGTACCTGTCCAAATGTCTTTTACATTTTATCATGGTACCTGCCTCAATCACCTCCCCTGGCAGCTCGTTCCAAATATCCACCACCCTCTATGTGAACAAGTTGCCTCTCAGGTTTGTACTAGATATTTCTCCTCTCGCCTCTAGTTCTTGATTCCCCTACCCTGGGTAGAAGGCTCTATGCATTCACCCAATCTATTCCCTTCGTGAACTTCTACACCTCTATCAGATCACCCTGTAATACTCTGATTAAGCCTTCTGGACCACCATACATACCTATGACGCCACTTTCGAGGCACTACATACCATCACTCCTAGATCCCTCTGCTCTACGACACTCCCCTGGGCCCTGCAGTTCACTGTGAAGGTCCTGCCCTGGTTCGACTTCCCAAAAATGCAACACCTCACGCTTATCTGCATTAAACTTCATTAACAATTGTCAGCCCATTTGCTCAACTGATCGAGATCCTGCTGAAATTTTTGATAACCATCTTTGCTGCCACTTTAGTGTCACCTGCAAACTTACTCATCATGAGAATGATCAGCCATGATCACATTAAATGGCAGTGCTGGCTCGAAGGGCCGAATGGCCTACTCCTGCACCTATTGTCTACGCCTTCTACATTCTCATGCAAATTGTTGATATAGACCACAAACAGCAATGGGCCCAGCACTGATCCCTGAAGCACACCACTGGTTACAGGCCTCCAGTCCGAAAAACAACCTTCCACCATCGCCCTCTGCTTCACGAAGCCAATTCCCTACCCAATCGGCCAGCTCTCCCCAGATGCCATGCGATTTAGCCTTCCAGGGCAGCCTACCATGTAAAACCTCATCAATTGCCTTGCCGAAGTCTATACAAATAAACGTCTATGGCTTTGCCCTCATCAACCTTCTTTGGTTCATTCTTCAAAAAAACTCAGATTTGTAAGACTCGATCTCCCAAGTACAAAACCATGCTGACTATCCTTAATCAGCTCCTGTGTATCCAGATGTACAGATAAGTGGCGCAGCGGTAGAGTTGCTGCCTTACAGCGAATGCAGCGCCGGAGACTCAGGTTCGATCCTGACTATGGGCGCCGTCTGTACGGAGTTTGTACGTTCTCCCCGTGACCTGTGTGGGTTTTCTCCCACACTCCAAAGACGTACAGGTATGTAGGTTAATTGGCTGGGCAAATGTAAAAAAAAATTGTCCCTAGTGGGTGTAGGATAGTGTTAATGTGCGGGGATTGCTGGTCGGCGCGGACCCGGTGGGCCGAAGGGCCTGTTTCTGCGCTATATCGCTGGAATTTAGAAGACCGAGGGGGGATCTTATAGAAACTTACAAAATTCTTAAGGGGTTGGACAGGCTAGATGCAGGAAGATTGTTCCCGATGTTGGGGAAGTCCAGAACCAGGGGTCACAGCTTAAGGATAAGGGGGAAGTCTTTTAGGACCGAGATGAGAACGTTTTCTTTCACACAGAGTGGTGAATCTGTGGAATTCTCTGCCATAGAAGGTAGTTGAGGCCAGTTCATTGGCTATATTTAAGAGGGAGTTAGATGTGGCCCTTGTGGCTAAAGGGATCAGGGGGTATGGAGAGAAGGCAGGTACGGGATACTGAGCTGGATGATCAGCCATGATCATATTGAATGGCGGTGCAGGCTCGAAGGGCCGAATGGCCTACTCCTGCACCTATTTTCTATGTTTCTAAATCTAAAATCTAAAGTATCCTATTCCTCAGAATGCATTCTGGTAACTTGGCCAGCACAAAATGTTAGGCTCACTGGATCCCAGGCTTTTCCTCGCAGCCCTTCTTAAATACGAGCACATTAGCCACCTTCCAGTACTTCACCCGTGTCAAATGATGATTCACGTATCTCAGCCAGGGTGCCTGTAATTTCCTCTCTAGCTTCCAACTGCATCGCTGAAATTATCTATCTACTCAGGCCTGAGAAATGTATCTACCTTCATATGCCCTAGGATATCCAGCATCTCCTCGACCATAACACGGACCCACCTGAAGATATCACCCTTAACTGTCCCAAGTTGGGCGGCACGGTGGCGCGGCGGTAGAGTTGCTGCCTTACAGCGCCGGAGACCCTGATTCGATCCCGACTACGGAGTTTGTACGTTCTCCTCGTGACCTGCGTGGGTTTTCTCCGAGATCTTCGGTTTCCTCCCACACTCCAAAGAGGTACAGATGTGTAGGCTAATTAGCTTGGTTTGTGTGTAAATTGGCCCTAGTGTGAGTAGGATAGTGTTACTGTGTGGGGACCGCTGGTCAGTGCAGACTCGGTGGGCCGAAGGGCCTGTTTCCATGCTGTATCTCTAAACCAAACTAAACTAAACCTGCACGGATATTGACAGTAGGTGACTTAGAGATGGCTGGGCTGTTGCATGTAAACATTAGGTGGTCACAACATCTCATGTTTATGTTGGTCATGGCTAGCACTTGTTTGAACAGTATTATCTTAGATGTTTGAAAGCTCTAAAATCTATACCCTCTCACTGGCACCCCCAGCAGCGACCTTTCCAGTTTAACTTAATTCCACACAGCTGGTTTAATGGTCAACATGTTGCAAGGATCCAGAGTCTCGCTCCATATAAGGTCAGCTCCTGCCACACCAGATGGGTTTTTCAACAGCCAGGAACTTATCACACAACATTGACACAAAATGTCGGAGTAACTCAGCGGGACAGGCAGCATCTCTGGAGAGCTATGACAAAGTTTCCCAGTTGCTTGTCCAGCCAGACTCAGTAGCCAAGCGGCATCTCAATTGGAAAGTCCCCATTCAGGGGATTTCACACTTGCCAATTATAGAGTTTATTATCAGATTCTGTTGCAGTCACTAGCAGCACGGCACTCCGTTACAGCACAGAGTCACACAGTGATACAGTGTGGAAACAGGCCCTTTGACCCAACGCCCACAGCTTGTCCCACCTGCCTGCATCCCTCCAAACCTGTCCTATCCATGTGCCTGTCAAACTGTTTCTTCAACATTGGGATAGTCCCAGCCTCAACTACCTCCCCTGGCAGCTTGTTCCATACACCCACCACCCTTTGTGTGAAAAGGTTACCCCTCAGATTCCTATTAGATCTTTTCCCCTTCATCTTGAACCTCTGGTCCTCGATTCCCCTACTCTGGGCAAGAGACTCTGTGCGTCTACCCGATCTATTCCTCTCACGATCTTATACACCTACGGTCACCCCTCATCCTCCTGCACTCCAAGGAACAGAGACCCAGCCTGCTCCACCTCTCCCTATAGCTCACACCCTCTGGTCCTGGCAACATCCTCGTAAATCTTCTCTGAACCCTTTCAAGCTTGACAATATCTTTCCTATAACATGGTGCCCGGAACTGAAAACAATATTCTAAATGCAGTCTCACCAATGTCTTATACAACTGCAACATGACCTTCCAACTTCTATACTCAAATCTCTGACTGATGAAGGCCAATGTGCTAAAAGCCTTTTTGAGCACCTGCGACTCGACTTTCAAGGAACCATGCACCTGTAATCCTAGATCCCTCTGCTCTACAACACTACCCAGAGGCCTACCATTTACTGTGTAGGCCCTGCCCTTGTTCGACGTCCCAAAATGCAACACCTCACACTTCTCTGTATTAAATTGCATCATCCATTCCTCCACCCACCTGGCCAATCGATCCAGATCCTGCTGCAATCTTTCACAACCATCTTCACTATCTGACATTATTCACACGATTGGTTTAACAATACCCTCATCAAGCAAAGGTCGGTTTGATCAGAGTGCACTTCCAGGCGAACAGAGTGGATGTGGAGAGAATGTTTCCACTAGTGGGAGAGTCTAGGACCAAAGGTCACAGCCTCAGGATAAAAGGACGTTCCTTTAGGAAGACGAGAAGGAATTTCTTTGGTCAGAGGGTGGTGAATCTGTGAAATTCATTGCCACAGCAGTCTGTGGAGGCCAAGTCAGTGGATATTTTTAAGGCAGAGATAGACAGATTCTTGATTAGTGCGGGTGTCAGAGGTTATGGGGAGAAGGCAGGAGAATGGGGTTAGTCAAGTCAAGTCAAGTTTATTTGTCACATACACATACCCGATGTGCAGTGAAATGAAAGTGGCAATGCCTGCGGATTGTGCAAAAAAAAGAATTACAGTTACAGCATATAAATTAAAGTTAATACAGAGAAGACAAAATTTAGTCCCTGGAGTTATAAGAGTTGACAGTCCTGATGGCCTGTGGGAAGAAACTCCGTCTCATCCTCTCCATTTTCACAGCGTGACAGCGGAGGCGTTTGCCTGATCGTAGCAGCTGGAAGTCCGTTGCTGGGGTGGTAGGGGTCCCCCATAATCTTGCTTGCTCTGGATCTGCACCTCCTGATGTATAGGTCCTGCAGGGGGACGAGTGTAGTTCCCATGGTGCGTTCTGCCGAACGCACTACTCTCTGCAGGGCCATCCTGTCCTGGGCAGAGCTGTTCCCAAACCAGACTGTAATGTTGCCGGACAGGATGCTCTCTACAGCCCCAGAGTAGAAGCAATGAAGGATCCTCAGAGACACTCTGAATTTCCTCAGCTGTCTAAGGTGGTAAAGGCGCTGCTTTGCCTTACCCACCAGTGCGGCAATGTGTGTTGCCCATGTCAGATTCTCTTTGATGTGGACTCCCAGGTATTTAAAACTGCTCACCCTATCCACAGTAGACCCATTTATCTCCAGTGGCGTGTACGTCCTTGGATGTTTAGCCCTTTTAAAGTCCACAATCAGCTCCTTCGTTTTAGTGACATTCAAGAGGAGGCTGTTGTCCTGACACCAGAGTGCCAGATCAGCCACCTCCTCCCGGTAGGCCTTCTCATCGTTGTTGGAGATCCGGCCCACCACCACAGTGTCATCAGCAAACTTGATGATGGAGTTTGAGCTGAACCTGGCCACATAGTCATAGGAGGGAGAGATAGATCAGACATGATTGAATGGCGGAGTAAACTTGATGGGCCGAATGGCCTAATTCTGCTCCTATCATTTACGAAGCATGGACGATTCTGGACACAACACAGCCACTGACCAGGCCACATTTATGAAGGGGTCAGGGTCGTAGCACACAACATTGTGCTCTCTCAGCCACCATATTTGTACCAACCTGGTACCCATCTGTATAATTCCCATTTGCCAGCATTAGGGCAGTTCCTTCTGTGCCATGAATTTAAGGTTAGGTGGAACACGAGACCAGCAAGCCTTGACCCACGCCACCTCTGTAAAGTCCTCCTGCTTTACAACACGTCTGACCGCTGCACCTGCCCAGCATTCACTGAATCCAATTGTCTCCACTGACAACTGGGCTTTCAACTTCCAACCTACGCTGATTCAGAACGGATTTCTCAAACCTTTCTGCCTGACTATCTACATGGTGGATGTTTATGTTACATTTTACTTTGGCTGTGTGTCGTTGCTTTTCACTTAGTATGGCTGTGTGGGAACTCAAATTTCACTGTACCTCTTGGTGCATGTTACAATGAATTGATCTTGAATCTTGATCTTGAATCTTGAGTTTAGTTTAGTTTAGAGATACATCGCGGACACAGACCGTTTGGCCCACCGGGTCCGCGCCAACCAGCGATCCCCGCACACTAACACTATTCTACACACACTAGGGACAATTTACATTTATACCAAGCCAATTAACCTACAAACCTCTGTGCCCGTGCTGTCTTAGCAGCTGCGGTGTACCTGTAGTCCGTCTGTCTTTGTGTTTTTATGTTGTTTTTTTTGTCTTGATTGTCGTGTAAATGTGATGTAGTTTTTTGGGGTTGTGTACTATGGGGGGGGGGGGGGGGGGGAGGGAACTGTAAATGTAAATATAAAATTGTCTCTTCCCAGCGGAGACGCGACCCTTTGTTCTGGGTGGTGTCTCTGTTCCCGCTGCGGCCTACCACCGGCCCTGCACCTGGAGCTGGCGGCCTCCACCTGGGACTCGCCTGTGGAGGCTCCGACCGTGTGGACGTCAGAAGTTCGCAGCCCCTGCCCTGGGTGGGGGCCGACATCGGGAACTCCGGCAGCGGCAGCATCTTCACCCGCCCCCGAGTTGCGGGGCTTGGATCGGCCCACCGTGGACCTTTCACCGTCCGGCATGGCCTGGAATAGGCCGCGGGATTTTCTCCGCCCGGCGGGGGCTTCAATGTCGGGAGCCCCGACCGCCCCGACGTGCAGCGGCAGTGCCTTCGTCTGCCCCGGATCGCAGGGCTTGGGTCGGCCCGCCGCGTACCTTTCACTGTCCAGCGCGGCCTGGAACGTGGCAACTTGAACAGCCTGACCACGAGAGAAGACGGCAGGGGAAGAGAAATTACATTCTGGCCTTCCATCACAGTGAGGAGGTGACTGGAGGAGACTCACTGTGATGGATGTTTCTTTCTGTTTGATTGTGCGTGTTATTGCTTATTTTTATTGCTCTTATTGTTGGACTGTGGGTAATCTTTCATTTCACTGCACATTTATGTGTATGTGACAAATAAACTTGACTTAGACAATAGGCAATAGACAATAGGTGCAGGAGTAGGCCATTCAGCCCTTCGAGCCAGCACCGCCATTCAATGCGATCATGGCTGATCACTCTCAATCAGTACCCCGTTCCTGCCTTCTCCCCATACCCCCTCACTCCGCTATCCTTAAGAGCTCTATCCAGCTCTCTCTTGAAAGCATCCAACGAACTGGCCTCCACTGCCTTCTGAGGCAGAGAATTCCACACCTTCACCACTCTCTGACTGAAAAAGTTCTTCCTCATCTCCGTTCTAAATGGCCTACCCCTTATTCTTAAACTGTGGCCCCTTGTTCTGGACTCCCCCAACATTGGGAACATGTTTCCTGCCTCTAATGTGTCAAATCCCCTAATTATCTTATATGTTTCAATAAGATCCCCCCCATCCTTCTAAATTCCAGTGTATACAAGCCCAATCGCTCCAGCCTTTCAACATACGACAGTCCCGCCATTCCGGGAATTAACCTAGTGAACCTACGCTGCACGCCCTCCATAGCAAGAATATCCTTCCTCAAATTTGGAGACCAAAACTGCACACAGTACTCCAGGTGCGGTCTCACCAGGGCCCGGTACAACTGTAGAAGGACCTCTTTGCTCCTATACTCAACTCCTCTTGTTACGAAGGCCAACATTCCATTGGCTTTCTTCACTGCCTGCTGTACCTGCATGCTTCCTTTCATTGACTGATGCACTAGGACACCCAGATCTCGTTGAACTCCCCCTCCTCCTAACTTGACACCATTCAGATAATAATCTGCCTTTCTATTCTTACTTCCAAAGTGAATAACCTCACACTTATCTACATTAAACTGCATCTGCCATGTATCCGCCCACTCACACAACCTGTCCAAGTCACCCTGCAGCCTAATTGCATCTTCCTCACAATTCACACTACCCCCCAGCTTAGTATCATCTGCAAATTTGCTAATGGTACTTTTAATCCCTTCGTGTAAGTCATTAATGTATATCGTAAATAGCTGGGCCCCTAGCACCGAACCTTGCGGTACCCCACTGGTCACTGCCTCCCATTCCGAAAGGGACCCATTTATCCCCACTCTTTGCTTTCTGTCTGTCAACCAATTTTCTATCCATGTCAGTACCCTACCCCCAATACCATGTGCCCTAATTTTGCCCACTAATCTCCTATGTGGGACCTTGTCGAAGGCTTTCTGAAAGTCGAGGTACACCACATCCACTGACTCTCCCCTGTCAATTTTCCTAGTTACATCCTCAAAAAATTCCAGTAGATTTGTCTTGACTTGAACCTGTCCCGCGGAGAGGGCTGAGCTCACACGCGTGGGACAGGACACATGGGATGGGTCATGGCTGGGCCAGACTCACACGCGTGGGACAGGACACATGGGATGGGTCAGGGCCGGGCCGGACACACGGGACTCGGCTCACACACGGGACAGGGCCACACTCACTCACACTGACAAGGCAAGGGGCCCCAGGCAGGGAACACAAGCGAACCTGATGCTAGCAGGCCTGGGCAGACCAATCTGCCTCAGTAGGAACAGTTCCCCATTAAAGGAGAGCTACAAGCAAAGACATTGCTGTCCATGTCAGTCGCGCGGGCAGCTGCCTATTATGACTCAACCTCGCCTGGCATCATGTTAGTCACCACTTTCAAATTCCTTTGTTTAAAAAAAAATTAAATGATATGTTACAACTCAGACAAACACGCACTTTACAGAACACAGCACGATAGCTTAAGTTGTACTTTTGGCATTGTGAGTCATTGTGTTAAAAAGTCATTTACGTCAGTCTGAAGAAGGGTCTCGACCCGAAACGTCGCCCATTCCTTCTCTCCTGAGATGCTGCCTGACCCGCTGAGTTACTCCAGCATTTTGTGAATAAATACCTTCGATTTGTACCAGCATCTGCAGTTATTTTCTTATACTGAATAGTTTCATAACCTTCTCTGAAAAATACCTCCTATTTTTTCCCCTCACATTTATTCTTAAATCTATTTACCCGCGACCTGCAGAAGCTGTGGAACAAGGCGACAATCACGTTCTCAACCCAAACCCAACTTCTGATGGAGAAGCTAATCCCGGTTTTATACAAGGTTGATATTTGTGGCGTGACGAGTTTAATGATGGGTTAGGATAAGTGAAAGACAGGATGCGACGGTTTAGTTTAGTTTAGTTTAGAGGTACAGCGCGGAAACAGGCCCTTCGGCCCACCGAGTCCGCACCGACCAGCAATCCCTACATTTTAACACTATCCCACACACACCAGGGACAATTTTTACGTTTACCAAGCCAATTTACCTAAAAACCTGTACGTCTTTGGAGTGTGCGAGGAAACCGAAAATCTCGGAGAAAACCCACGCAGGTCATGGGGAGAACGTACAAACTCCGTACAGACAGCACCCGTAGTCGGGATCGAACCCGGGTCTCCGGCGCAGGAAGGCAGCAACTCTATCGCTGCCTCATTGTGGACTGCCTCAAAGTGTCCCTCAAAGACTTGGACATCAACCTCAGCACTTGGGAGTCTCTTGCTCTGGACCGTCCAACCTGGCGTAGCAAGCTCACCACAGGAGCCCGTGCAGCAGAGGACAGACGCACTGCAGAGGCCCAGAGGAAACGCACCGCGCGCAAGGCCCGGGCTACCTCCACTTCCACTGCAGCACCCATCCACTTGTGTTCTACGTGTGGGCATGCCTTCCGGGCCCGGATTGGCCTCACCAGTCACTTCCGGACCCACGGTCACCAATCCTCCAACTGAAAGTGAAGTCATGGTCATCTTCCAACCCGAAGGACGAACAACAACAACAGACATTGATAGCATAAGTGGTGAGAGCAGGTATTGAGCGGGGTAGTTCTGGGACATCAGAACCAACTGTTGAGCCTTCCCGAGGTGTCGTGGGCCAAACTCAACAAAACACCAGTGAGGGGAGGTGCCCACTTGATAACCCCAATTATATACGTGCATCCACACGGTCAGTTTTTATGTGCTTGTTAATATGTAGTTAGCTTATTATTGCATATGGAGTTAGTTATTGTCTTGACCATAAGTGTGTATAAAGAGTTTAGATACTACTTTGGCTTTGGGCTCGGTTTTCCTGGCTGAGCGCTTATCCTGGTGTTAAAGCACAAGTACTTTGTGTTTTAATAGTAATTTAATTTCTCAACCCAAACACAGCTTCCAATAGAGAGAAAACTGGCAGCCAAATGATTCCTCTAACAGGCAAACATATAAACAACCCTTAAAGAGGGTTTGTTTGTTCATAAGTGACCAGAGCAGAATTAGGCAATTCAACCCATCAAGTCTACTTCACCATTCAATCATGGCTGATCAAACTCTGCTCCTCAACCCCATTCTCTTACCCTCTCCCCATAACCCCTGTACTAATTAAGAATCTATCTACCTCTGCCATTGACTTGGCCTCCACAGCCGTCTGTGGCAATTAATTCCACAGATTCACCACCCTGATTCTGACTAAAGAAATTCCTCCTCATCTCCCTCCTAAAGGAACATCCTTTAATGCTGAGGCTGTGCCCTCTGGTCCTAGACTCTCCCACTAGTGGAAACATCCTCCCCACATCCACGCTATCCAAGCCTTTCACTGTTTGGTAAGTTTCACTGAAGTTCCCCCTCATCCTTCTAAACTCCAGTGAGTACAGGCCCAGTGCCGACAAACGCTCATCATATGTTAATTTCCAATGACACTTGTCGCACAACATCATTCTTAAAATATTGGAGAGGACAGAATTTTTTTAACTACAGATGACGAGCAAAAAAGTGTAGCATTTGTTACAAATATACAAGTGATGTGGTGTTAAGGACCCAGAGCGGGTTTGTTTTCAGAAAGGATGTTTAACTGTTACTAGACCAAATGGATCCGCTGGGCCCAAACCTCTCCTGCATTGGCGCACAGCACCCTCTCCTCTCCTCTCCCACTCCCCTCCCTCCCCTCCCTCCTCCTTTCCCCCTCCCTCCTCCCCTCCACTCCCCTCAACCCCCCTTATCCTCCCTCCTACCTCCTCCCTTCCTCCCCCCGCTCCCTCCACCTCCCTCCCTCCTTCCCTCTCCCCTCCCTCCCTAGGAGTTAGATTTAAACCTTAAAGTGTGAATAACTTAAAAAATATAACACCGATTTCAATGAAACTTCTTCCATTAGCACCAAAGGGACGACGGTGAGTAAGGTGGGCCTAAAATTGTCGCGCTATCGTGTACCGTTTAGGCTGTAGTTCAGGAACAAACAAACAAACAAACAAACGAGAGTTTGAGTATATAGATGGCAAGTTGTCAAGTCTGGTATAACACTTGAAATTGACAAAGCAACTTAACACATTTTACAAATCCAAAGATAAATTGTAAAACCACTACTTCAGCCAAACAAATCTGAAAGGGTCCTGATCGCGATCTGTTGGACAAAGCAGTATTGATACAAGCTATTTAAGGCAACAGACAAACAGGCTGAAAACGTTCTAAACTATCTCAATATTACAGTCTGATAATATCAACTGGATGCGACAAAACTCTTCAGAATTCACAGCTTTGCAACATTTTTGACAGTGAGGTCCATGATTCGATCTTTAAATTTTTTTGTTTATTATGTCACTGGATCCTCGTCCTAATGCTATCCAAACAAAATGCAAAGTCTAAAGATGCCAGAAATATTCGGAAGGAATGGGTGACGTTTCGGGTCGAGACCCTTCTACATTCAGCCAGTCTCAAGAAGGGTCTCGACCCGAAACGTCACCCATTCCTTCTCTCCAGAGATGTTGCCTGTCCCGCTGAGTTACTCCAGCATTTTGTGTTTATCTTCGGTGTAAGCCAGCATCTGCAGTTCCTTCCGAAATATTAATTTACTCAAAGCAGACAAACATCAGTCAGGGGTTTTACCAGATTATACAAGGCAAATGGCCTTGTAATTCATAAGTTAAAATGGCTTTCTGAGGAATCTTTTGAATTCATTGTCGCAATCAGACCAGGATAATCTCAAGGTACGATTCCACCTCTTTCAAACCTTCTACTGTTCCCTCCTTATGACAATAAAATACCAAATAAAAACTCATCTGCTAACGCGTCGGTCTGGCCAAGTCGTTTGACAGACGACTTCTCCTAAAACACTTGTAAGAGCAACATGCTAAAAGAGAGACTGTAACTAGAGAAACCTTGCAAAGTGTGGGCTGTGTACAGTGATGCTTCCACTGACCAACCTCAGTTAAATCCAGATAACTCCTTGCAGCTCCTCTGCCTGCACTGGAGACACTGGACCACCCCGAACACTTAGAGTCATAGAGTGATGCAGTGTGGAAACAGGCCCTTCGGCCCAACTCGCCAACAATGTCCCAGTTACACTAGTCCAACCTGCCTGCGTTTGGTCCATATCCCTCCAAACCTGTCCTATCCATGTACCTGTCCAACTGTTTCTTAAACGTTGGGATAGTACCAGCCTCAACTACCTCCTCTGGCAGCTTGTTCCATACACCCACCACCCTGTGTGAAAAACATAGAAACATAGAAAAAAGGTGCAGGAGTAGGCCATTCAATATGATCATGGCTGAAAAGTTACCCCTCCTGTTAGATTCTTGTTAAATTTTTTCCCCTTCACCTTGAACCTATGTCCTCTGATCCTCGATTCCCTTACTCTGGGTAAAAGACACTGTGTATCTACCCGATCTATTCCTCTCGTGATTCTGTACACCTCTATAAGATCTCCCCTCATCCTCCTGCGCTCCATGGGATAGAGACCCAGCCTGCTCAACCTCTCCCTATAGCTCACACCCTCTAGTCCTGGCAACATCCTGGTAAAAGACTTCCTGACAAACCCAGCCTGCGCCAGGAGCGAGCAATGCCGGCGGTTCTGGTGCCAACCGTCCTCCCTCCCTGACACCTAGTCACTGGAGATTCAGTCCCCGCAGGCAGTGGTGGGCAAAGCTGAGGTTGGGCCACTGCTCAGGCCGTCGGTCAGCAGCTGCAGTGCCTGGACTCCAGGTTCACCGCGGGCTCTGTGGGTCGGTGCCACTGGACAGGTTGTGGCTGGTGAGGTGTTTCTCTCAGCAAACACTGGCCGACCTCTGACGGACCATCCCATCCCTACCTTCCATAAACAAAGTTCCTCACAACTTCTCATAGACCCACATGGAAACAGGCCCTTCGGCCCAACCTGCCCATGTCAACCAAGATGCATCATCTCCACACTAGTCCCACCTGACCCGAAGCTTTCCGAAGCATGTACCTGTCTATGAGGCAGTGAGGCGAGCAAGCTAGCAGCCAGCGGCAGTCCTCCCAACTCAGACCATGACCTTGAGTGTAGTGGGGGGGGGGGGGGGGGGGAAGATGTTGCTTCAGGTGTCAGTGGGTTGGCAGAATGCCCGGATTCCAGTGCTGTGTTTCGAGCCGCTGGTATCTGGGATTTAGGGGAGTTTCTGAAACAACACCAGCGCAGTGGGAGCAAAGTCCAGAAAGCTGGCGGGAATCATCCGGACACAATGCTATCCTTCACAGTAAGGATAGTGGTCTTCTTGAGCCTGAGAAGCGTCAATTCGGGGACTTTTTGAAGCTCCTAAGAGAGAGGGGCTCCACTCCCGCGAGGAGTGTGAGGAGAAAACCCTCGTGTGTCAATGGACAATAGGTACAGGAGTGGGCCATTCGGCCCTTCGAGCCTGTACGCACCACCATTCAATGTGATCATGGCTGATCATTCTCAATCAGTACCCTGTTCCTGCCTTCTCCCCATACCCTCTGACTCCGCTATCGTTAACAAGGATATCCTTAACGTGTCTTCAACATGAAGTTCGCAGTAGCTAGCCTAAACATAAACGGCGGAAGGGGAGACCTTCATAGATTTCACCACCTATCAGTCCTCAGAGAGGGGTGGTATGCAGTGAGTTTTCTGCAAGAGACGCATACTGTTGTTAGTGACGAACCCACCTGCCTTCTCTCCTGGAGTGGGAAGGGGGGGGTTCTACATGAGACACCTCAGCACAAATTCGAGTGGGGTGGCCTTCCTGTTGCCCCGACTTTCCAGCCAGAGATTGTGGAGGTGCAGGAAGTTGTGCCAGGCCGTTTGCTCTATCTGGCGTGCCGTTACTTTTCATTGAGACGCACCTCCTCTACCTGGGGGTCTACCTGAGTCCCACTGAGGATGCTTGGCCGGCGAACTGGCAGAAGCAGGAGACGAAAGTCGTCGCCCGGCTGGGACGCTGGTCAGGCTTGCTTAGAGTTCTTTCTTTCCAAGGTAGGGTGCTGGTCATAAACCAGCTGGTGGCCTCCATGTTATGGTACCGGCTGGCCACTCTTGTCCCGCCCTCTATCTTTGCAACCACAACACAGAAGAGGCTAGTGGGTTTCTTCTGGGGAGATAGGAAGCACTGGGTCTCCGCAGTGGTCCCGAGTCTCCCGTTAGAGGAGGGCGGCCAGTCCTTGGTGTGCGTGCGTACCCAGGTGGCGCCTCTCCGTCTCAAGACTCTGTGGAGGTACGTGTACGCGGAGCACCCTCCCAGATGGCACGCTCTGGCCACGTAGTTTTTCCGCCGGGGCCTTGCCTTAGAGGGGTTTCGCGGCTGCCAGTGGCGGGCATCAGTCGACCCGCCACCCTTGGGGCTGCCTAGCTTCTACCGCGATGTGTTAAGAGTGAGGAGTTTGGTCATCTTCAGCCAGCACGTTGCTCCTCAGGGGAGGGGGGGTGTTGTGGCTGTGAGGGGGGCCGGTCCTCACCCTGTCGCGGTGGGTGTCGGGGAGCGGCGTGTGCTTGGAGTGATTCCGGCCGAGCTTGCCCCCGCTCCGCGGGAACTGCTCATCGGGCCCAGGCTCCGGAATATTCCCCGGGAGCCAGCTCCTCACAACATGAGCCGCCTCTCCCAGATGCCCAGCGTGCCGTTCCGTGATGCAGGCAGACGTTTACTGTACAGGATGCTCCTGCACACTCTGCACCTCCTCGCCTTCGTCTTCCGTCCGGACATGCCTTGGCGGTCCGTGTTGCCACCTGACGGAGGGGGTGGTCCCCAGTGGAGGTCTCTCTACAAGGGAGTCCTCCCCCTTTACATCGGGGACCTGGGGTGGAGAGTGTTGCACAGAGCCGTGGTGTGTAATAAACCTTTGAGTCGGTTCACAGACTCGCCGGCCGCCTGTAACTTTGTGTTCCACGTGAAGGGAGTGTGAAAGGTTGCTGTACGAATATCTGAAGGGGCTGCTCCTCAAGTTCTGGTTGCATTTTAGTCCCACGTTCCTGGTGTGTGGGCACAGGGCAGGGAGATCGGGGGGGGTGGGATCTCCCTGTCGGTTTGCTCCTGGGCCTGGCCAAGATGGCCATTCGTGGGTCCAGGCAGTGGACGGTCGATGGCTGCCTGCCCCTCTTCCGGGCCTCTTTTAAACAATAGACAATAGGTGCAGGAGGAGGCCATTCGGCCCTTCGAGCCAGCACCACCATTCAATGTGATCATGGCTGATCATTCTCAATCAGTACCCCGTTCCTGCCTTCTCCCCATATCCCCTGACTCCGCTATCCTTAAGAGCTCTATCTAGCTCTCTCTTGAATGCATTCAGAGAATTGGCCTCCACTGCCTTCTGAGGCAGAGAATTCCACAGATTTACAACTCTCTGACTGAAAAAGTTTTTCCTCATCTCCGTTCTAAATGGCCTACCCCTTATTCTTAAACTGTGGCCCCTTGTTCTGGACTCCCCCAACATTGGGAACATGTTTCCTGCCTCTAACGTGTCCAACCCCTTAATAATCTTATATGTTTCGATAAGATCTCCTCTCATCCTTCTAAATTCCAGTGTATACAAGCCTAGTCGCTCGTCTTTCAACATACGACAGTCCCGCCATTCCGGGAATTAACCTAGTAAACCTACGCTGCACGCCCTCAATAGCAAGAATATCCTTCCTCAAATTTGGAGACCAAAACTGCACACAATACTCCAGGTGCGGTCTCACTAGGGCCCTGTACAACTGCAGAAGGACCTCTTTGCTCCTATACTCAACTCCTCTTTTTATGAAGGCCAACATTCCATTGGCTTTCTTCACTGCCAGCTGTACCTACATGCTTCCTTTCGGTGACTGATGCACTAAGACACCCAGATCTCGTTGTACGTCCCCTTTTCCTAACTTGACACCATTCAGATAATAATCTGCCTTCCTATTCTTACCACCAAAGTGGATAACCTCACACTTATCCACATTAAACTGCATCTGCCATGCATCCCTGTCCAGGTCACCCTGCAACCTCATAGCATCTTCCTCACAGTTCACACTACCACCCAGCCATGTATCATCTGCAAATTTGCTAATGGTACTTTTAATCCCTTCATCCAAGTCATTAATGTATATTGTAAATAGCTGCGGTCCCAGCACCGAGCCTTGCAGTACCTCACTAGTCACTGCCTGCCATTCTGAAAGGGACCCATTTATCCCCACTCTTTGCTTTCTGTCTGTCAACCAATTTTCTATCCATGTCAGTACCCTACCTCCAATACCATGTGCTCTAATTTTGCCCACTAATCTCCTATGTGGGACCTTGTCAAAGGCTTTCTGAAAGTCGAGGTACACCACATCCACCGGCTCTCCACTGTCAATTTTCCTAGTTACATCCTCAAAGAATTCCAGAAGATTAGTCAAGCATGATTTCCCCTTCGTAAATCCATGCTGACTCGGAACGATCCTGTTACTGCTATCCAAATGCTCCGCAATTTCGTCTTTTATAATTGACTCCAGCATCTTCACCACCACTGATGTCAGACTAACTGGTCTATAATTTCCCGTTTTCTCTCTCCCTCCTTTCTTAAAAAGTGGGATAACATTAGCTACTCTCCAATCCACAGGAACTGATCTTGAATCTATAGAACATTGGAAAATGATCACCAATGCGTCCACAATTTCTAGAGCCACCTCCTTAAGTACCCTGGGATGCATACCATCAGGCCCTGGGGATTTATTAGCCTTCAGTCCCATCAGTCTACCCAACACCATTTCCTGCCTAATGTGGATTTCCTTCAGTTCCTCCGTCACACTAGGATCTCTGGCCACTAGAACATATGGGAAATTGTTTGTATCTTCCTTAGTGAAGACAGATCCAAAGTTCAACGTCTGCCATTTCCTTGTTTCCCATAATAAATTCCCCAGCTTCTGTCTTCAAGGGACCCACATTTGCCTTGACTATTTTTTTCCTCTTCACATACCTAAAAAAGCTTTTACTATCTTGAGGCATTTGTTTGAACTTGAGCAGATAGGATGTGTCTGTACATTTCAGAATTCATTATGCTACTACCATCAGCAGTTGTATCATCAATGAAGATAAGTAAGCCAGTACCTTCAGCAGCCATACATACCCAGGCCACCGTGTTTCACAGATGAGGTGGTATGCTTTGGATCTTGGGCAGTTCCTTCTTTCCTCCATACTTTGCTCTTGCCATCACTCTGATATAAATTAATCTTCATCTCATCTGTCCACAAGACCTTTTTCCAGAACCGTGGTTGCTCTTTTAAGTACTTCTTGGCAAACTGGAACCTGGCCATCCTATTTTTGCGGCTAACCAGTGGTTTGCATCTTGCAGTGTAGCCTCTGTATTTCTGTTCATGAAGTCTTCTGCGGACAGTGGTCATTGACAAATCCACACCCGACTCCTGAAGAGTGTTTCTGATCTGTCGGACAGGTGATTGGCAATGTCTCCAACAGTTTTATTCGCGTTTCTCAGTCTCATGATGGCTTCTTTGACTTTCATTGGCACAACTTTGGTCCTCATGTTGATAAACAGCATAAAAAATTTCCAAAGGTGATGGAAAGACTGAAGGAAAGACTGGGTGCTGAGAGCTCTCTTCTACCTGCATTGAGGAGGCAATTAAACACACCTGAGCAATTACAAACACCTGTGAAGCCATGTGTCCCAAACATTATGGTGCCCTGACATGGGGGGACGATGTATAAGCACAGCTGTAATTTCTACATGGTGAAACCAAAATTTATAAAAATACCCTTTAATAAAATCTGACAATGTGCACTTTAACCACATGTGATTTTTTCCATTACAAATCTCAAATTGTGGAGTACAGAGGCAAATAAATAAATGATGGGTCTTTGTCCCAAACATTATGGAGGGCACTGTACCTTTAGAAATGAGATGATGGAATTTATTTTGTCAGAGGGTGGCAAAACTGGAATTCATTGCCACAGACGGCTGTGGACGCCAAGTCTTCAGGTAGTTTTAAGGTGATGATCGACAGATTCTTGATTAGTAAGGGTGTCAAGGGTTACGGGGAGAAGGCAGGAGAATGGGGTTGAGAGGGAAAAATAGATCAGCCACGACTGAATGGCAGAGTAGACTCGACGGGCCGAATGGGCTAATTCTGCTATTATGCACTTATCTTCTCGCAAGATGAATCTGTCACGGGCATCTCCTGTGTCCCGTCGTTATTCTCTCACTCCCTCCCCACCAGATGAAAGATAGAGTTCCCCTGATCCTCACCTTTCACACCAACCACCGCAACCCGACACATCATCCTTCAACATTCCCGCCATCTCCAACGTGATCCTATCACCGGTCACATCTTCTCACCTCCACCCTTTGCTCTTTCTGCAGACTCATCGCCCCACAACTCCTTGGTCCACTTGTCCCGTCCCACCCAAATCACCTTCTCCCCAGGTACTTTCCCATGCAACCACAGAAGACGCAACACCTGTCTCTACACCTCCTCCCTCGCCTCCATCCAGGGGCCGCAAGTGCTTCCAGGTGAGACAGAGCTTCACGTCCACCTCTAATCTCATCTAATGCATCTGGTGTTCTCGATGTAGGCTCTTGCACATCGGCGAGGCCAAACGTAGACTCTGCAACCGTTTTGCCGAACGCTTGTGCTCAGTCCAAGGCCTATGCGATCTCCTGGTTGCTAACTATTTTAACTACCCTTCCCATTCCCACACTGACCTTTCTGCCCTGGGCCTCCACTGTTGCCAGAGTGAGGCCGAACTGGAGGAAGTTTTCCTGTATTTATAACAAAAAAAGGCCATGTCTTTGGAACTATATAATAGAATGTTCAATTTCACCGTTTTATACACTTGTTCTAAAATGACTTAATTAAAAACTATCTTTGCTTGTGAAACATTATCTCCAATGTAAACAAAATCCTTATTCATTCACTTTGCAGTCAGGCATATAGCATGGAAACATGCCTTTCAGTCCACCGAGCCCACCATCATCAAAACAACCCATTTTTGCACTATTCCTATCCTATCCCATTTCATTCTCCTATTAACCCACCAGATTGAACCGTATTTCTACACAGCAAGGACAATTTTTAATGACCAACAGACACATTTTTGGGATGTAAGAGGAAACCAATGCAGAAACTACACAGATTCTATAGTTCAGAAGTCAGAAAGAACTAGTGCTAATCTGAATCCAAAATAATTTTACTCCTTATGTAAGGGCTCCTATTCCTACATGAGAGGCAAATGCTCAAGACAATTACTGATCACCATTTTTCCTCATAATTCATATTTTAATAGGATTGTTATTGTGTAAGAAGGAACTGCAGATGGTGGTTTAAACCGAAGATAGACACAAAAAGCTGGAGTAACTCAGCGGGACAGGCAGCATCTCTGGAGAGAAGGAATGGGTGACGTTTCGGGTCGAGACCCTTCAGACTGGTTAGGGATAAGAGAAATTATAGATATAAACGGTGATGTGGAGAGATAAAGAACAATGAATGAAAGATATGCAAAAAAGTAACGATGATAAAGGAAACAGGCCATTGTTAGCTGTTTGTAGAGTGAAAATTAGAAGCTGGTGCGACATGGGTGGGGGAGGGATAGAGAGAGAGGGAATGCCGGGGCTACCTGAAGTGAGAGAAATCAATATTCATACCACTGGGCTGTAAGCTGCCCAGGCAAAATATGAGATGCTGTTCCTCAAATTTGCCTTTAGCCTCACACTGACAATGGAGGAGACCCAGGAAAGAAAGGTCAGTGTAGGAATGGGAAGGAGAATTAAAGTGCAGGTAGGTTCAGGTGGGCTGAGCGAAGGTGATCCGCGAAACATCACCCAGTCTGCGCTTGGTCTCGCCGATGTATGAGTCCACATCTTGAACAACAGATACAGTAGATGAGGTTGGATGAGGTGCAAAGGAACCTCTGCCTAACCTGAAAGGACTGTTGGGTTCCCTGGACAGTCGAGGGAGGAGGTATGACGACAGGTGTTGCATGTACTGCGGTTGCAGGGGAAGGTACCTGGGGACGGGGTGGGAAGGGATGAGTTGGCCAGGGAGTTGCGGAGGGAACGGTCTCTGCGGAAAGGGGTGGGGACGGGAGAATGTGGCTAGTGGTGGGATCCCATTGGGAGGATTGTTATTGATGAGGAAGGTAAATGTGCTTTTTCTATATTAACCCTGCCATGCCTTGAATGCACAATTCTAAACAAAAAGTTTAACTCGCAAGATGAAGGAAAAACATTTTCAAAGACTTTAATTAATAAAGTAAATAATCAAAGTAAGTAAACATTAAAAATGGATATGTATTTTTTTTATTTAACAGATATACAATTCAGTAAAAAAGACTAGCATACAATTACAAATGTCAAAAGTATACATTAATGTTTCAGGCTCTATGTTATTGCTTAAAGACTAATAAAATGTACTTTATTAATGAATAATATAAAATAGATTAATTTTAACGTTTAATAAAACCTAACCTAAATACGTTTTTTTTTCTGGGACTTAAGTTGATAGTTACAGCTACTATATTGAAAATGTTTCTAAAGCTTTGAATTATAAAATAGCAAATCTATAATACTGCTTGAAAAGAAGTCTGATCTTTTTTTTAAAATAGATCCTACGATGCTTATAAACTGGACGAAAAAAAACTGCTGTTAAAATCAGGATTCATAATTACGATCTGGTGCGTGCTGCAACCCAAAATTTCACAAATGTATCATAGTCGCTTAAATAAATAAATAACGCTTTTAATAACTTAGATCAACAGTCCCAATTAGAATTCAGTTGTGCTAACTATCCAACCATCAGAAAATATGGCTTTTATAAATGTAAAAAGTGGCTTAATTTGAAATAATATGCACCAGAAAGCATACATCATAAGCGCTGCATTAAAAAAAAATATTGGGAATAAACCTTTAAATTTTCACAATTTTCAATCTTTAGTCAGCGTTGTCTTCTCTGCCCAGATTCACAGTACTGTTGCGATTACAGAGAACAAAGTGGAACATTTTCATGTCAAGTCCACAGAGTATCTAGCAAGGAAACAATTCAATACCATTATAGCACATTCATCTATTAATACAATACATTTATAGATTATAATTAAGAATTTTGTGCTTGTAAGACAGCAATGCAAGTATATTTTCCCTACACTTTAGTGACAATTCCCTTTTTATATTTTTTCTCTGAATTACAATGTTGAATTGAAAGGGTTTCATTTGTGTGGGTAATTTAAAAATTGTAAGAGTTTACCTTAGACACAAGATGCAACTTTTACTTGGCACAGCTAAGGAAGACATTCATAAAACTTCTCTGACTCATTGTTCAGGTACAAAACAAAGCGTTACTTAAAAAACCGAGATGTAAAAATTACAAACAGGGAAGTCTTGAAACTGTAAAAAATCTAAATTTGTATTAAAATATATATTTCATGGAGTATGAAAATATGTACCATTTTTAGTTTGAACAATTCTTGACAAGTAGAACAACGGCAATGCAAGCAAAAGGCATTATCTGAGCACTGCTGGTGACAAGATTCTGAAAACTGGTCAGAAAACTTCACAAGAGATACAATAAGGTGATTTTACAAGTATCTTAAAAAGAAAGAAAATCCTTAAACTCAGGAGCCCACAATAATCTCCATAATGTGATCGAGCTCGGTTAGATCTGTTTTACAGTTTTGGGCAGAATTTATGGGTGTTGATGCGTGTGATGGTAAGCCATTTAATAACTCAAATATGACTGGTGTCGTTTTTGGGCTGGTCATCAACCCAGACACAACTGAGTCTAGCTCATGCCAGGAAGTATCAATATCCGCAAATAAATCATCTATTGTCATGTCTGTGAGAGAGCTGGAGTAATTTGCAATCTCAAAACTCCCGAATACTTGATCCAAGGGCTTTGGACACTCCTTCAGATCCACTTGCCGCTCCTCAGATTCCAACATATTCAGATCATTTTCAAAATGCACTTCAATCAGATCTTTTACAGTACTGGTGTCTTTAACAGAAGCAGCAGCTGCAGAACAAGTAATATTCTCACAAGATGAGCAGTTTACCTTGCTTTTAGTAACATTGCTGGTATTACTTGCGGAGGCAGTGGAACTTTCCACATGTAGCTCTTTTGTTGGAGTACATAAGAAATCTGTGGCAATCAGACTATCTGAGGAAGTATGACCTACGTATAGATCGCTTCCCGTGAAAGCCGTTTGTTCCTGCCAGCTGCAATCTTGGATCATTTCCTCCTGGATCTGTCGTACCGTGTTGGCTATTAGCACTGACCGACAAAGGTTTGGTTCCACCAGCATTTTACACAGCTGCAGTTTGAACAATGAGATATTCAGAAGTGACTGGCGTTGCAAGTTATATGGCAAACTGACATTGCCACCAACAGGATCAAGGCAGGCATCCAGAACTTGTTCTTCAGAAAATTTTCGCTTTATCCCTTTTGCCAACATGTTCACCTAAAGAACAAAACAATTAAAGTGCATTCTTCATAACTAAGTTAAAAATAACTTGAAGACCTAACAGCGTGACATATTTTGATCAAAACAAGCATTTAGCTTTTGCATATCATATTAATATTCCTATCATGCCCATTTTGCAACTGACCGGTCGGTAATCACCATTACTTCCATCTTCCTTTTGGAAAATGTGCGTAGCATTGGTTCAATAGATCCCTGGAGGTGCCAGTAACTTCAGAGCCCCCTGTGGATCAAAATCCCAAACTAGAAGCATTAAATCACAAATACCACAATTAATAATGATTATAGGTCAGTCGCTTAATAGTTTTAGTAGCATGGGATAATTATGCATGTAATTACTAAATGAGCAAAGGAAATAAAATTTACTTTTGTACTCTTTTAATTTGGGCGTTTGAAACTCCCCAAATTCTATCATTAGGTGGCATGTTTTCAACTGCAAAAGCCCCAAGCTCTATAGTTGGCTTCATTCATCTATGATTGTTCCTTTCTTTCAGAGCTCCTCTAGTCTCACCTCTTTGACCAAGCTATTGGTTGCCTGTGTTCCTTGATTCACTTGGGAAGTACCTTGGGACTTCAATTTCCAATTTGCTTAATTGGAAGGTGTAAGTTAACATTATCAATGGACCTAAAGGAAACTAAAATAGATTTCCTATTTTCCACAGTCAACCATGCGTTGTAAGCTGGAAATAATAATTTGAGCAAGATCACACAAGGTAAACAATAGAAATACGTTCAGATACACAAAAGGCTGGCGATACAGGTATCTGAAGCAACAATCTGCTGGAGGAACCCGGCAGATCAAGCAGCATTTGTACGTGGCTGTGGGGAAGGGCGAGAAATGTTCACCATTCTGGATCCAATCCCTGCAACGGGAAGATGCGTAGGAAAAAAAACTGCAAATGCTGGTTTAAATCGAAGGTAGACACAAAATGCTAGAGTAGCATACAACAAATTATCCTCCAACATTTCCGCCACCTCCAACAGTAAACCACCACTGGCCACATCTTCCCATCTCCACCCCTTTCCGCTGAGACCGTTCCCTCCGAAACTCCCTGGTCCACTCGTCCTTTCCCACCTAAACCGCCCCCTCCCCAGGTACTTTCCCCTGCAACTGCAGGAGATGCAACACCTGTCCATTTATCTCCCCCCTCGACTCCATCCAAGGACCCAGTCTTTCCAGGTGAGGCAGAGGTTCACCTGCACCTCCTCCAACCTCATCTATTGTATCCGCTGTTCCAGATGTCAACTTCTGTACATCGGTGAGACCAAGCGCAGCCTCGGCGATCGTTTCGCTGAACACCTCTGCTCAGTCCGTCTCAACCAACCTGATCTCCCGGAGGCTCAGCACTTCTACTCCCCCTCCCATTCCCAATCTGACCTTTCTGTCCTGGGCCTCCTCCATTGTCAGAGTGAGGCCCAGCGCAAATTGGAGGAACAGCACCTCATATTTTGCTTGGGCAGTTTACACCCCAGCGGTTTGAACATTGACTTCTCCCACTTCAGGTAGTCCCTGCTTCCCCTCTCTATCCCCTCCCCCTTCCCAGTTCTCCCACTAGTCTTCCTGTCTCCGTCTACTTCCTATCTTTGTCCCGCCCCCTCCCCTGACATCAGTCTGAAGAAGGGTCTCAACCCGAAACGTCACCCATTCCTTCTCTCCTGAGATGCTGCCTGACCCGCTGAGTTACTCCAGCATTTTGTGTCTACCCTGCAACGGTATCTTGATCATGTCCCAAAAAATCAACAATCCCGATGCTGCTCAATCTGCTGACTTGCTCTGACAGAGCATTTGTTGCTAGCGAATAATGTTGAAAGCATAGAATTTAAGGAAGTCACAAGGAACTGCAGATGCTGGTTTATAAAAGATACACAAAGTGTTGGAGTAATTGAGCAGGTCAGGCAGTATCTCTAGAGAACATGGATAGGTAGTTTTGGGACAAAACCAACATTTATAGTTCCTTGTGAGTCTGAAGAAGAGCCCCGACCCAAAATGTCACCTATCCATGTTCACCAGAGATGCTGCCTGACCCACTGAATTACTCCAACACTTTGTGTCCTTTTTTGAGTTTAAGGTAGCATTTGACAAGATATACTAGGTTGAAATAATCAGAAGTGCGAGAAATATCAGATATACTAAGGATTTATTCACAAAATGCTGGAGTAACTCAGCAGGTCAGGCAGCATCTCGGAAGAGAAGGAATGGGTGACGTTTCGGGTCGAGACCCTCCTTCAGATATACTAAGGAGTTTGGAATGCCGGGAAGACTGTAAAGTTGGTTGACATGCGAGAAGAGGGAAAAAAGTAGGACTTGAGTTTTTCACAAAGTGTTCGGAGGTAGGGGTTCAGTTCCAAGGTTAATTTTGTTTAATGCGTTAAATCATTTGGAACACAAGCCTGAAGGAAATAGTGCTCAATCTGCTGGCAAAATGCTAAGGAAATAGGAGAATAATTATTCTTTTAAATTATCAAACTGAAAGGGAAGGAAAAAAAGCAAGGGATGTAATTCCAAATGCCAACAAGCGAGGCGAAATCATTTTGGATAAATATTAGCACAAATGACATTAAGTTTATTGAATATTAAAGCCAGCAATTCAATTTCAGAAGTGCATGGAAAAAGCAAGTTGTACTAAAGTCTGTTTTATTGCAGGACTACAGAATGCAAAAAACAGATTAATGAAATCTGTGTAATAACTGCAAATGGGATAAACGAGGGAATGGATAGGCTTTGCTCAAATGTTGCTTACATCCATTTCAATCCCCTCCCCTTACCACCCGCTGCTAATGAAGCTGGACTCTCCACACACCCCTACAAATGGCCCTAATGCTCCATTCCACACTTCCCCTGCCATCTATCCTCCAATCATCTTTCACAATCTCTTCCCACCATCCACCATCCCTCTCCTGCCTTTGCAATCTCCTCTCACTCTACATTCGACTCAGAAACCTGACTCTCCCAACCTCCTCTCCTTGGAGGAGAGTCCCCAAACAGTCCCCACCTTCCATGTTTCCCCTTCCCCGCCTCTCCCCACAGAAATAGCCCATCTCCCAAACACGCCTTGTCCTTCCCTCTCCATTCCTCAGGGATCATTCAACTGCATTCAATTTCTTTAGCTGAGTTTGGTTTTGAAGTTTTACAAGCGGGCAAGTTGTGACAATGACAACGCAGGCTTGAATCTGCAACGGCTAGAGGACAGGGCGGTCCGTAAAGCTGCAGGCGGAAGACTTGCATTGCCAGGTGTGTGTGGGGGTCTCTGTCCCAGCGTGATGGGCTGTCTCAGGGCTGTCCCGCTTACGAGGTATGCACGGTCTGGGGTCCCGGGATGTGTGTTGGAGGGGGTGGGGGAGTTCTGTGGTCTGTCTCCCAGTGGGTGGGGGGCTCTGTCCCCGTAGTGTGGGGAGAGCTCTCTGTCCCGGTGCATGGATAGGAATCTGTCTCCCAGCGGGTGGGGGAGTCTCCGTTCCCTATCTCGGGGTGTGGGAGAGAGGTCTCTGTCCCCTATCACATGGGGGAGTCTCTGTCCCATATCCCGGGGGGTGGGTCTGTATCCCCTATCCCGGAGGGTGGGTCGGTGTCCCCTATCCCGGAGGGGGTGGTCTGTGTCCTCTGTCCCGGGGGGGTTGGGGTGTGTATCCCCTATCCCGGGGAGTGGGAATCTGTGTCCCCTATCCCGGGAGGTGGGGGTGTCTGTGTCCCTGATCCTGGAGGTCTTTGTCCCCTATCCCAGTGGGTGGAGTGGGGGGGTGTCCTCTATCCCAGGGGGTGGGGAGTAGAAGTCTTTGTCCCTTATCCTGGGGGTGGGTGTCTGTGCCCCCTATCCTAGGTATGTGTGTGGGGGGGGGGGGGTCTGTGTCCCCTATCCTGGGGGTGGGGGTCTGTGCCCCCTATCCTGGGTGTGTGTGTGTGTGTGTGTGTGTGGGGGGGGGTGGTGTCCCCTATCCCGGAGAGGAGAGGGGGGGGGGGGGGTCCCCACACCCCTGACGTCAGTAGGGACACGTGACCCGCGGCCTACCCACGCAGGCTCTATTAGGTAAATGTTTAAATCGGAAAACCGGTAAAAGTGGCGCCAATGGGCCAGTGTGGAGACCGGGGGGCGGCTGCGGCCGCGGCCTCGACCACCTACACCTCCAACTCCACACACACCCCCCTCCCCCCAAAAAATCTCCACCCCGCACCGTCGTCTGCTTCTTCTTCTTCTCCTCCTTTTCCCACCACCTCCTCCTCTTCCACCACCACCCTCTCCTCCCACCACCCCCCTCTCCTCCCTCGGTGTCGGTGCCGGCCTGTCGCTCCCTCCCCACCTCCCTCCCTCCCGCCCGCTCGGTTTTCGCGGGCGCCATTTTACCTCGCACTCGGCGGAGAGTGAGCCGAGTCTAAAAACCCAGCCGCCTCGCCCACCCCTCTCCCCCTCCGCGATCCCTCGCCGCGCCGCGCCTCGCCTCACCTGCAGCCACACCAGAGGTCAGGGCGGGCGGGCGGCGAGCGCCGGGAGCCGGGGCGGCCGGACTACACGGCGACCACAAGCTGGGCCGCGGCGGCGGCGCCGTCACTAAGTGAGTGAGTGAGTGAGTGAGTGGCTGCGGGCGGGAGGGCGGGCGGGCAGACGGACAGCCGCGGGGGCAGGCTCAGCCGTTGCCATGGCGCCGCCCCGGCCCCGCCCGCCCAGGCCCAGGCCCGGCACAGGCAGCGGGCAGCGGGCAACTGCAGACGCTGCTTTACACCCAGCACACACAACACAGCGGCACAGGCAGGCAGCATCTCTGGAGAGGAGGAGAAAAGAGAGGAGGAGAAGAGAGGTGAGAAGAGGAGAGGAGAGGAGAGGAGGGAAGGGGAGAGGAGAGGTGAGGAGAAGAGAGGAGAGAAGGGGAGAGGAGAGAAGGGGAGAGGAGAGGTGAGGAGAAGAGAGGAGAGGAGAGGAGAGGAGGGAAGGGGAGAGGAGAGAAGGGGAGAGGAGAGAAGGGGAGAGGAGAGGAGAGGAGAGGAGAGGAGAGGAGAGGAGAGTGAGGTTTCGGGTCCAGACCCGAGGTCAGGGGAGAGGGAGACACAGAGATCAGGAAGTGTAAGGTGTGAAAACGACACATCAAAGAGGATGGAGTTCAAGCAAAAATGTAGAACAGATCATTGCCAGCTAGTTTCCCTGAAGTACATCTCAACTCCATCCGCCTGATCTCCCGGTCACTAAACACTTTAACTCCCCCTCCCCCTCCCATTCCCACATTGTTGTGTTTGGCTGCCTGTCGTCGCTCACCTAGAGATCCTACTGTATGTTTCATTTTTTTTCCCTTAGTACCTAATCAGATGTACAGCACTTTGGTCAACGTGGGTTGTTTTTAAATGTGCTATACAAATAAACTTGACTTGACTTGACCATTTGAGAGGCCATTTAAAACTGAGGCGAGAAAAAACTTTTCCTCCCAGAGAGTTGTGAATTTGTGGAATTCTCTGCCACAGAGGGCAGTGGAGGCCGATTCACTGGATGAATTTAAAAGAGAGTTAGATAGAGCTCTAGGGGCTAGCAGAATCAGGGGCTATGGGGAGAAAAGGCAGGCACGGGTTACTGATTGTGGATGATCAGCCATGATCACAATGAATGGTGGTGCTGGCTCGAAGGGCCAAATGGCCTCTTCCTGCACCTATTTTCTATGTTTCCATGATCTTTCTGTCCTGGGCTTCCTCTGCTGGCAGACTGATGCCCAGCTCAAATTGGAGGAACAGCACCTCATATTTTGCTTGCTTAGCTTGCAACCCAGCTGTATGAATATTGGCTTCTCTAACCCTTGCTTTCCCTCCCTTTCCATCCCTCCCCCTTCCTAGTTCTCCAGCCAGTCTGACTGCCCCTCAGTCTAAAGAAGGGTCTCGACCCAAAATGTCACCCATCTTCTGAGATGCTGCCTGACCTGCTGAGTTACTCCAGCATTTTGTGAATAAATACCTGATTAAACTTGATCTCTATATATGCTAAGTTACCTTCTCCTAGCTAACAATGATCTATTCTACTTTTTTCCTTGACCAGCATCTCCTTTGATGTCTCGTTTTCACACCTTACACTTCCTTATCTCTGTGTCTCCCTCTCCCCGACTCTCAGTCTGAGGAAGGTTCTCAATCCGAAACGTCATCCATTCCTTCTATCTAGAGATGCTGCCTGTCCCGCTGAGTTCTCCAGCATTTTGTGTCTATCTCCAATGGAAAGTTGACTATTTATAAGTCTAAGTCATAGGAGCAGAATTAGGCCATTCGGCCCATCAAGTCAACTCCACCATTCAATCATGGCTGATCTATCTTTCCCTCTCAACACTATTCTCCTGCCTTCTCCCCATAACCCATGATACCTGTCTATCTATCTATCTATCTCTGGCTTAAAAATATCCATTGACTTGGCCTCCACAGCCTTCTGTGCCAATGAATTCCACAGATTCATTACCCTCTGACTAAAGAAATTCCTCCTCATCTCCTTCCTAAAGGAACGTCCTTTTATCCTGAGGCCTCTGGCCGTAGATTCTCTCCACTAGTAGAAATGACCTCTGGTCGTAGACTCTCTCCACTCGTGGAAACATCCTTTCCACATCCACTTTATCCAGGCCTTTCACTTTTCAGTAAATTTCAACGAGGTTCCACCTCATGCTTCTAAACTCCAGCGAGTACAGGCCCAGTGCCGTCAAATGGATCTGCAATTCATTCCTATGCCTCCACCTTCGTAATATTGATATGCTCCAGAATATCGTTGTTTCCTCCCCTGAACGCACCAGTATCCATGTCCTTTTACATGGTAAATTCAGATGAGGAGTTTTCATTTAAGACCTTGTCCATTTCCTATGGTTCCACACATTAATCCTCAGGTGGAATAACACTCTCCTTAGCTCCTCCAGTTAATTGCAAAACATAACAAGTTACTGAATGAACAAAGAGAATCGTGGACACTCTCCGTAGGTTAAGTAGCATCAGTGTAAGAAGGAACTGCAGATGCTAGTTTACACCAAAGATAGACACAAAATGCTGGATTAACTCAGCGGGATAGACAGTATCTCTGGAGAGAAGAAATGGGTGACGTTTCAGGTTGAGACCCTTCTTCAGACTGTCTAAGCAGCATCTGTGGAGAGAGAAACAGAGTTAATGGCCTATCCTTTGTACCTGCCATGTGACCCACTGTATACTTCCAAGGTTTTCTATTTCTGGTTTCCAGTAGAAGTTAGCCTCTGATGGGCACTGTTCCACAAGTCACTACACAAGGGTCCAGCCTGCCCAGCCGCCCATGTTACTGCGGTAACTGCTGGTACTTATCTGCATTTTGGGCCAGTAGTGGGAGGATTTGACACGTCCATGTAGCCATTGCTGACCCACTGTACCTCTCCCCGGTGGTCAGCCAATGCTGCTAGATTCTGCATCAGGGAAGGTGGGCAGGGCCACACTCTGTAACAACATCAGAACTGTCGGGATCCTGGGAACTAACAGACTCCCTGGCTCAGTCTGCGACTTGGGAGATGTGCTTTGCACACGGGTCCTAACTAATATCATTTCAGTTCCATTTCTATTTGTTAATTGGATAGAGGCAAAAATGCAAAGGACGCAATGACTGGCACGAGCTTTGCCCAGCAGCTGAAAGTGTGGCAAGAAGAAACTGCGGATGCTGTGTGATCTGCTGAGTTACTCCAGCACTTTGTGTCCATCTTCAGCTGAATGTGTGATAAGATGGAACTGCAGATGCTGTGTGACCTGCTAAGTTACTCCAGCGATAATCGACACAAAACGCTGGAGTAACTCAGCGGGACAGGCAGCATCACTGGAGAGAGGGAATGGGTGACGTTTCGGGTCGAGACCCTTCTTCAGACTGAGAGTCAGGGCAGAGGGAGTGTAGAGATATGGAAGGGTAATATGTGAAAATGACAGATCAAAGCAGACAATGATAAGGAAATTTAGAATGGTTCATTGTTAACTGAGGGGAAGGTAACACGGAGGCATGCAATCAGTAAAAATAATCAGAAGGACAGTGAAACTAGTCAGAAGACTAGGGTGGGGGTGGGATGGAGAGAGAGGGAAAGCAAGGGATACTTGAAGTTAGAGAAATCAATGTTCATACCGCTGGGGTGTAAGCTGCCCAAGCAAAATATGAGTGCTGTCCCTCCAATTTGCGTTGGGCCTCACTCTGACAGTGGAGGAGGCCCAGGACAGAAAGGTCAGTATAGGAATGGGAGGGGGCGTTAAAGTGTTTAGCAACCGGGAGATCAGGTAGGTTCAGGCGGACTGAGCGGAGGTGTTGAGCGATACGATCGCCGAGCCTGCACTTGGTCTCGCCGATATACTGGAGTCCACAGCTGGAACTGCGGATGCAGTAGATGAGATTGGAGGAGGTGCTCACGAACCTCTGCCTCAGCTGAAAGGTCTGTCAGAGTCCTTGGATGGAGTCGAGGGAGGAGGTGTAGGGACAGATGTTGCATCTCCTGCAGTTGCAGGGGAAGGTACCTGGGGAGGGGGTGGTTTGGGTGGGAAGGGATGAGTTAACCGGGGAGTTGCGAAGGGAACGGTCTCTGCGGAAAGGGGTTGTAATGGGAAGATGTGACTAGTCGTGGGATCCCATTGGAGGTGGCAACAATGTCGGAGGATTATGTTCTGAATGCGACAACTGATGGGGTGAAAGGTGAGGACTAGAGTTACTCCAGTATTTGATTGGTTGTACATACCCAAAATACAGCCAAAACGGCACACGATAGCGCAACAATTTTTGGCCCACCTTACTCACCATTGGCCTGCGGTTCAAATGGTTGATATATTTTAAAAGCTATTCACTTTTTAAACTTTAAAAATCACTTTTTAAACTTTAATAAATCCCTTTTCCACTTGCCCTGCCCGTCAGAAGGTATTACTGCCTGTGCAGTAATACCTTCGTGTTCGATGTCACAATGGGAACCCAACAGGTCTGTGCCTGTGCAGTTGGGGCCCGTTGATCTAACACAGATACTCCCCGACTTACGATGCTTCGACTTGCGATATTTTGACTTACGATATTTCAACTTTGCGATCGTGCAAACGGCAGTAACCCGTAGCTCGCTTCCGGCCTCATGATCAGGTGTATTAAATGCATTTCGACTACCCGCAGGAGAGGTTTGGACACAAAGGGTCCACGCCCGTCTAGTGTACCTTTAAAAAGTAGTTCCCTTCAAAAGCACATATGGGGCAGGCAGATTCTGCTGGTTGCTTAGATTGTGAGATTTCCAGAGCACCTGGTGACACATCACCATCAATAGACAATAGGTGCAGGAGTAGGCCATTCGGCCCTTCGAGCCAGCACCGCCATTCAGTGTGATCATGGCTGATCATTCTCAATCAGTACCCCGTTCCTGCCTTCTCCCCATACCCCCTGACTCCGCCATCCTTAAGAGCTCTATCTAGCTCTCTCTGGAATGCATTCAGAGAATTGGCCTCCACTGCCTTCTGAGGCAGAGAATTCCACAGATTCACAACTCTCTGACTGAAAAAGTTTTTCCTCATCTCCGTTCTAAATGGCCTACCCCTTATTCTTAAACTGTGGCCCCTTGTTCTGGACTCCCCCAACATTGGGAACATGTTTCCTGCCTCTAACGTGTCCAACCCCTTAATAATCTTATACGTTTCGATGAGATCTCCTCTCATCCTTCTAAATCCCAGTGTACACAAGCCTAGTCACTCCAGTCTTTCAACATATGACAGTCCCGCCATTCCGGGAATAATAGACACTAAATGCTGGAGTAACTCAGCGGGACAGGCAGCATCTCTGGAGAGAAGGAATGGGTGATGTTTTGGGTCGAGACCCTTCCTCAGACATCACCATCGCCATCGTTCTTCCTAGCAGACCGATCATTGTCACCAAGCCATTTCCACTTAAAGTGGAAGTGTTCTGCCTGAGCAGTTCAGGATTACGTTTGTACAGTGGGCAATGAATTTATGAATTTATGGAAACACAAGAGACTGCAGATGCTGGAATCTGGAATAAAATGGAGGAACTCAGCAGGTCAGGCAGCGTCTGCAGAGGCATCGAGACAGTGCAAGGACTTGACCTGAAGCACTGACCGTGATTCCACAGATGCTGTTCGACCCGCTGAGTTTCGCCAGCAGATTGTTTTTTGATTGAGAATTTATGGTCTTCAAATTTGATCAAGTTTGAGTTCCTTTAAATCTGGATACAGTTGATTAGCGTAACCCCTTCTTTTGGGATGTGAAGTAAGACAGAAAGAAGAACATGATGTGGGATGTGGACACAAAAAGCTGGAGAAAAGGAATAGGTGACGTTTTGGGTCGAGACCCTTCTTCAGACCCGAAATGTCGCCATATTCTTTTTCTCCAGAGATGCTGCCTATCCTGCTGAGTTACTCTAGCATTTTGTATCTATCTTTGGTATAAACCCACGTCTGCAGTTCCTTCCAACACAATTGTTTGGTTAGCGCTGGGACACATTCTCCATTAAAAATAGTAAAATCGGACAATCAATGTCACAACAATGCCACCAGGGAAATCATTATTATATTTCTTTTTGTTTTTTGAACAAAGTTTATTTCTGATTTTTTAATTAATACAGCTTTGACAATTCAATGCATGAACACATTAGTGCTGATAGATATCCCCCCCCACCCACCACCCCCCACCCACAATACCATTCAGAGGGTATACAACTTAAGATATGCGATGAATATAAGTAAATAAGTAAACATAAGCATAAAAAAAGACAACGTTTTTAAAAAATGAACAAAAAAAAAGATAATCAATAAATAAAAAATAATATATTTTAAAAAAGATAAATTGTTAGAGGTTTAAAGCAGTACACCATATTATCTACGGCACTAACACGCATAAAAACAAAAATGGGAATGTTAAGACATATCAGGGACCATTCTAATACTTCAATTCCACTCTTAATTACATACACACATATCAAAGACTCTACTCAACCATAAAATTATCAGAGCCTAAAGCATCAATACAACTAAGAAAAGGTTGCCATAATCAATGTAAACTTGTCAGCTGACTCCCGAACAGTGTACCTAATCTCCAATTTAATAAAATACAACATATCCCTAATCCACTGTGTAAATGTTGGAGGGTTACAATCTTTCCATCTGATCAAGATTTGTCGTCTGGCCACCAGCGTGGCAAAAGACAAAAGATTTAGTTTATTCTTATTTAATGCAAGATTTTGTGTTACCACACCGAATAAAGCAAGGGGAGCTGATGGTTCTTAGGATTCATTAGTAGTTTGGGAGAGCTTATCGAATATTAATTGCCAAAAATTAGATATTTTTTTTAGAGATACAGCGCAGAAACAGGCCCTTCGGCCCACCGGGTCCGCGCCGCCCAGTGATCCCCGCACATTAACACTATTCTACACCCACTAGGGACAATTTTTACATTTGCCCAGCCAATCAACCTACAAACCTGTACGTCTTTGGAGTGTGGAAGGAAACCGAAGATCTCGGAGAAAACCCACGGGGAGAACGTACAAACTCCGTACAGTACAGCACACGTAGTCAGGATCGAACCTGAGTCTCCGGCGCTGCATTCGTTGTAAGGCAGCAACTTTACCGCTGCGCCACCGTGCCACCGTTAGGATAACTTAGGACAATCCCAAAACATATGAATAAAAGTGGCTTGGTTCTGCCTGCAGCGGTCACACATGGAGTCTATATTGGGTGTGAATTGGGCTAGCTTAGCTTTGGTCCAGTGCAGTCGGTGGAAAATCTTAAACTGCATAACAATATGCTTCATGCATATGGAAGATGTGTATATACCCCCAATCATCTTTGACCAGATGGAGTCTGAAATTTTCATACCCAGATCCCCTTCCCACTGCTCTTTTAGGAAGTTAAGACTTGTCATGCTTTCTCTCATTAATAAAGAATATATGTCACCTATCTTTCCCTTTCTGAATAATGTGATGTCATTAATTGAGTCCAGGAGTGTGTCTGAGGGCTGTGAAGGGAATTGAGTGATATTGGAAGATATGAAGCTGAGGATTTGCATATACCTAAAGAAGTGTGACCTAGAGATATTGAATTTCTGAACAATCTGCGCAAAAGATGCAAACCAACCATTTATAAACATGTCTTTAAATGAACAGACCCCATGATTGAGCCAAGCACTTAATGAAGCATCTGTCGAAGGTGGCAGGAATGCATGGTTCCAATAGACAATAGGTGCAGGAGGAGGCCATTCGGCCCTTCGAGCCAGCACCACCATTCAATGTGATCATGGCTGATCATTCTCAATCAGTACCCCATTCCTGCCTTCTCCCCATACCCCCTGACTCCGCTATCCTTAAGAGCTCTATCTAGCTCTCTCTTGAATGCATTCAGAGAATCGGCCTCCACTGCCTTCTGAGGCAGAGAATTCCACAGATCCACAACTCTCTGACTGAAAAAGTTTTTTCCTCGTCTCAGTTCTAAATGGCCTACCCCTTATTCTTAAACTGTGGCCCCTTGTTCTGGTCTCCCCCAACATTGGGAACATGTTTCCAGCCTCTAACGTGTCCAACCCCTTAATAATCTTATACGTTTCAATAAGATCTCCTCTCATCCTTCTAAATTCCAGTGTATACAAGCCTAGTGTATACAATACTATTCCTGTGTATACAATACTATTCCTTACAATAGGAGCGAGTATTGAGAATTTACAGATATTAAAGGATTGTCTGAATTGCTTCCATATTTTTAAAGAATTAATAACAACTGGGTTAGAAGTCTATTTGGTAATAGGCTCTGGATATGGCAGACCCGAACGTAATAAGGCAAATAATGAGGTGTTCTTACGAGCCTCCCTCTAGAATTAGCCAGTCAGGTACAGTGGTTAACACGTTTCTTTCCATTCAATAAGAAATACTTGTAATATTTGCTGCCCAATAGTAGAACTGGAAATTTGGCAGTCCAAGCCCCCCCTGCTGATGAGGTCTCTGTAGTATAGCTTTGCAAATAAAGGAAGAAAGCTTTCTATCCAGAGAAATGAAGAACGTTTTAGTTAAGAAAACTGGTATATTTTGGGATTGCCCAAAGCTCCTGGATTTCTGGAAGAGTGTTCAAAAGGAAATTGAACAGGCGTTGGGCATTAACTTTACTTTAGATCCAGCACTCTGTACACCTGGGTATACTCCCTGATAACATGACAGATGGAGAGTTAATTTATCTACTGAGAATTCTACTTTTGATAGCAAAAAAAATGATAACAGTTTCCTGGTTGAAGCCACAACCCCCCAGCATAACGCAATGGAGAGAAATGTTCAATGGTAAAAAATGTCTTTATCGTGGAGAAAATCAATGCAAAAATACAGTTGAAAACAGACAAGTTTGTTAAAAGATGGTCACCATTAATACAGGCGATGCTAGAACTCTAGTCACAATAGACAATAGGTGCAGGAGGAGGCCATTCGGCCCTTCGAGCCAGCACCGCCATTCAATGTGATCATGGCTGATCATTCTCAATCAGTACCCCGTTCCTGCCTTCTCCCCATACCCCCTGAATCCACTATCCTTAAGAGCTCTATCTAGCTCTCTCTTGAATACATTCAGAGAATTGGCCTCCACTGCCTTCTGAGGCAGAGAATTCCACAGATTCACAACTCTCTGACTGAAAAAGTTTTTCCTCATCTCAGTCCTAAATGGCCTACCCCTTATTCTTAAACTCTGGCCCCTTTCCCTTTTGAAAAAAATAAAATATTTATTTACTTTTTCGTATTTATTTTTATTTTTGTTACACCTGTTGATCGTTTGGTTAATATCACAGTTACAGTAGTCGATTCATAGGTGGTACGAGAGGTAAGGTATATGATAAGTGATACCCTTGTTTAGGTAATATGTGAATTATTATTACCAATGAGGAAGTAGTTATTAACCATGTTCATAACAGACATAAAAAGAAGAAAATATACGTGAAAACAGGTGTAACTGAATATGTATCTCCTTCATGTTGTATGTATTCTGTACTATGTGTGTTGAAGAAATTTAAAAAAGTAAGTAATAAAAAAAAGAAAACTGGTATACACTGAAACATATAAAGAAGCTTGGGCAATATGTTCATTTTTATAGTGTTAATCCTACCTGCCAGAGATAGAAGTAACCGATCCCAAAGGTCAATATCCTCTTTAATAGAGGACAGGAGAGGGGGAAAATCTGCTGAGAAAAGGTCATTAAATTTACGTGTGACCCAGATACCAAGATATTTTATTTTGTCCATGCACACCTTAAACGGGACCGTACGTATAAACAGGGATTCTCTTGCCGCCAGATTTAAGGGCATCAATTCACTTTTTTGTGTGTTAACTTTGTAGCCAGAGATTTTGCCAAATTTACTTAAGAGATTAAGAACTGCAGGAAGAGATGAGGTAGGATCAGACAAATAAAGTAACATATCGTCTGCATATAGCGAGACTTTATGTTCCAACCCAGCCCTTGTAATACCTTTAATATCTTTATTGCCACGTAAGGCTATAGCCAACGGCTCAGTTGTAATCGCAAAAAGGAGGGGGGGAGGGGACAGTGGACAACCCTGTCTTGTCCCTCATGCCAGTGAAAAATAAGGTGATATATTATTATTAGTACATACTGCCGCCTTTGGCGAGCTATATAGAATTTTGATCCATGATTAAAAAATTGGTCCAAATCCAAATCACTCAAGAGTATGAAATAAATAGTCCCACTCCACTCGATCAAAAGCCTTTTCAACATCTAGAGATATAACCACTGTCGGGTGTAGAAGGGCTATAAATTATGTTATTAATTTTGAAATGATGTTATTAACGTTGAAGGAGGATTGCCGACTTTTTATGAAGCCCGTCTCGTCTGGTGAGATTATAGTTGGAAGGATTTTTTCAGGACGGCGAGCGATCATTTTTGCAAAAATGTTGCTGTCCACATTGAGCAAAGAGAGTACGATAGGAGCTACATTCCCGTTGCTGTTTGCTCTTTTTCAGAATAAGTGAAATGCTAGCTTGTCGCAATGTTTCAGGCAGTGAGCCAACTGACAAGGAGTCATTATACACAGATTTTTAAATGGGAGCCAGTTGATTAGAAAATGTCTTAAAGAATTCTGTTGGATATCCGTCTAGACCAGGGGATTTTCCACACTGCATACTCCTAATGGCCATCTCAATTTCTCCTGTTGAAAACGGAGACTCTAGCTCAGCTGCTGACACAGGGTCTATGTGAGGGATCTCAACGCTTTCAAGAAATGATTTAATTCATTGATCATCCTTCAGCGATTCAAATGAATACAAGTTACGGTAAAACCTCATAAAGTGTGAGTTGATGACGTACAAATCATACCAGATTCATCCCGGATCATTTTTAGGTATGTAAAGAGGAAAAAAATAGTCAAGGCAAATGTGGGTCCCTTGAAGACAGAAGCGGGGGAATTTATTATGGGAAACAAGGAAATGGCAGACGAGTTGAACCGGTACTTTGGATCTGTCTTCACTAAGGAAGATACAAGCAATCTCCCAGATGTTCTAGTGGGCAGAGATCCTAGGGTGCCGGAGGAACTGAAGGAAATCCACATTAGGCAGGAAATGGTGTTCGGTAGACTGATGGGACTGAAGGCTGATAAATCCCCAGGGCCTGATGGTCTGCATACCAGATAACTTAAGGAGGTGGCGCTAGAAATTGTGGACGCATTGGTGATCTTTTTTCAATGTTCTATAGATTCAGGATCAGTTCCTGTGGATTGGAGGGTAGCTAATGTCCCACATTTTAAGAAAGGAGGGAGAGAGAAAACGGGAAATTATAGACCAGTTAGTCTGACATCAGTGGTGGGGAAGATGCTGGAGTAAATTATAAAAGACGAAATTGCGGAGCATTTGGATAGTAGTAACAGGATTGTTCCGAGTCAGCATGGATTTACGAAGGGGAAATCTTGCTTGACTAATCTTCTGGAATTCTTTGAGGATGTAACCAGGAAAATTGACAGGGGAGAGCCGGTGGATGTGGTGTACCTTGACTTTCAGAAAGCCTTTGACAAGGTTCCACATAGGAGATTAGTGGGCAAAATTAGAGCACATGGTATTGGAGGTAGGGTACTGACATGGATAGAAAATTGGTTGACAGACAGAAAGCAAAGAGTGGGGATAAATGGGTCCCTTTCAGAATGGCAGGCAGTAACTAGTGGAGTACCACAAGGCTCGGTGCTGGGACCGCAGCTATTTACAATATACAGGAATGACTTGGATGAAGGGATTAAATGTGCCATTAGCAAATTTGCAGATGATACAAAGCTGGGTGGTAGTGTGAACTGTGAGGAAGATGCTATGAGGTTGCAGGGTGACTTGGACAGGTTGTGTGAGTGGGTGGATGCATGGCAGATGCAGTTTAATGTGGATAAGTGTGAGGTTATCCACTTTGGTGGTAAGAATAGGAAGGCAGAGTATTATCTGAATGGTGTCAAGTTAGGAACAGGGGACGTACAACGAGATCTGGGTGTCCTAGAGCATCAGTCACTGAAAGGAAGCATGCAGGTACAGCAGGCAGTGAAGAAAGCCAATGTAATGTTGGCCTTCATAACAAGAGGAGTTGAGTATAGGAGCAAAGAGGTCCTTCTGCCGTTGTACAGGGCCCTAGTGAGACCGCACCTGGAATACTGTGTGCAGTTTTGGTCTCCAAATTTGAGGAACGATGTTCTTGCTATTGAGGGCGTGCAGCGTAGGTTTACTAGGTTAATTCCCAGAATGGCGGGACTTTCATATGTTGAAAGACTGGAGCGACTAGGCTTGTATACACTGGAATTTAGAAGGATGAGAGGAGATCTTATCGAAATGTATAAGATTATTAAGGGGTTGGGCACGTTAGAGGCAGGAAACATGTTCCCAATGTTGGGGGAGTCCAGAACAAGGGGCCACAGCTTAAGAATAAGGGGTAGGTCATTTAGAACTGAGATGAGGAAATCTTTTTCAGTCAAAGAGTTGTGAATCTGTGGAATTCTCTGCCTCAGAAGGCAGTGGAGGCCAATTCTCTGAATGCATTCAAGAGAGAGCTGGATAGAGCTCTTAAGGATAGCGGAGTCAGGTGGTATGGGGAGAAGGCAGGAACGGGGTACTGATTGAGAATGATCAGCCATGATCACATTGAATGGCGGTGCTGGTTCGAAGGGCCGAATGGCCTCCTCCTGCACCTATTGTCTATTGGATCTCAGGGATTGCCTGACTTGCTGCTTTTTGGTGAAGTTGGTGTACAAGGATCCTCCCTGTTTTATCGCCATGCTAATAGTAAGTATGACGGGACCCAACCAAGAGGTTGTCTGCTTTTAGTGTGGTTAGTAGGTCAAATTCTTTTTGGAGGAGAAGGCGGTCTTTAATGTCATCAGCTGATGGGGATGTTGCTAATCGTGAATCAAGGTTACTAATCTTATTCATCAATTCGGCACGGTGGCGCAGCGGTAGAGTTGCTGCCTTACAGCGAATGCAGCGCCGGAGACTCAGGTTCGATCCTGACTACGGGGCGCCATCTGTACGGAGTTTGTACGTTCTCCCCGTGACCTGCGTGAGTTTTCTCCGAGATCTTCGGTTTCCTCCCACTCTCCAAAGACGTACAGGTATGTAGGTTAATTGGCTGTGCAAATGTAAAAATTGTCCCTAGTGTGTGTAGGATAGTGTTAATGTGTGGGGATCGCTGGGCGGCACGGACCCGGTGAGCCGAAGGGCCTGTTTCCGCGCTGTATCTCTAAATCTAAAAAATCTAAATCTAAAAAAATTCATTTGTACGGGTATTTCTGGTTTTTCGTAACTGTGTTGTAAGAAATAATCTGACCTCTTAAGTATGCTTTAAGTGCTTCCCATACTGTTGATGATGACATATTTGGTGTTTGATTAATTTCTAGAAAGAGATCAATCTGTGATGAGATAAAATCTGAAAATATTGTATCTGAAAGTAAAAGTGGGCTGAGACGCCAAGACCTGTAAACAGGTTTCGTGGCTGGTAGATTAAGCTTCAGTTTATGGGGAGCATGATCAGAAATTGCGATCGCATGATAGTCGCATTCCTGAACCGAAGGAATAAGAAACTTATCCATTAAAATATAATCGATGCTTGAGAATGTTTTGTGAACATCTGAAAAAAAGGAATACTTGCGAGCAGTGGGATTAAGCGTACGCCAAACATCAGCAATACCATCGGTATCAAGAAACAACTGAATTGAAAGCACAGCCTTAGAGGTTGGCATAGTTTTAACAGAGCTACGGTCTGGGCTAGAGGTCAACACACAGTTCATGGGGGCGTGGCTGCGTTCTGCAGCTGCGGCTCACCGGCAGTCTGTCTTTTTTTTTTTTTTGTCTTTGTTATCGTTTAAATGTTTCTTTTGATTTATTTTTAACTCTATATGTGGGGGGTGGTGGAAACCTTTTTTTCCAATCTCCTCCTCAACGGAGATGCGACCTTTACCGTGTTGTGTCTCCGTTCGTGCTACGGCCTGACAGGAGTCGCCGGTCTCCAGTTGGGATCGACCTTGAAGACTCCGGTCGCAGGGCCTGGACTTACCATCTCGGAGGCTTCGGCCGTGGGCCCTGCAGACCGCAACATCGGGAGTTCGCAGGTCCCTGGCTGGCGTCCGGCTTTCGGGAGCTCCAGCTGTAGCAGCTTCGACCGCCCCGGAGCCCGAAGTTTGATTGACTCGCTCGCAGGCCCTTCATCGCCCTGCGTGGCCTGGCCGCGGCACTTTCCATCGCCCGGTGGGGGCTCAGGACCTTCATCGGCCTGCTCGGCTCGGCCCTTGGACTTTCCATCGCCCGGTGCCTTGATCGCCTCGGGAGAAGAATGAGGAGGAGATAAGACTCTTCTTTGCCTTCCATCACAGTGAGGGTGTGCCTGGAGCAATCACTGTAATGGCTGTTTGTGTTAACATTGTAATTGTGTGTCTTGTGTTCTTTATTGTCTACTGCCGGACCCTGACGTGAGAGGACGCTGGCGCTATTTGTTCGCCGCTTCTCCGTCAGGACAGTTCGTCTGTTTGTTTTTATGTCTTGACTGTTCTTGTAAAGCGTCTTTGAGCATTTGGAAAAGCGCTATATAAAATAAATGTTTATTATTATTATTATATTATTATATCTCCACCTATTATCAAATGATTTATTCACAAAATGCTGGAGTAACTCAGCAGGTCAGGCAGCATCTCGGGAGAGAAGGAATGGGTGACGTTTCAGGTCGAGACCCTTCTTCAGAATGATCAGTCTGAAGAAGGGTCTCGACCCGAAACGTCACCCATTCCTTCTCTCCCGAGATGCTGCCTGACCTGCTGAGTTACTCCAGCATTTTGTGAATAAATACCTTCGATTTGTACCAGCATCTGCAGTTATTTTCTTATATTATCAAATGATGTTCATTTAAATCAGGTAATCGGGAGAAGAAATGAGTGAAAATTTGCAACGTCATCCCAATTAGGGGCATAAACACTAGCTAAGGTAACTGGGGTGTTGTATAATTTGCCTGTGACAATGACATATCGGCCCAAAGTGTCTGTGTCAATCTGGAAGAGATGAAAGGCACATGTTTACTAATAAGAAGTGCTGCCCCTCTTGACTTAGATTGAAATTTGGAATGATAAACTTCACCAACCCATCTCGCACGCAAACGTGAATGGCTAGATATATTTAGGTGAGTTTCCTGAAGGAAAGCAATGTCCACCTTTAACTGATGTAAATGTGTCAGGACTCTTCATGGTTCATCCCCTTAACATTCCAGCTCACAAACGAGATTGGGCAAGTAGCCATCCCTCCTTTAGTCACATTCTGTGCCATGACCAGAGATAATGAGTATATCTAGAGACAAATGATCATTTGCATGTCAGGCCCCCATCGTTACATAAAAGATAAATAGATAGATAGATAGATAGATAGATAGATAGATAGATAGATAGATAGATAGATAGATAGATAGATAGATAGATAGATAGATAGATAGATAGATAGATAGATAGATAGATAGATAGATAGATAGATAGATAGATAGATAGATAGATAGATAGATAGATAGATAGATAGATAGATAGATAGATAGATAGATAGATAGATAGATAGATAGATAGATAGATAGATAGATAGATAGATAGATAGATAGATAGATAGATAGATAGATAGATAGATAGATAGATAGATAGATAGATAGATAGATAGATAGATAGATAGATAGATAGATAGATAGATAGATAGATAGATAGATAGATAGATAGATAGATAGATAGATAGATAGATAGATAGATAGATAGATAGATAGATAGATAGATAGATAGATAGATAGATAGATAGATAGATAGATAGATAGATAGATAGATAGATAGATAGATAGATAGATAGATAGATAGATAGATAGATAGATAGATAGATAGATAGATAGATAGATAGATAGATAGATAGATAGATAGATAGATAGATAGATAGATAGATAGATAGATAGATAGATAGATAGATAGATAGATAGATAGATAGATAGATAGATAGATAGATAGATAGATAGATAGATAGATAGATAGATAGATAGATAGATAGATAGATAGATAGATAGATAGATAGATAGATAGATAGATAGATAGATAGATAGATAGATAGATAGATAGATAGATAGATAGATAGATAGATAGATAGATAGATAGATAGATAGATAGATAGATAGATAGATAGATAGATAGATAGATAGATAGATAGATAGATAGATAGATAGATAGATAGATAGATAGATAGATAGATAGATAGATAGATAGATAGATAGATAGATAGATAGATAGATAGATAGATAGATAGATAGATAGATAGATAGATAGATAGATAGATAGATAGATAGATAGATAGATAGATAGATAGATAGATAGATAGATAGATAGATAGATAGATAGATAGATAGATAGATAGATAGATAGATAGATAGATAGATAAAAAAAAAAAAGTAGATAAATAAATGAATAAGTAAATTTAAAAAAAGCATGACATAAAACAAATGGAAGAATAAATCTGAATGGAAAAACATCTTTAAGTCCCTCATTTCCCCTCCCTTCTCACCCATCCTAACTGGGTTGAACCCTTTCCCCATTGTAACAACATCCACACAATGTGCTTATATTAGAGAAACTACTAAGCTAAAAGCTAAACTCGACAGAACATTAAAAAAAAAACCTTTAGGCGTAGGTATCAATATGTAAGAGAACCCTTTTTAAAATATAGTTTTAACTAGCTCACTCTAATCCTCCATTATTTATGTTTGAACTCACATCAAGAGATTTAATGTTACTGCAAATAACTCAAAATAATATAGTGTAAATAATGTACATCACCTTACACTCCAATCGGCGGACATTGACATTAAATTTGACATCGGCTTGTCACTTTATACCCCAAATATATAGGCAAGCAGGCTGATTTAAATTACGTCAAGCCAAATAGGGTAAACAAAAATTAATAAACATAACGCAGCCTCCACCATTTACGGAATACTGGCAAACAATGCTTTAACAAGCTAATTTTAAACTAAACTTAAACTCACATCAGGAAATTAAACATATTTGCAATTGCCACCTAAGCATTGTATAATACTGTATAATGCAAATTATGTAGAGTAACAGGCTTATGCTGACATTAACTTGACATAACTTGACAAATTTCCCCTCATCTCCTTCCTAAATGAATGTCCTTTAATTCTGAGGCTATGACCTCTAGTCCTAGATTCCCCAACTAGTGGAAACATCCTCTCCACATCCACTCTATCCAAGCCTTTCGCTATTCTGTTTGTTTCAATGATGTCCCCCCTCATACTTCTAAACTCCAGCGAGCACAGGCCCAGTGCTGTCAAAGGCTCATCATAACCTATTTCATTCCTGGAATTTATTCACAAAATGCTGGAGTAACTCAGCAGGTCAGGCAGCATCTCAGGAGAGAAGGAATGGGTGACGTTTCAGGTCGAGATCCTTCTGGTCGAGACCAGTCTGAAGAAGGGTCTGGACCCGAAACGTCACCCATTCCTTCTCTCCTGAGATGCTGCCTGACCTGCTGAGTTACCCCAGCACTTTGTGAATAAATACCTTCGATTTGTACCAGCATCTGCAGTTATTTTCTTACAGTATTTAATTCCTGGGATCATTCTTGTAAACCTCCTCTGGACCCTCTCCAGAGCCAGCACATCCTTCCTCAGATATGGGGCCCAAAATTGCTCACAATATTCACAATTCTCAATATGGCTCTCAATTATCTGAGTTTCTCAGATTTCTAAGTGACAGGGCACCTCCCCTAGATTAACAAACAGTTATACTGTGACATTTAAACGTGATTTATTTTCAAATGTGCCTATTCTCCATAACCAGAGCGATTAAGGGCAGGATTTCGCCAAAGGACAGATCTGACTTATTTATTTGGCAGCTTCTAAGTTGCCTGAAAATGGGCACCTTTTTCACAAGTCAATCCTGCCGTGATCCTCGGTTATATTTACCACCACTTGGGGGCGCCAAAGGACTAAATGTCCCCCTCCTCTCTGAAGAAGGGTGTTGCCACAAAATCTCACCCATTTCTTTTCTCTAGAGATGCTGCCTGACCCGCTGAGTTACTCCAGCATTTCGTGTCGACCAAATATTCAAGTTTGTGAAAGACTAGAACAGGTAACGAGAGGATTAGAGTATAGGAGTAAAGAGGTCCTTCTGCAGTTGTACAGGGTCCTGGTGAGACCACATCTGGAGTATTGTGTGCAGTTTTGGTCTCCTAATTTGAGGAAGGACATCCTTGCTGTTGAGGCAATGCAGCGTAGGTTCACCAGGTTAATCCCAGGGATAGTGGGACTGTCATAGGAAAGATTGGAAAGACTGGGCTTGTATTCACTGGAATTTAGAAGGATGAGAGGGGACCTTATAGAAATGTATAAAATTGTAAAAGGAGTGGACAAGCTAGATGCAGGAAAAATGTTCCCAATGTTGGGGGAGTCCAGAACCAGGGGCCACAGTCTAAGAATAAAGGGGAGGCCATTTAAATCTGAGATGAGAAAAAACTTTTTCACCCAGAGAGTTGTGAATTTGTGGAATTCTCTGCCACAGAAGGCAGTAGAGACCAATTCACTGGATGAATTTAAAAGAGAGTTAGATAGAGCTCTAGGGGCTAGTGGAATCAATGGATATGGGGAGAAGGCAGACACGGGTTACTGAGTGTGGATGATCAGCCATGATCACAATGAATGGCGGTGCTGGCTCGAAGGGCCAAATGGCCTCCTCCTGCACCTATTTTCTATGTTTCTAAGTATCCACTAGCACCTCTGATCAAACGGTGCATCGGATACACACTGCCAGCATCAAGCAATTTGCAATGATTTAAAGTTTGACCGGACACCAAATATTGAAGGCACGCTTGCCTTCATTGGGGAGAGTAGCGAGTACAAATGTGGCACATCACAGTGCAGCTGTACAAGTCGTTGGTGAGACCACACTTGCAGTACTGTATCCAGTCAAATCATACTGTACATGAGTACAATGAAACCATACAAAATTACAACAGGTAGTCAAGTCAAGTCAATTTTATTTGTATAGCCCATTTAAAAACAACCCATCATCATCATATCATCATATATATACAGCCGGAAACAGGCCTTTTCGGCCCACCAAGTCCGTGCCGCCCAGCGATCCCCGTACATTAACACTATCCTACACCCACTAGGGACAATTTTTACATTTACCCAGCCAATTAACCTACATACCTGTACGTCTTTGGAGTGTGGGAGGAAACCGAAGATCTCGGAGAAAACCCACGCAGGTCACGGGGAGAACGTACAAACTCCTTACAGTGCAGCACCCGTAGTCAGGATCGAACCTGAGTCTCCGGCGCTGCATTCGCTGTAAAGCAGCAACTCTACCGCTGCGCTACCGTGCCGCCCATGTTGACCAAAGTGCTGTACATCAGTTCAGGTACTAAGAACGAACATACAATGGCACACAAACATAGCAGCACATATATAAACAGTTCACAGTGCCCCCTCAGAGAGCCTCAAACGGTAGGAAGTAGAAATAGGTTTTGAGCCTGGACTTAAAGGAGTCGATGGAGGGGGCAGTTCTGATGGGGAGAGGGATGCAGTTCCACAGTCTAGGAGCTGCAAAGAGGAAATGAATGCATGGATGATTTTTTCAACGTCGTCAAATTGGAGGAATGGTTTGATTTTAGCTATGGTACGAAGCTGGAAGAAGCTGGCTTTTACCACAGTGTTGACTTGCTTGTCAAACTTTAATGCAGAGTCAAATATCACGCCAAGGTTTTTGGCATGCGGTTTGACTAGGGAGGTTAGGCTTCCAAGGCTGCCTGTTATCGTTTTGATGGAGTTAGGGGGGGGCGAATAGGATGACCTCAGTCTTGCTCTCGTTTAGTTGAAGGACGTTCTGTGCCATCCAACATTTTATGTCCTCAAGGCAGTGCATGAGGCTGATTAAATTTGACCAGTTGTTGGGTTTCAGGGGGAGATAAAGCTGTGTGTCATCCGCATAGCAGTGGAAAGAAATGCCGTGCCTTTGAATGATTTGGCCGAGGGGGAGCATGTACAGAGAGAAGAGAATAGGGCCTAGGATGGAACCTTGTGGAACTCCGCAGGAGAGGCTAGCTGGGGAAGAGGAATAACTGCCTATGTTGATGGAAGAAAAATACAGGAGTGCGCAATATAGCATTACAGCATTATAGCATTACAGCATTATAGTTGTAAAGAACATGCAAAAAAAACCCCGGCAAGGTCTGCAATTTAGAACTCCGAACAGTACAGCACAGGAATGGGCCCTTCGGCCCACACTTTTTCTGCTGAACATGATGCCGAGTTAAACTCTGCCTGTATATGATCTATATCCCTCTATTCCTTGCACTTCCATGTGCCTGTCTCAAAGACTGTTAAATACAACTATTTTATCTGCCACCACCACCACCCCTGGCAATACGTTCCAGGCCCCCACCACTCTCTGTGTAAAAACCGTGCCCCACACCCTCCATTAAACTTTCCTCCTCTCGTCTTAGAGCCATGCCCTCTAGTATTCAACATGTCCACCCTGGGAAAAAGGCTCTGACTGTCTACCGTATCTAGGCCTCTCATAACTTTATATACTTCTATCAAGTCTCCCAACAATCTCCGGCTTTCCAGAGAAAACAATCTAAGTCTGTCCAACCTCTCCCTTTAGCTGAAACCCTCTAATCCAGGCAGCACTCTGATAAAGGTCTGAAGAAGGGTCTCGACCGGAAAAGTCACCCATTCCTTCTCTCCAGAGATGCTGCCTGTCCCGCTGAGTTACCCCAGCATTTTGTGTCTATTTTCGGTGTAAACCAAAGATAATAAAGCAGAGCAAGATAGACCACTCTACCCCAAAAACCGTAGTATGTCACCGTGCCATTTTAGTAGGCAGAAACTTGCAGAAACATTTTAAAAGAAAAATACCAAAAATCTGTAAATTGATAGATGAGATATATTCTGCATTTTAATGGAATCATCATACATACTGTTCCCCTAAATCATTGATTACACTGCGAGAGGCATAACGGAAGGCGAGTTTTGCTTACTAAAATGGCTCCTTTGCCTACTACACTTCAGTATAATAATAATAATAATAATAATAAGCATTTATTTTATATAGCGCTTTACCAGGTGCTCAAAGCGCTTTACAAAAACAGTCATAACATAAAAACAAACAGACAAACTATCCTGACGGAGAAGCGGCGAACAAACAGCGCCAGCGTCCTCTCACGTCAGGGTCCGGCAGTAGACAACAAAAAGCACAGGACACACAGATACAATTTTTTTTAGAGATAAATTTTTTATTGGAGATAGGTACATCTTTACAGTCATACATTTTTAAATTGATAATATTGTCAATTATTATTATATTGTCTCCAATACCTTTTGCCCCCTTTTTTTTTTAAAACTAGATAGAACTAAAGAAATAGATGAAGTAAAGAAAGAAAAGAGAGAGAAGCAAAATAAAAACAAAAACAAAAACAAATTATAAAGATAAGGAAAAAGTTAGTTAAAGAAGAATGGAAAAATTTATTAAAATAACAAAAACTTCATTCGAGATATATACGTACATTTCAAAGTATAGCATTTCATCCATTCTTTAGTCCGAGTGCTAGTCAGGTTCCTGTGCTGAACCATTCTGACCCTTTAAGTAATCAATAAAAGGAGACCATATTCCAATGAATAATTCCTGTTTGTCCAACAGGGAAAATCTGATTCTTTCCACGTTTAAGGTCTCCGTCATTTCTATAATCCACATTTTGATTGTGGGGACCGTAGGGCCTTTCCAAAATTTTAGAATTAATTTTTTTCCCGTTATTAAACTATAATCCATAAAGTTTCTTTGTATTGTTCTAAATGTTTGATTTAACACAGATACAATTTTAACACAAACAGCCATCACAGTGATTGCTCCAGGCACACCCTCACTGTGATGGAAGGCAACGAAAAGTCATTATCTCCTCATTCTTCTCCCGTGGCGCCACGAGGCGATCGAGGCTCCCGACTTTTGAAGCCCCCACCGTGCGATGGAAAGTCCCAGGGCCGAGCCGAGCCGAGCAGGCCGATGAAGGTCCTGAGCCCCCACCGGGGATGGAAAGTGCCGCGGCCGAGCCGCGCTGGGCGTTGAAGGGCCTGCGGGTGGGTCGATCGTACCTCGCACTTCGGGGCGGTCGAAGCTGCTACGGCTGGAGCTCCCAAAAACCGGTCGCCAGCCAGGGACCTGCGAGCTCCAGATGTTGCGGTCTGCAGGGCCCACGGCCGAAGCCTCCGAGATGGTAAGTCCAGGCCCTGCGACCGGAGTCTTCAAGGTCGATCCCAGCTGGAGGCCGCCGACTCCACGATGTTAGGCCGTAGCGCGAACGGAGACACGACACGGTAAAGGTCGCATCTCCGTTGAGGAGGAGATTAGAAAAAATGTTTCCCCCACCACCCCCCACATAAACAGAATTAAAAATAGAACAAAACGTACATTAAACGATGACAATAGACAAAAACAAAAAAAAGACAGAGAGACTGCCGGCGAGCCGCAGCTGCAGAACACAGCCACGCCCCAATAGGTGATTTTGACGGAGTGGCCCATCTTGCTCCTCTCTATTATCTTTGGTGTAAACCAGCATCTGCAGTTCCTTCCTCCAGCATTCTGGTAAACCTCCTCTGCACCTCCTCTCCAAATGCCTTCACATTCTTATTGGAATTGAAGTGACCAGAACTGCAGGCAATACTCCAAATGTTGCCCAACCAAAGTCCTACAGAGCTGCATCATGACTTCCCGACTCTTATACTCAATGCAGTGAATCAATGAAGACACGCATACCACATGCCTTCTTTACCGCCCTATCTACTTGTGCTGCCACCTACAGTGAGCTATGAACTTGGACTCCAAGATCCCTCTGCACCATGTTATAGGAAAGATATTGTCAAGCTTGAAAGGGTTCAGAGAAGATTTACGAGGATGTTGCCAGGACTAGAGGGTCTGAGCTAAGGGAGAGATTGAGTAGGCTGGGTCTCAGTTCCTTGGAGGTAGGAGGATGAGAGGTGATCTTATAGAAGGTATTTATTCACAAAGTGCTGGAGTAACTCAGCAGGTCAGGCAGCATCTCAGGAGAGAAGGAATGGGTGACGTTTCGGGTCGAGACCCTTCTTCAGACCCGTTCCTTCTCTCCTGAGATGCTGCCTGATCTGCTGAGTTACTCCAGCACTTTGTGCATAAATACCTTCGATTTGTACCAGCATCTGCAGTTATTTTCTTACACTACCTGGTAATCTTATAGAGGTGTATAAAACCATGAGAGGAATAGATCGGGTAGATGCACAGTCTCATGCTCAGAGTGGGGGAATTGAGGACCAGAAGACATAGGTTTACGGTGAAGGGGAAACAATTTAACGGGAATCTGTGGGGTAACTTTTTCACACAAAGTGTGATGGGTGTATGGAACGAGCTGCCAGAGGAAGTAGGACAAGTTTGGAGGGATATGGACCAAACGCAGGCAGGTGGGACTAGTGTAACTGGGACATGTTGTCAAGTTGGGCCAAAGGGCCTGTTTCAACACTGTATCACTCTATGACTCTCTATGACATCAATGCTGTTTAAAGTCTTGCCATTAACTTGCATTGCTCAGATTAAACTCTATCTGTCATTTCTTCACCCATTTCTGCAGCTGATCTGTATCCTGCTGTATCTTCTTTTAGACTTCTTCACTGTCTGCAACTCCTCCAATTTTGGAGTCATTAGCAAACTTACTCCTCAACCCATCTACATTTACGTCTAAGTCATCACAAACCGCAGAGGTCCCAGCACAGATCCCTGTGAACTCCACTGGACATAGACCCCCAGCCTGAATATCTTCCTTCCACCACATCTCTCTGTCTACATTTTTAGTTTAGTTTAGAGATACAGAGCATAAACAGGCCCTTCGGCCCACCGGGTCCGCGCCGACCTGCGATCCCCGCACATTAATACTATCCCACACCCACTAGGGACGATTTTTACATTTACCAAGTCAATTAACCTTCATACCTGTACATCGTTGGAGTGTGGGAGGAAACTGAAGATCTCGGAGAAAACCCACGGGGAAAACGTACAAACTCCGTACAGACAGCACCCGTAGTCAGGATCGAACCTGGGTCTCCGGCGCTGCATTCGCTGGAACTCTATTCGCAGCAACTCTACCGCTGTGCCACCGTGACCGTCCTATGAATAGGCCAGTTCTGATTCCATATGAACAAGTCACCATGAATCCTATGCATCTTAATCTGGTAGGTTGGGAGATCGGGAGCACACTAGTTCATGGGAGGACCATTCAGTAGTCTGTTAACAACCAGGAAGATCAGACTTAGTCTCCGCACTCAGCTATTCTCAACCTCGCATTAACAGTGCAGTTGCAGCTACATGTTGTGAGTGTGTCGGGGATAATGGCCGTGAGAGCAGAACTGATTTATGGGACATTTGACCAGGGCTGCACTGTTGGGCAGTAAATGTCTGTTTGATAATTGCCTCACATTTGATGGTGGGATAAAATGACTGGGATAATTGTGGGGAGGGATTAATTGGGGCTGTGTTGGGATGCAGTGGGGTTATGGACGCTGCTGTTTATGAGTCAGACTCTGACAGCTGTCTGCAGCCCCCCACTTTAGTATAGTTTAGTTCAGTTTAGAGATATAGTGCGGAAACAGGTCCTTTCAGCCCACCAGGTCCACGCCGACCAGCAATCCCCGCACATTATGTTTTGAATGACAAATAAAGAATTTCAATTAACACTCTCCTAAATCCACTAGGAACATTTTTTACATTTACCAAGCCAATTAACCTACAAACCTGCACGTCTTTGGAGTGTGGGAGGAAACCGAAGATCTCGGAGAAAACCCACGCAGATCACGGGAGAACGTACAAACTCCGTACAGACAGCACCCTTAGTCAGGATGGAACCCGGGTCTCCGGCGCTGCATTCGCTGTAAGGCAGCAACTCTACCGCTGCGCCACCGTGCAGTTTACTTCATCCAGATCCTTTCCCACAGGCTTTCTCCATTCCAGGACTTGACCAAGTCATTTGGTGAAGGAATGGGTTTTACTGATGGCCTACACTACAGGGTGCATGTTAATGCTTTCTCCCTGCCCTGTCTGACCATCAAAGCTTCTGCTCTTTGTCACAATGACTTGCCTGAGGAGAGCACAGCAGTGTGAATGGACTCATGCAGCATGGAAATAGGCCTTCCGCTCAACCTGCCCACGCCCACCAAGATGCCATCCCTGAGCTAGTCCCATCTGCCCGTGTTTGGCCCATATCCCTCGAAACTATTCCTATCCATGTACCTGTCCAAGTGTCTTTTAAAAGGGAGACACAGTGAACCAAGGGCAGCACAGTGGCGCAGTGGATAGAGCTGCTGCCTCACAGCTCCACAGACCCGGCCTCCATCCCGACCTCGGGTGCTGTCTGAGTAGAGTCTGCACCTTCTCCCTTCTGATCGCGTGGGTTTCATCCCCAATCCCAAAGATGGTGGGTTTGTAGGCTAATTGCCTGCTGTAAAATTGCCCCCGATGTGAAAGGTGGATGTGAAAGTGGGATAACATCGAACGTGTGGATAGATTGTCGATGGTTGGTGTAGACTCGGTGGGCCGAAGGGCCTGTTTCCATGCTGTACCTCCAAACTAAACCAAGTGTTATTATTGTACCTGCCTCGACTACTTCCTCTGGCAGCTTGTTCCATACACCCACCACTCTTTGTGTGAGAAAGGTGGCCCTCAAGTTCCTATTAAATCTTTCCTCTCTCACCTTAACCCTATGTCCTCAAGCTCTTGATTCCCCTACCCTGGGAAAAAAGACTGTGCAATTTACCCGATCTATTCCTTTCATGATCTTTTACACCTCTATAAGATTACCCTCAGCCTCATGCACTCCAAGGAATAAAGTCCTAGCCTGCCCAACCTCTCCCGATAGCTCAGGTCCTCGAATCTTGGCAATGTCCTTGTAAATTTTCTCTGCATTTTTCCAAACTGCTGAAGGCAGTTCTGAAATTCAGAAGACAACATGGCACCAGCAACCATATTTAATGCCATTACTTCAACTTACTTGTTGCAATGGCTTCTTGCTGCGATGTTTAGTTGTGTTTTGGTTTCTGTAGGTACAAGATAAGTCCTGTAGGTACAACCAATTTGCTGTATAAATTACTCACCAGCCACCGACACACAGAGTGCCATTGTTCCCAGGAGCGTAATCACTGGCACATGTTAAAAGGAACAAACACCGGGTGGCGCCACCAGCACTGGCTGTCTCGCCAACAGTCTGTCCGTCCTTTCTACTGTTTTTAGTATTTTAAGTATGTGTTAAAGTATGTTTTAGTGTTCCTTGGTTTGTTTTATGTGGGAGGGGGGGAAATTGGGGGAAACTTTTTTTCAATCTCATACCTCGACAGAGATGCGATTTGGCTCCGTGTCATATCTCCGTCCCCACTGCGGCCTAACATCGAGGAGTTGGCGGCCTTTCCTGGCGCTTCATGCCGCGGGCACGGCGCGGACTTTAACATCGCGGAGCTGCGATCCTTTGCCGGGGATCGTCTGTGGAGAGCTCCAACCGCGGGGCCTGTGGACTCTAACACCGTGAAGCCCGCGGTCTCTGGTAAGAAGAGGCCGACTCGGGAGCTCCATGCTGCAGAGAGTTTTTTCAACCGTCCCGACGCGGGAGTTTCGATCATCCCGACGCGAGGGCCTCGGACAGTCGGCAGCGGCGACTGCGGACGGTTCAACAGCCCCGACCGCGGGTGGACAACGAGGAAGATGATTGAACTTTGTTACCTTCCATCAGTGAGGAATGTGGAATCCGCTGTGGTGGATGTTCATGTTACATTTTATTTTATGTGGCTGTGTGTCTTGTTACTTTTCACTTAGTATGGCTGTATGGTCACTCAAATTTCACTGCACCTTAATTGGTGCACGTGATAATATCTTGAATCTTGAGTCTTGGATGTTTGGTGCCGCGGGTGTTGTGTGAGTATCCCACAAGGGGTGATGATGTCAGTTGGTGGCGTGTTTGGCTGCTCCATGGGCATGGTTCCTCCTCTGTTTTTCAGCTCTAAACTGACTGCATTCTGCTTCACGTCACGATCTACCACAGCGACATGGTGGCGCAGCAGTAGAGTTGCCGCCTTACAGCGAATGCAGCGCCGGAGACTCAGGTTAACAGTGCAGTTATAATCTTTATAATGTGAATGTGTTTCAAATGTGAAATCTTTGCAATGTGAACAGATATTTTAGGAATAGACATTTCATTGAATCAATTGATGTAGTAAATTCAATCTGATGTGCAAGGATTGGTATCAAGGATTAAATGTGCATGGTTTGATGATAAGGACATGACATAAGAATAGTTGAAAGTATCGATTGCAGTCACAGAGGATGCAGTTTTAAAAGGAATTAAATGTTGTGGTTATATTGACGGCTCAAAAATTGTGAAATATACGCCGATTTAAGTTGACGAATCAAACAAAGGTTTTAACCTTAGTCTATATTTCAGAGGATTAATTGTGTTACTTTTTCTGATTGGGATTCAGCAACAAAAAAAAAACACAATATAAAATATCAAAAACCGCAGAAAATACTCGACAGATCAGACCGCATGTGTGGGAAGAAAAGCTGAGTTAATGTCTCGAACTGAAAACATTGACTCTGTGTGAAATGTCACGTCTGGAATGTCAGTACGGTAGATTTTAGATTTAGATTTAGAGATACAGGGCGGAAACAGGCCCTTCGGCCCACCGGGTCCGCGCCGCCCAGCGATCCCCACACACTAACACTATCCTATACACACTAGGGACAATTTTTACATTTGCCCTGCCAATTAACCTACATACCTGTACGTCTTTGGAGTGTGGGAGGAAACCGAAGATCTTGGAGAAAACCCACGCAGGTCACGGGGAGAACGTACAAACTCTGTACAGACGGCGCCCGTAGTCAGGATCGAACCTGAGTCTCCGCTGCTGCATTCGCTGTAAGGCAGCAACTCTACCGCTGCGCCACCGTGCCGAGGGAATGATCAGGACGTGGGTGGTCCTTAATTATTTTGACTGTTTTCCTGAGGTGCTGTGAAGTGTAGATGGAGTCAATGGGAGGGAGGCTAGTCTGCCTGATGCACTTGGCTGCATTCACAACTCTCTGGTTTGGGCAGAGCTATTGCTCAACCAAGCTGTGATGCATCCTCGTGGGTTTTCTCCGAAATCTTCGGTTTCCTCCCACACTCCAAAGACGAGCAGGTTTGTAGGTTAATTGGCGTGGTGTAAGTTGCCCCGGGTGAGTGTAGGTCAGTGTTAGTGTGCGGAGATCGCTGGTCGGTGCGGACACGGTGGGCCGAAGGGCCTGTTTCCGCGCTGTATCTCTAAAACTAAAACTAAAATCTCGATAGGATGTTTACTACAGTGTAGCTGCAGACGTTGGCAAGTGCCGTTGGAGAATGCTGAACGTTGGTGTGCTTTCATAGTTGCTGTGTCAATGTCATTAGACCAGGAGAAATTGGTGCTGATATTTATGCCCAGGAACCTGAAGCTCTTCAGCATCTCTACTTCAGCAACATCGATGTTGATTGGGGCATGTATTGAGGTTGATCACCAGCTTCTTTGTCTTGACACTATTGAGGGAGAGGTTGTTACCTTGAATAAGCTCTCTCCCTCTATCCTTCCCGTACTCCACCTCATCATTGTTGTAGATCCGACCCTCTACAGTGGTGTCATCTGCAAACTTGTAGATGGAGTTAAGAGTAGAATATGGCTGCACCATCATGAATACAGGGAGTACAGTAGGAGACTGAGAAGGCAGCCCTGTGGAGCACTGGTGTAGAGAATGCAACGTAGTAATGTCACAGTACGGTGGCGCAGCAGTAGAGTTGCTGCCTCACAGCGCCAGAGACCCGGGTTCGATACTAACGACTGGTGCTGTCTGTACAGAGTTTGTACGTTCTCCCCATGACTTGCGTGGGTTTTCTCCGAGATCTTCGGTTTCCTCCCACACTTCAAAGATGTACAGGATTGCAGGTTAATTGGCTTGGTATAATTTTAAAATTGTCTTTAATGTGTGTAGGGTAGTCAATAGACAATAGGTGCAGGAGGAGGCCATTCGGCCCTTCGAGCCAGCACCGCCATTCAATGTGATCATGGCTGATCATTCTCAATCAGTACCCCGTTCCTGCCTTCTTCCCATACCCCCTGACTCCGCTATCCTTAAGAGCTCTATCTAGCTCTCTCTTGAATGCATTCAGAGAATTGGCCTCCACTGCCTTCTGAGGCAGAGAATTCCACAGATTCACAACTCTCTGACTGAAAAAGTCTTTCCTCATCTCAGTTCTAAATGGCCTACCCCTTATTCTTAAACTGTGGCCCCTTGTTCTGGACTCCCCCAACATTGGGAACATGTTTCCTGCCTCTAACGTGTCCAACCCCTTAATAATCTTATACGTTTCGATAAGATCTCCTCTCATCCTTCTAAATTCCACTGTATACAAGCCTAGTCGCTCCAGTCTTTCAACATATGATAGTCCCGCCATTCCGGCCCTCAATAGCAAGAATATCCTTCCTCAAATTTGGAGACCAAAACTGCACACAGTACTCCAGGTGCGGTCTCACTAGGGCCCTGTACAACTGCAGAAGGAGCTCTTTGCTCCTATACTCAACTCCTCTTGTTATGAAGGCCAACATTCCATTGGCTTTCTTCACTGCCTGCTGTACCTGCATGCTTAATGTTAGTGTTAATGTTAGGGGATCGTTGGTCGGTGCAGATTCGGTGGACCGAAGGGCATGTTTCTGCGATGTATCTCTAAACTAAACTAAAATGGGATACGTGACGTTTCGGGTTGGAACCCTTCATCAGGCTGATGATAAACATCAGTGTCATGTTACTGGCGAATACTCAGATTTTTAGACGTTGCGCGAACCAAAAATATAAAAAACTCCAAAGTTGATGGTATAGTTTGGAAGCCAATGGTATATTTTAAAAGCTGGCATCCAGATCAGCAGTGTACCTGCAGGGCAATCTAGAAGGCGCCAGAACTGAAAGCTTCAAAGAGAGTTAGGGAAGAAATGAGACGGGGTTACTGAACCTACTGACATGACCGAACGGCCAGGAAAGGTTATGTACACTCATAGGGTGTGTCTCAAACAAAGCTTCATTAAATGAATCAGTCCCATGAGACAAGAAAGATATTTCAAAGCAATAAATCCACTCGGTGCAGGAGTTGGCCATTCGGCCCTTCGAGCCAGCACTGCCATTCAATATGATCATGGCTGATCATCTAAAATCAGTACCCCATTCCGGCTTTTTCCACAGATCCTTTGATTCCTTCAGCCTTAAGAGCTAAATCTAACTCTCTATTGAAAACATCCAGTGAATTGGCCTCCACTGCCATCTGTGGCTGACAATTCCACAGATTCACAACTCTCTGGGTGAAAAGGTTTTTCCTCATCTCAGTCCTAAATGGCCTACCCCTTATTTCTTAAACATGTGATCCCTGGTTCTGGACTCCCCCAACATCCGGAACATTTATCCTGTACCTAGCCTGTCCAATCCTTTAAGAATTTTATATGTTTCTATAAGATCCCCGCTCATCCTTCTAAATTCCAGTAAAAACTAGCCCAGTCGACTCATTCTTTCATCATATGTCAGTCCCGCTATCCCAGGAATTAACCTGGTGAACCTACGCTGCATTCCCTCAATAGCAATAATGTCCTTCCTCAAATTAGGAGACCAAAATTGCACACAATACTCCAGGTGCAGTCTCACCAGGGCCCTGCACAACTGCAGTAGGACCTCCTTGCTCCTAAACTCAAATCCTCTCGCAATGAAGGCCAACATGCCATTAGCTTTCTTCACTGCCTGCTGTACCTGCATGCTTACTTTCAGTGACTGATGTACAAGCACACCCAGGTCTCGTTGCACCTCCCCTTCTACTAATTTGACACCATTCAGATAATAATCTGCCCTCCTGTTCTTGCCACCAAAGTGGATAACCTCACATTTATCCACATTATACTGCATCTGCCATGCTTCTGCCCACTCACCCAATCTATCCAAATCACCCTGCAGCCTCAAAGCATCCTCCTCGCAGCTCAAGTAGGGGGAGGTAGATTGGTGGAAGAGAGGACAGGAACAGTAGCTATTTGAAGGGACGAAAGACTGGGAGACGAGAGGGAAGGGGGATTGGAGAGATGCCCAGTGGAGTGGGGAGGAGAGCCGGGGGAGTGGGGAGAGAGAGAAGACCGCTGGAGTGAAGAGAGGGAGAAGGCCCTAGCAAGGAGAGGGAGGGGCGGAGGGGTAGGGAAAGAACAGGCGGAAGAGTGAGCAGTGGAGGATTCGGTGGGAGCAAGTGGGGAGAGAACGCCGGAGGAGTAGGGAGAAGGAGGGCCGGAGGAGTGGGAGAGATGGAGGGGGGTGGGGGGGGTGGGTGGTGAGGTGATGAAGTGATGAAAGTGGCCCGGGGACCTGAGAGAAAAGAGCCGATGAGCGAGGAGTGAGAGGGCCGGGATGTGTGGGGAGACAAGGCCGATATTCGAGCAGAGAGGTCCGGGGGAGTGAGGTGTTTGGTTGAGGCCGGGCGTGTTTGGAGTAAGAGGGCCGGAGAGTGAGCGGTTGGGCGGTGACGCGCAACACAGCATCCCTGCCGATTTCAACCATTTCTCTGATTTCAACCATTTAGGGATGCTGATTTTAACCATTTAGGGATGCTGATTTCAACCATTTAGGGATGCCGATTTCAACCATTTAGGGATGCCGATTTCAACCATTTAGGGATGCTGATTTCAACCATTTAGGGATGCTGATTTCAACTATTTAGGGATGCTGATTTCAACCATTTAGGATGCTGATTTCAAGCTTTTAGGGATGCTGATTTCAAGCATTTAGGGATGCTGATTTCAACCATTCACCGCAGGGCCCTCAAAGGTGCGGGGCCCGTAGCAAATGCTACTTTTGCTACGATGCCAATCCGGCCCTGCTAAAGACTTGCTTTTGGTCCATTTACATTTATTTCCATTCCACCAGGTGGCGCCGTGATGGCAGCCTTGCCTACAGTCTGTCTGTCTTTCTCGTCTTTTTTTGTTACTTTTATTGTGTTTTAAAAGTATGTGTTCATGTTCTCTGGTTTGTTTTATGTGTGGGGTGCGGGGGGGGGGGTCAGGGGAAACTTTTTTTTCAATCTCTTACCTTGCCGGAGATGCGATTGTTTTCTGGATTGTATCTCCGGTCGCTCTGCGGCCTAACATCATGGAGCTGGCGGCCTTGCCCGAGACTGACTTTGAGCCCCACCGTGGGGCCGTGGACTTACCATCCCTTGCCTGGGATCGACGCTCCAACCGTGGCCTGCGGATATCACCATCGAGGAGCTCACAGTCTTGGGTAGAGACCGATGTTGGGAGTTCCAAACAGCACAGAAGGTTTCGACCAGCCCCGACCGGCGCGGCGGTGCTAAGATTCCCCCCCGATGCAGGAGCATGATCGCCCTGATGTGGCGGGCCCAAACGCCGCCGGCTACGGGAATCAAGATCGTCCCGTCAACAGAAGGCTCGAGGCCCCCAACCGTGGGAGAACAAAAAGGGAAGGAGATTGAACTTTTTTTCGCCTTCCATCACAGTGAAGAATGCGGAGGAGCCGCTGTGGTGGATGTTCATGTTAAAATGTATTTTGTTCGTTCTGTTGCTTTTTATTGGTATGACTGTATGGCAAAACAAATTCCTCGTATGCTGCAAAACATACTTGGCTAATAAAGTACGATTATGATTATGAATTTGCTCTTCAGGAGAATGTAAGCGTGACAAAACACGGGTGTCTTCTCAGGCTTCCTCTGCTGCCAGAGATGTAGGCCTTGCTGAAGTACTGAAAGTCTGAAGCAGGGTCCTGACCCGAAACGTCGCCTATCCATGTTCTCCAGAGATGCTGCCCGACCTACTGAGTTATTCCAGCACTTTGTATCTTTTTTACTTGAAGAAAATCCAAGTCCTTTAAAACAAATAGCTGAATTGCACAAACTGTACACTTAAGGTGTACAGGTTAAACTGTACACTTAAGGTTACCACAAAATGCTGGGGTAACTCATCGGGAAAGGCAGCATCTCTGGAGAAAAGGGATGGGTGACGTTTCAGGTCGAAACCCTTAAAGTCTGAAGAAATGTCTCGACCCGAAACGTCACCCATTCCTTTTCTCCAGAGATGTTGCCTGTCCCGCTGAGTTACTCCAGCACCTTGTGTGTCTATCTTTGGTATCAACCAGCATCTGCAGTTTCTTTCTACACAGACTGTGTGCTTCTTGTGCCGAAGGATGTGTCCAATGAAGCACACATTATCACATCTGCCATGTCAGCACAACTTGCATATTTCCTTCCCCGACGTATTTTGGGGAAGGAAACCAGTTGTCACTGGCGGGCTGGTGCTGGTCACAGCCCCATGTCCACACAGTTGTCTCTACACTCCACCGTGATCAGCTCAATACAGCCACTCGCCTCTATCAAACCACAGCAAAGCACAGGAAAAAAACGTGCAGACAGTTTAGTTTAGTTTACTTTAGAAATTACAGCCCTTCAGTCCAACGAGTCCGCACCCACCAGCGATCCCACTAACAAGCATATTTCCTCCTCGAAAATCTAAAGTACTGTTGGAAATCTGAAAAAAAGAGAGAAAAATTTGGGGGTTTGGATATGTAGAGAAGGTGGGTCGGGATGTGGGGAAGGTGGGCAGGGATATGGGGAAGGTGGGCAGGGATGTGTGAAGGAGGGGCGGGGATATGGGGAAGGGGGACAGGAATGTCATAGAGTCATACAGCGTGGAAAAAGGCCCTTTGGCCCAACTTGCCCACACCGACTAACATGTCCCATCTCCACTAGTCCCACGTGCCTGTATTTAGTCCATATGGGTCTAAATCTGTCCTTTCCATGTACCTGTCTAATTGTTGAATTCATTGGTTAATTGGCTGGGTAAATGTAAAAATTGTCCCTAGTGGGTGTAGGATAGTGTTAATGTACGGGGATCGCTGGGCGGCACGGACTTGGAGGGCCGAAAAGGCCTGTTTCCGGCTGTATATATATGATATGATATGATATGATATGATAAACATTGGGATAGTCCCTGCATCAACAACCTCCTTTGACAGCTCGTTCCATATACCCACCACCTTTGTGTGAAAGGTTACCCCTCAGATTCCTATTAAATTTCCCCTCCCCTCACCTTAAACCTATGTCCTTGATTCACTTACTCTGGGCAAGAGACTCTGTGCATCTACCCGATCTATTCCTCTCATGATTTTGTACACCTCTGTAAGATCATCCCTCATCCTCCTGCGCTCCAACAAATAGAGTCCCAGCCTACTCAACCTCTCCCTATAGCTCAGACCCTCTAGTCCTGGCAACATCTTCTTAAATCTTCTCTGCACCCTTTCCAGCTTAACAACATCTTTCCCATAACATGGTGCCCAGAACTGAACACAAAACTCTAAACGCGGCCTCACCAACGTCTTATACATCTGTAACAGGGCCTCCCAACGTTTACACTCAATACTCTGACTGATAAAGGCCAATGTGTCAAAAGGCTTTTTGACCACCCTGTCGACCATTGCTCTGTGATGCCACGTTCTGCATCAGTGCGTCTGATATTGCTTCATTCTTCTTTATCTAGGGACTCCACTCTATCGGTTTTGCTGGAGCCTCCATTGTGTTATCACCATCACTCCTTTCCCTCTCTCCCTTTGTTGTCATCTCCATCCCTCTGCCTCCACCTTCAATGTTGGTAGAGGGAGGGAAGAGAAGGAGAACACCTCGATAGGTTGAGGCCAGGTTGTCCTGGGCTAGGCTGTAAACAAGATCATTCCGTTGATGGGTTAACGGGGGTAGTTAGGAAGTCCTTTGATATGAAGGCAGTGAGAGAATGAGAGCACAAACAAAAGGATGTATGATTTCCACCACATGGTGAACATGCTCAGCAGATCCAGCTGTGTGAAGGGAGAAGACCTGGGCCGATGTTACAGATACAATACAATACAATATACAATACAATATATCTTTATTGTCATTGTACAGGGGTACAACGAGATTGGGAATGCGCCTCCCATACAATGCAATAATTTAATTAATTTAAACAACAACAACCCAACGAAACAAATTGTAACAGTTTTAGACAGAATAAAGTGCAAGTAGATCTGTGCCGGATCACTGTGCGATGTGACCATCCGGCTCAGCAGGACCGGTTCATAGCAGCTATGGCCCTGGGGATGAAGCTGTTCCTGAGTCTGGAGGTGCGGGCATAGAAGGCCTTGTATCGTCTGCCCGATGGAAGGAGTTCGAACAGACTTTTGCAGGGGTGTGAAGAGTCTTTGTGGATGCTGGTGGCTTTTCTGAGGCATCGTGAGTTGTAGATGCCCTCCAAGGCTGGTAGCTGTGTTCCGATGGTCCTCTGAGCTCTATGGACTACCCGTGAAGAGCTTTCCTTTCTGCCTCCGTGCAGCTGAGGTACCACACAGGGATGCCATGTGTTAGGATGCTCTCTATGGTGCAGTGGTAGAATGTCATCAGCAGCTGTTGGGGTAGACCAGACTTTTTCAGTGTTCTTAGGGAGAACAGTCATTGCTGTGCCTTCTTGACCAGCGCAGCAGTGTTAGTGGACCATGTGAGGTCCTCCGAAATGTGAGTGCCCAGAAACTTGAAGCTGGACACTCTCTCCACACTGTCCCCATTGATAAAGATCGGGGCGTATTCCCCGTTATATGACCTACGGAAGTTGATGATTAGCTCCTTGGTCTTGGTGGCATTTAGGGACAGGTTGTTATCAGAGCACCAGTCCGCCAGGTTCTGCACCTCCGCTCTGTATTTTGTTTCATCACCGTTGGTGATCAGCCCGATCACCGTTGTGTCGTCTGCAAACTTGACAATGGTGTTGGTGTCGAAAGCAGCAACACAGTCGTGTGTGAAGAGGGAGTAGAGCATGGGGCTCAGAACACAGCCCTGTCGTGTGCCAGTACTCAGGGTGATAGTGGAGGACAGGTGCAGGCCCATTCTCACTGCCTGCGGTCGCTCCAGCAGGAAGTCCAGGGTCCAGTCGCATAATGACGAGCTGAGGCCTAGCTGGTGGAGTTTGGTGATGAGCTTGGTGGGGATGATCGACATAAAATGCTGGAGTAACTCAGCAGGTCAGGCTGCATCTCTGGAGAACATGGATGTTCAGGTCGAGACCCTTCTTCAGACAGATTCCGCAGTTCCTTGTTTCTTCTCACAGATTGATAACCTGCCGCTTTCTGGAGACATTGGATTACATAGTGTAGTGAAGGAGGTTTTTGGCACCCTGGCGCGCTAAGTTACTCCAGCACCATCTTTGGTATAAACCAGCATCTGCAGTTCCTTTCTACATGTTATGTTACAGTTGTACAAGATGTTGGTGAGGCCGCATTTGAAGTATTGGGTTCAATTTTGGTCACCCTGCTATAGAAAAGCTGCCATTAAGGTGCAAAGAATGGAAACAAGATTCATGATGTTGCCAGGACTTGAGGACCTGAGCTGTAGGGAGTTGTAGACACAAGGAACTGTAAATGCTTGAATCTTTGACTGACCAGGTCATATCCAATCCTGATTTATGTTCGTTATCTCACACACCTTTCTGGCAGATTGACATTGTTGATCTAATTTCCTTCTTCCATTCTGAATCAGAAATGTATTCATCTTTGTTTCCAATGTCCTTTTATCTCTCATCTTTGCATGATACATTTCAGATTTTCTTCCTTGACATCTGCCTCTCCATTTCTGAAGATAGGTGGTCTCGACCTGAAACATCACCTAGTCTGAAGAAGGGTTTCGACCTGAAACGTCACCTAGTCTGAAGAAGGGTCTCGACCCGAAACGTCACCCAGTCTGAAGAAGGGTCTCGACCTGAAATATCACCAAGTCTGAAGGGTCTCGATCTGAAACGTCACCTAGTCTGAAGGGTCTCGACCTGAAACGTCACCCAGCCTGAAGAAGGGTCTCAACCTGAAACGTCACCAAGTCTGAAGGGTCTCGACCTGAAACGTCACCTAGTCTGAAGGGTCTCGACCTGAAACGTCACCCAGCCTGAAGAAGGGTCTCGACCTGAAACGTCACCAAGTCTGAAGGGTCTCGACCTGAAACGTCACCTAGTCTGAAGGGTCTCGACCTGGAACATCACCCAGTCTGAAGAAGGGTCTCGACCCGAAATGTCACCCAGTCTGAAGAAGGGTCTCGACCCGAAACGTCACCTAGTCTGAAGAAGAGTCTCGACCTGAAACGTCACCCAGTCTGAAGAAGGGTCTCGACCTGAAATGTCACCTAGTCTGAAGGGTCTCGACCTGAAACGTCACCCAGCCTGAAGAAGGGTCTCGACCTGAAACGTCACCAAGTCTGAAGGGTCTCGACCTGAAACGTCACCTAGTCTGAAGGGTCTCGACCTGGAACATCACCCAGTCTGAAGAAGGGTCTCGACCCGAAATGTCACCCAGTCTGAAGAAGGGTCTCGACCCGAAACGTCACCTAGTATGAAGAAAGGTCTCGACCTGAAATATCACCTAGTCTGAAGGGTCTCGACCCGAAACGTCACCCATTCCTTCTCTCCAGAGATGCTGCCTGTCCCGATGGGCTACTCCAGCATTTTGTGTCTAACCTGTTGATTAACATTTATATTTGTCTTATATTTACATACCCCCTAAAATAGCCTCATGTGAAAGGACTCACAATGGTGTAATATTTCAGATGTAATCTGTCACGTAGGAAATGCAGAACCCACAGTGTTCCTTACGTTGCAAACACTGGCAAATAGAAAGCGATCCGCAGAATCAGATTTTATACTGTTGTCAGAGTTAAATATTAGGTATAACTCCTCTGTTCTTCCTGGAGATAGTATTGCAGGGTCTGAAGAAGGGTCTCAACCCGAAACGTCACCCATTCCTTCTGTCCCGAGATGCTGCCTGACCTGCTGAGTTACTCCAGCATTTTGTGAATAAAAACCGTATTGCAGGGTCATTTGGATCTGCTGAGAATTAGCTCAAAGGAGAGTTTGGACAAATGAATATTGGCTTATCTGGAATATCAGTGGCTGAGGAGGAGAGGTGATGGAATTATATAAGATTGACAGACAGAATCCTCTTCCTGGGGTGGGAATGTCAAAGGTTAGAGGGCACAGGTTTAAGGAGATAGCAGTTTTAAGAAGTTGTGCGGGGCAAGTTTTTTTAAGAGGATGTTGTTTAGTTTGGAGATACAGCACGGAAACAGGCCCTTTCGGCCCACCGGGTCCGTGCCGACCAGTGATCAATAGACAATAGGTGCAGGAGTAGGCCATTCGGCCCTTCGAGCCAGCACCGCCATTCAATGTGATCATGGCTGATCATTCTCAATCAGTACCCCGTTCCTGCCTTCTCCCCATACCCCCTGACTCCGCTATCTTTAAGAGCTCTATCTAGCTCTCTCTTGAAAGCGTCCAGAGAATTCCACAGATTTACAACTCTCTGACTGAAAAAGTTTTTCCTCACATACCTGCACATCAACGAGGGACAATTTTTACATTTACCAATTAACCTGTACGTCTTTGGAGTGTGGGAGGAAACCGAAGATCTCGGAGAAAACCCACGCAGGTCACGGGGAGAACGTACAAACTCCATACAGACAGCGCCCGTCGTCGGGTTCGAACCTGGGTCTCCGGCGTTGCATTCGCTGGAAGGCAGCAACTCTACCGCTGCACCACCGTGCCGCCCGTATGGGTGGTGAGTGCCTGGAACATGCTGCTGGGCCTGGTGTTAGAGACAGATGCGATAGTCATGTTCAGGAAGCTTAGGATCTTACCTGGTCTACCAACACCATCACCACAGTGAAGAAGGCACAGCAGAGACTCCACTTCCTGAGGATCCTCAGGAAAACCAACCTGCAGGAGAAGCTCATGATGTCCTTCTATCGCTGCTCCATCGAGAGTGTGCTGGCATACTGTATAACCACATGATATGCCAGCTGCTCAGAAAAGGACAGGAAGGCCCTTCAGAGGGTCATCACGACGGCCCAGAAGATCATCGGCTGCTCACTGCCCTCCCTGGAGCACCTGTTCAGCCTACGCTGCCTCAGTAGAGCAGGCAAAATAATAAAAGATCCATCCCACCCCGGCCACCGTCTGTTTGTTCATCTGCCCTCTGGTCGACGTTTCAGGTCGATCAAATCCCGAACAAACAGACTTAAGAACAGTTTTTACCCCAGAGCCATACGAGAACTGAACACTACCTTCTGCACTAGGCAACACTGTTAAAAAATCTTTTGTACTTAATATAATTGTATTTATTTGTTTTTGCATTTATTGCATATATGTTTTTAAGCACCGTCAGGATTGGCTATTTTTTAAGTTTGTTGTACTCGTTGCAATGACAATAAATGAATATTATTATTATTATTATTATTATAGATAGGCACACGGATATGGAGGGACATAATGCAGGAAGCTAAAGAACACTAAAACATACATTTAACACATACTAAAACACAACAAAGAAGGAAAAGGACGAGACAGACTGTTGGCGAGGCAGCCATTGCGGGCGCCACGTGGTGGGCTGAAGAAGGGTCTCGACCATCAGGGCCTGATGGTCTGCATCCCAGGGTACTCAAGGAGGTGGCTCTAGAAATCGTAGACGCATTGGTGATCATTTTCCAATGTTCTATAGATACTGGATCGGTTCCTGTGGATTGGAGGGTAGCTAATGTTATCCTACTTTTCAAGAAAGGAGGGAGAGAGAAAGCAAGGGATTATAGACCAGTTAATCTGACATCGGTGGTGGAGAAGATGCTGGAGTCGATTATTAAAGAGGTAATAACGGCACATTTGGATAGTAGTAACAGGATTGGTTCAAGTCAGCATGGATTTACGAAAAGGAAATCATGCTTGACAAATCTTCTGGAATTTTTTGAGGATGTAACAACTAAAATGGACAAGGGAGAGTCAGTGGATGTAGTGTACCTGGACTTTCAGAAAGCCTTTGATAAGGTCCCCCACAGGAGATTCGTGGGCAAAATTAGAGCACATGATATTGGGGGTAGAGTATTGACATAGATAGAAAATTGGTTGGCAGACAGGAAACAAAGGGTAGGGATTAACTGGTCCCTTTCAGAATGGCAGGCAGTGATTAGTGGGGTGCCGCAAGGCCCTGTGCTGGGATCGGAGCTATTTACAATATACATTAATGATTTAGATGAAGGAATTAAAAGTAATAGCAAATTTGCAGATGACACAAAGCTGGGTGGTAGTGTGAACGGTGAAAAGGATGCTGAGTGTCTTGAACAGGTTGGGTGAGTGGGCAGATGCATGGCAGATGCAGTATTATGTGGATAAATGTGAGGCAAGAATGGCAAGGTAGATTATTATCTGAATGGTGTCAGATTACGAAAAGGGGAAGTACAACGAGACCTGGGTGTCCTTGTACATCAGTCACTGAAAGTAAGCATGCAGGTACAGCTGGCAGTGAGGAAAGCTAATGGCATGTTGGCCTTCATAAAGAGAGGAGTTGAGTAGAGGAGCAAAGTGGTCCTTCTGCAGTTGTACAGGGCCCTGGTGAGATCGCACCTGGAGTACTGTGTGCAGTTTTGGTCTCCTAATTTGAGGAAGGGCATTCTTGCTATTGAGGGAGTGCATCGTAGGTTCACGAGGTTAATTCCCGGTATGGCAGGACTGGCATATGATGAAAGAATGGAGTGACTGGGCTTGTTTTCACTGGAATTTAGAAGGATGAGAGGGGATCTTATAGAAACATATACAATTATTAAGGGATTGGACACGCTAGATGCAGGAAACATGTTCCCGATGTTGGGAAAGTCCAGAACCAGGGGCCACAGTTTAAGAATAAAGGGTAGGCCATTTGGAACTGAGATGAGGAAAAACTTTTTCACCCAGAGTTGTAAATTTGTGGAATTCTCTGCCACAGACGGCAGTGGAGGCCAATTCACTGGATGCATTCAAAAGAGTTAGATAGAGGTCTAGGGGCTAGTGGAATCAAGGGGTGTGGGGAGAAGGCAGCCAAGGGTTACTGATTGTGGATGACAGGATGGTACCTGCAGAGTAGTGCGTTCGGCAGAATGCACCATGGGAACTACACCCGTCCCCCTGCAGGTCCTATACATGCTGCTGAGTTTTCAGTGAGCTGAGTAAACTGCGGTCAGTTGCTATGAGGTCATTTTACCCAAGGCGTGCTCCAGTGGGAGGAGAACCAGCTGCCGCCGGCAAACTCAAGCTTCCTTGGTCAGGGCCGGGGAATCGTTAGAGCCGCAACACGGCGAGTGGAGCCACCGCCACAAGCATTGGCGAGCTGCAGCATCTCCCTGCAAAGCCCTGGCTGGCAGCTGTCCCAGCCACTTGCACGGCTATTGCCACCGTTTATCATTGACACCGAAGTGGCTGCAGCAGACTGCATGGGGGTGGGCGCGGACACTGTGCTGCAAGCCTGGATCAGCGAGCCCGTCAATCACCGGGCCCTGGGGACCCGCCTTCCCCACGCCAGAGCCCCTCCTCCTGTCGATCACACGCGGCCCCGCCCACGCCCGATAGGACCCCACCTTCCCCATGACAGAGCCCCTCCTCCTGTCGATCACACGCGGCCCCGCCCCCGCCCGGTCCCCGCATTCCCCACGCCTCAGAACCTCGCCTCCAGATGACGATCACTCGCGGCCCCGCCCCATCGGACCCCGCCTTCCCCACGCCTCAGAGCCTCTCCTCCTGATGACGATCACTCGCGCCCCCGCCCGAACGGACCCGCCTTCCCCACGCCAGAGTCCCTCCTCCTGATTTATTCACAAAATGCTGGAGTAACTCAGCAGGTCGGGCAGCATCTCGGGAGAGAAGGAATGGGTGACGTTTCGGGTCGAGACCCTTCAGACTGATGTCAGGAACCCTCCTCCTGATGACGATCACTCGCGGCCCCGCCTCCGCTGGCATGACCCCGCCTTCCCCACGCCTCAGAGCCCCTCCTCCTCCTGATGACGATCACACGCGGCCCCGCCCGATCGGACCCCGCCTTCCCCACGCCTCAGAGCCTCTCCTCCTGATGACGATCACTCGAGGCCCCGCCCCCGCTAGCATGACCCCGCCTTCCCCACGCCTCAGAGCCCCTCCTCCTCCTGATGACGTTCACACACGGCCTCGCCCAACACCCGTCCTGTCGATCACCTCAAGGCCCCGCCCCTGGCGTCCAGCTCCGCCCACACGACCATCCTAGTGTCTTCCCCTCCCTCCTGTCAATCACAGGGGCCCTGCCCGCACGTACCCCGCCTTCCCCACGCCAGAGCCCCTCCTCCTGATGACGATCACCCGCGGCCCCGCCCTCGCTGGCTTGACCCCGCCTTCCCCACGTCTCAGAGTCCCTGCTCCTCCTGTCGATCACACCAGGGCCCGCCCTCCGCCGCCGCTTTGTGACGTGTCAGCACGTCGCGCGTGCGAGCCTGGCGCCGGTGCCGCATGCGCGGTGGGCGGGAAGTGGCGGCGCCGATTCGTCGGCTCCCGCGCCTTTTCCGGTGAAGCCGCAACACGGACGGACGGACGGAGCAACGCAGCGCAGCCGGCGGGCAGGACAGGGCAGCGGCGGGCACACACACACGCCCAGTACCCGGGACCAGAGTGGAGCGGCGCGGCCGGGACACAGCGGGCGGAGCTGAGCCTGAGGGACGCAGCTGAGCGGGCACACCCGCGTCCAGGCTCCATGAGCGCGGCGGCGCCCTGGTGACCGCAGGTCGGACGGGGCAGCTGCTGCAGCGGCAGCGGCAGCGGAGCGGCGGCTGGAGACGCCTCGGCCTCAACTGAGCCCGATCCCGATCCCACCCAGAGCCCGGGGCCTCGGGCTCGGCCTGTCGCTGCCCCGGCCGCGGCCGCCCATGCCCGGGCCGGACCATGGGCAAGGTGCTGTCCAAGATCTTCGGCAACAAGGAGATGCGCATCCTGATGCTGGGGCTGGACGCGGCCGGTAAGACGACCATCCTGTACAAGCTCAAGCTGGGCCAGTCCGTCACCACCATCCCCACGGTGGGCTTCAACGTGGAGACGGTCACCTACAAGAACGTCAAGTTCAACGTGTGGGACGTGGGCGGGCAGGACAAGATCCGCCCGCTGTGGCGGCACTACTACACGGGCACGCAGGGGCTCATCTTCGTGGTGGACTGCGCCGACAGGGACCGCATCGACGAGGCGCGCCAGGAGCTGCTGCGGATCATCAACGACCGGGAGATGCGCGACGCCATCATCCTCATATTCGCCAACAAGCAGGACCTGGCCGACGCCATGAAGCCGCACGAAATCCAGGAGAAGCTGGGCCTGACCCGCATCCGCGACAGGAACTGGTATGTGCAGCCGTCCTGCGCCACCTCGGGAGACGGACTCTTCGAGGGCCTGACGTGGCTCACCTCCAATTACAAGTCCAAATAGTCTCTCCAAACTGGTCAAACAATGTACCCACAGCTGAGTGACATCCTGGGCCGTTTACTAATCACCTTTGATTTTCTTTGACATTTGTTGGCTTTGCTTTAGTTCGGCGCATTTTTAACTTCCTAATCTTGAGAACGAGAACGCAATGTTAAGTATTTGGAAAGGTTTTTATTTAAACCGTTTGCCATGATTTGAAATAACTTCCTCTTTCTGTATTATGGTTCGATTTTTGTTTTTCCAGCACTTGAAACTGTTTAGACTTCCCTTTTTAATAGCTTGCAATATAGTAGATCGCTGGTTTTACATTAATGGAGAATTGTCTGATCTATATTTCAATTAGTAAACATGAAAATTTATTTGAACAAACTAGTCACTGTATAATTTGTCTTTTTTTCCCCTCTAATCATAAATGATTTAGAACCCTGTCATTTATAAATTTGAATTTAGAGGTTTTGAGTAAAATGTTTCATTTATATACTGAAGAGGGATTAAACATATGGATTACTTGCATTTTTCTGATTGAGCTTCAGTTTAACTATTTTATAAGTACCACTAGCTCAAATGTACTACCATAAGGAAATGTTTGCACACCAGTGGAAAAATTGCAAGTAATTGTGTAACCTATTTACCTAGAAGCTCCTGCATATACAACATAAAGATATTAAGTCTCCTGGATTGTATAGTATTCAGATTGAAAACTAGAATGGCTCCTGTTCCCAAATACAACTAAATTGATCAAGATTCAATGCCTGCAGAACCAGCAATCTGCCAAAATGTCCGTTTGAAGGAGAACTGAAATTCTTAAATATTCATTCTGGGTTGGTGTTTCTGCATTCAATCACCTTTAGTATTTGTGAAAGTTGGTCTTTGCTTTCACTGGGTCAGTAAAGGCAACCTTTTCAGTTTAATATAAAGCAGCAACAGTTTAATATATGCGTGCAACATTGAGTGCAGTCATTTGCAACTTCCTGTGCCTGTGGCTTTCTGCAGAACAGAACAGAGGTTTTGGGAGTGGCTAGGCTGGCTTTTACAGTTGATGAACAAAAAGTTGCTTTTTGATACAAATGTAAAGGCTTTAAAACAGATATAAAACAGACAAAGATCCCTGTCATTGATTTGACTCCTTTAACCAAATCTACTGCAGTCATAGTCATTTGACTGTGACTATACTGTGGTCAGGTACCATTTTAGTTCTGTAGTTCCAGTTGTAATATTTCGGCTGCATAGATATAGAATGTGTTAATAGTGACTGGAAAAGACCTGTACACTCCCTGGGCATTGGACGGGAGCTCAAATTATACATTAGGTGATTGGGGGTAAACCTTTCATAAACTTGTATTCAATTGCAGTTGGGTTTATGGAGATTTAGTGCTGGTTGATTATATTCTTCATGTTGTGAGTGGTCATAGAATCATGCAGCATGGAAACAGACCAATTGGCCCAACTCATCCATGCCAACCAAGGGACACCCTTCCACATTAACCCCATCACCAGCACTTGGTTCATAGCTCTCTGAAGAAAAGCCAGTTCAGGTGTTCATTTAGACACCTGTTTAACACCGTTGGTGAAACAAGTTTCAACCACTGACTTAGGCAGAACTTCCCGGGCACTCTTTGGATGAAAAGGTCCCCTTTATTCCTTCAGAATCTCTTCCCCTCTCCTGAAACCATTACCCCTAGTTTTATCTACCTCTCATATGGGGAATGCATTTCCTGCAGGCTATCCCATCTGATGCAATTTTATGAATGTTTATTTATCATATTGTGTGATTTAACCTGCAGGTATCTGGACAAGATTTTTCTGACCTCACTTAGTTATTCATAAGACACTTTAAGAAGCTTCACAGTAGGGAATAGTCTTAATTTGAAATTGCTTTGTAATCCCAGCTTGTTATTGAAAATGATTGAGGAAAGTTCTGCTCAGAATCAAATGCTATTCTTTTGGAGGGTTACTACAGAGGGATGGATATGTGTGGATTCAGATGTATTCAATTGTATTCTAATTTTGCAGTCAAATATCTACTTGCCTTTATCATTCTCAGGTTCAAAAAATCATTGGACTTCAGCACAGCATGCATGTTGATTGTACGTTAATGAAAAAATGCTTGGTGCATTTCAATCAGTAAACTTGAAAGTTTATTTGAACAAACAAGTCAATATGATTTTTCTTTTTATTCTGATCACAGAATTTATCAAGTCTTGTGATTTATGCACTTGTAGAAAAAGTGCAGAAAGCTTCTAACAGAAAGTGCATCTAATCCAGTTTTCTAATCTTAATTAACACATACCCTTCCCGTCTATATAAGAATCACTTCTGCTTGCCGTCTTTTTATCTTTTCTGGTCCCCTGACCAAGTCATAGTATGTCAGTTCCATATCAGTCACAAATTACACAACCGTTAATTCATATCCCATCTACTACGGGTTCATTCTAATAAAGAAATTCAATTGGTTTTGCACATTTTGCTGCCTCCCAGGCTAACCTTTCCTTCTAAAGTTTGATGAAAGCCCCCTCAGCTAAAACAATAACTGCTTCTCTTTCCACAGATGTTGCCTGATCTAATATTTTCCAGCATTTTATGCTATTTTGGATGTCCAGCATACACTTTTGTTTCATTTACTTGTAATCCCCCTAAAGTTTGGTGTGTCTATAAAGTTTCTTGGAGTCTGCTTTCCTGTTTAAGAGTAAGCTTAAGTTATCTTGAACTCTTTTATACCAAATTTGCTCTCTTAATTGGATTCATATCATATCATATATATACAGCCGGAAACAGGCCTTTTTGGCCCACCAAGTCCGTGCCGCCCAGCGATCCCCGTACATTAACACTATCCTACACCCACTAGGGACAATTTTTACTTTTTTTTTTTTTTTTTTACATTTACCCAGCCAATTAACCTACATACCTGTACGTCTTTGGAGTGTGGGAGGAAACCGAAGATCTCGGAGAAAACCCACGCAGGTCACGGGGAGAACGTACAAACTCCTTACAGTGCAGCACCTGTAGTCAGGATCGAACCTGAGTCTCCGGCGCTGCATTCGCTGTAAAGCAGCAACTCTACCGCTGCGCTACCGTGCAGCGGTCTTGAGTTGTGAACAACGCTAAGAAGGCATCGTTCTTTCCTGTTTCTTTTCACTCCCATGTCATTGAAGTGATCCTCCTTGCGGAAAAGAATCAAACAAAGGTCAGACTGAGAATGAGACTTGGGACCGAGGTATTAACTATCGGTAGAGTTTGGATGAGCCTGGATTGTTTTCTCTGGAATGCCGAAGGTTGAGGGGAGACCTGATAGAATGGAATAAAATTATGACAATTATGAGAGGTTGACCTTTTTGGAAATGTCAAAATGTAAAGGAGTAGTGTAGGGAAGGGTTTTTACACAGGGTAGCAGGTGCCTGGAATGTGCTGCCAGGTGTGGTGGTACAGGCAGATACATAGAAAAATAAGTGCAGGAGTGGGCCATTCGGCCCTTCGAGCCAGCACCGCCATTCAATATGATCATGGCTGATCATCTAAAATCTGTACCTCATTCCTGCTTTTTCCCCATATCCCTTGATTCCATTAGCCCGAAGAGCTAAATCTCTCTTGAAAACGTCCAGTGAATTGGCCTCCATTGCCTTCTGTGGCAGAGAATTCCACAGATTCACAACTCTCTGGGTGAAAAAGTTTTCCTTCTATACGACAGTGGCGTTTAAGATGTTTTCAGGTAGACACATGGATATGCAGGGACGGAGGGATATGGATCACATGCAGGCAGAGGAGATTAATTTAACCTGGCATCATCTTTGGCAGGGGCATTGGGCTGAAGGGCATGTTCCTCTGCTGTAAGGTTCTATGAATAAGTGGTGGCAAATTTCCTTTTTCAGAGGTTAATGATTAATTTTTAACCAAAATACAACTTTGTATTTTTCTTGGTGCTTGCCAGTTTAGCAGATTTACTGAATTCATAATTAAACATAGTGGGAGGTGTCAAAATCCTGAGAGAAACACACAAAGTGCTGGGGGAACGCGGCAGGTCAGGTAGCGCCATGGAGGGATTGGACAAGGGGCATTTAGGGTCCGGACCCTTCTTCAGACTGGTCCATCCCTCCACAGATGCCGCCTGACCTGCTGAGTTCCACCAGCACTATGGATTTTGCTTAAGATTGTAGCATCTGCAGTGTCTTGTCTCCTTCAATATGGAGGCACCATTTTTAAATTCCTTCACGTCATTAGCTCATTTCATCAGTACTGTAACCATTACACAAGAGAGCAACAACTTTTTACGTAATTGGTACTTTTTTTAATATTTTAAGTTTGAAATGTTGCACAGAAATGCTTCTGCAGACTTAATTATAGTTGTTTAATTCCTGCAGCTGTTCTCAAAGTACGCCATTTTGATTTGAAACAATTGTGCATATGTCATCAGTAGAAACATTGCACTGTTACGTTTCTCTGCAGTGAATAATTTTTAACTTCAGAAAATCCAGTGTTTCGATAACCAGATGGCCTGATTCAAAAGTGCCTCTCTAATTATTGTATAGAACTTTCCATTGTGTTGTATTTAGATCCATTCACATTAGCAAAAGGTGAATGATAAAATGTTAGAACAGCAGCTTATATGTAACATTTGGTTTCTCAAAGGTGTTCCAACATTTCAAGTTTTTAGTCAGCGTGTCTCTCCCATTGTTTTGACGTGGAAGTCAAACATTAAATCCAAAGCAATAGAGTTTAAGAATCCAGTTTAAGAATAAGGGGTAGGCCATTTAGAACTGAGATGAGGAAAAACCTTTTCAGTCAGAGAGTTGTGAATCTGTGGAATTCTCTGCCTCAGAAGGCAGTGGAGGCCAATTCTCAATGCATTCAAGAGAGAGCTGGATAGAGCTCTTAAGGATAGCGGAGTCAGGGGGTATGGGGAGAAGGCAGGAACGGGGTACTGATTGAGAATGATCAGCCATGATCACATTGAATGGCGGTGTTGGCTCGAAGGGCCGAATGGCCTCCTCCTGCACCTATTGTCTGTTGTCTAAAGGTAGCTTTGTAGAGGGAAAAATCTTGCTTTGCAGGAAACTGACTTAATGGTAATTGCTAATGGAGCTTGCAAAATGTGATGGTAAACCTAATAGAAACTGGAGCCCTTGCTCGCAAAATATCTCATTGTTAGAATTCCTTAAGGAAATGGACATTAGATAAATATACAAAAAGGGGAATAAAATTGCTGATGTAAAATGGAGAATTCTGGAAACACTCAGCAGACTGACCAACATCAGTGGAAAGAGAAAAATCTAATGTTTTATTTCAAAGAACTTGTATTCTTCATTTCACATTTCCAGCATTTAAAATTTTTGAATGATAAAATAATAGATTTAAGTTTACTGTTGTCACGTATACAGAGGTATCGTGAAAAGCTGTGTTACATGTTATCCAAACAGATCAGATAATACTCTTCACTGATACAATCGGGTTGAACTCAGGTACAATAGATAGATCGAAAAGGTACAGAATATCGTTCTCAACACTGTAGTGCATTAAAAAAATCTTGAGTACATTTTAGAAATGGCTTTACCAAATAAATGTATAAGCCCACACTAGACAACGGGCTGGAGTTTGAATCTTTGAAATGTTCACTTATGATTCATACCACATACAGTTTTGTGCGATATTGAACAGCTACATCTTTAAGCTCTCTGTTCTCGGTGGAATTTAATGTACTGTGTAAATATCGTATAACTGTTGCACCAGTGTATTAAGTATTTGGCTGTACATAATCTTATCTCTTCCAATTTCAATATTTCGAACAGAGATGGGTCCTTTGGCCCATAACGTCTGTGCCAAGCTAAACAAATCTCTTCTGCCTACACATAGATCTGCGAATCTTTAGACATGGGTGGGTTGCCAAAATTCTTGAGGATGGCTAATGTTGTGCCTCTATTTAAGAAGGCTTGCATGGAAACGCTTGGGAGCTATAGACCAGTGTGCCTAACGTGTGGTAGGAAAGTTACTGGAGAGGATTCTGAGGGATCAGATATACATGCATTTAGAAAGACAAGGACTGATTAGAGATTGTCAGCATGGTCTTGTATGTTTTTTGAAGAAGTAACCAAAGAGGTTGATGAGGGCAAAGCCATCGACATCGTATACAGACTTCAGCACGTCATTTGATCAGGTTCTGCATAGTAGGCTGCTCTGGGAGGTTAAATTGCATGCGATCCGGGGAGATCTAGCTGAATGGATGGAGAATTAGCTTCATGGAAGAAAGCAGAGGGCGATGATGGAAGGTTGTCTTTCTGACTGGAGGCCTCTGATTAGTGGGTGCCTCAGGGTTCAGTGATGAAATCATTGTGGTTTGGTTTATTTCAACGGTTTGGATGAGAACGTAGAAGGCACGATTAGTAAGTTTGCAGGTGACGCTGAAGTGGGTGGAATTGTAGAGAACATGTCATCAAACATTCAGCATGACCTTGATCAGTTTGGCAAGCGGGCTGAGGAATGTTTAAGGAATTTTAATGCAGATAAGTACGATGTGTTGTATTTTGGGTAGTGAAACCGGACCTACACATTGAATAGCAGGGCCCTGGGGAGTGTTGTAGAGCAGAGGGATGTAGGAGAGCAGGTTAAAAAAAAGACTAGAGTACCTCAGCAGGTCGGACATATGGAGCATATGGGAAAATGGAACTAGCTGCCAGAAGAGTTAGTTGAGACAAGTTCTCTAGCAATATTTAAAAGGCATTTGGACAGATGCATGGATAGGAAAGATCAGAAGGGCCTGTTTCCTTGTTGTATCACTCTAATCCATATTCCTTCATTCTGTGCATATCCACGTGCAATCTAAAAGCCTCTTAACACCATTATTGTCTCTGCCTCCATCACCACCCCTGGCAGTGCATTCTAAGCAAACACCACCATGTGTAAAAAACAAATGCTTGCCTCCACATCTCCTTTAAACTTTACCCCTTTAATTTTAAACCTATTTTAAACTTTACCCCTTTCTATCAGGTCTCCCCTCAGCCTCCGGCACTGTGGATAAAACCCATCCAAGTCTGACCTGTCTCTTAGACTTAATTCCCAAACCAATGAATACAAGCACAGGGAAGCTCAGTAACGATTCCACTTCCCCTTAGTTTACCAGGTTACCCTGACTACCCCCCACCCATACACTATTTTTCACACCCCCCTTCTCTGAACCCCCATCATCCCCCGCAATACTTCACCTAAACCCCTGTCCACTTCCTTTCTCTGCCCCCACCTCAACAAAAAAAAAGTCTGAATAAGGGTTCTGATCCGAATAGTCACCTATCCTTTTTCTCCAGAGATGTTGCCTGATTTTAGTTTAGTTTATAGATACAGCTTGGAAACAGGCCCTGCTGCCCACCAAGACCGCACCGACCAGCCATCCCTGCACATTAACACTATCCTACGCACACTCGAGACAATATACACTTATACTAAGCCAATTAACCTACAAATCTACATATTTGGAGTTTAGGAGGAAACCGAAGATCTCGGAGAAAACCCACGGGGAGAACGTACAAACTCCGTACAGACAGCACCTGTTGTCGGGATCGATCCCGCGTCTCTGGCGCTGTAAGGCAGCAACTCTACCCGCTGCGCCACCGCGCCGCCCTTCAACGGAGCACTGCAATAGTTTGACTTGCTGAGTTACTCTCCAGCAATTTGTGTCTATCTACATAAGAGCAGGATCTTGCCGAAGGTTGCAATTTTGTTTGAATAGTGATATTGTAGTCCTTGAAAAGAAAGTGGTTTTCTGTAGGAATTTTTTTTTGCACCTGTCTCTATCATGAATTTAAATTGATTACAATTTTCAGCTTGCTGAAGCTCGTACATAAAATCCATCCGAATGGAGAGTCTCGGCCCCTGAAGTCGACCATACCTTCGCCTCCACAGATGCTGCCTGATCTGTTGAGTTCTTTCTGCAGTTTGCTTTGGTGCCAGATTCCAGGATCTACTGCCTCTTGTGTCTCCAGTCTTAAAATTGTGCTAACTCTTGTTTTGTATTCAACAGGAATTATGTTTTTACACTAGAATTGACTTAACGTAAGAACCATTAACTTGGCTCAAAATATTATTTTATCTGCAAATTAACATGCTTTGCATAAGCAGTGTTTGGCACAATATTTATTTGATGTGTGGGTAACACAATTTTTGTTATGCTAAGGGAACAGACTTCTTCACGATGCAGTAAATTCATTGCCCTGAATTGGCCTGCCTGTGACAGACCTGTGGCCATTGGTATTCCTGATACGTACTACTGTGAACGGGCGAGCACTATCGTAAAGTTTGATTGGAAGTAAGAAAGAGGAGATTTGTATTTATGTTGGACCTCTGTATCCTTTCGACTTTACGATGGTGCAGAAGTGATACACATTCAGTAGAAACTGTACTTCAAATTTGAATTTTGATCTTTTCCCGGGTAGGTTAGGTATATTAAATGCATTTTCGACTTACGATATTTTGATTTACGACGGGTTTATCGGAATGTAACCTGTTGGCGCTGGGGAAGGTCCAGAGGAGGATTACAAGAATGATTCTGGGGATGATTGGGTTAACATATGATGAGTGTTTGACAGCACTGGGCCTGTACTCCCTGGAGTTTAGAAGGATGAGGGGGGACCTCATTGAAACCTACCAAATAGTGAAAGGCCTGGATATGGAGAATGGGGTTAGGAGGGAGAGATAGATCAGCCATGATTGAATGGCAGAATAGACATGATGGGCCAAATGGCCTAATTCTGCTCCTATCACTTATGAACAAGTTTCATGATGGAAAGTGGAGGGTCCCTCTTACCAATTTCTGATGATATCCCTATTGACCTTAGATCAAATGGGAGATGAATAGTTGATAGGAAAATTAAGTGGAATGGGACTGGAGGCAGTTGTCAGCAGAAGCACACTGGCTACTTCCATCTGCAAAAATATAAAAGAATATTCTAGAATTGGATATCTTTTCACTGTTGCATTGTTTGGGTAACCCTAACTTTCCAACATTGATGCCCCCATTTTCTAAAATTAGAATAAATGAGGTGATTCACCTTATTTAGTTGTCTGAACTTGTGCATTGTTCAAAGCATACTGTATTGTCTTAAATTCTTTGCAGTTCTGCTCTTGGTTGGAGGTGGGAGTTTGTTGCAACTGTGTTGCAGTGTTGGTCTGTAATGTAGACTTTGTCAAGAATTTGGAGAACAAACTATTTGAATGGGTAGTGTAAGAAAATAACTGCAGCTGCTGGTACAAATCGAAGGTGTTTATTTCACAAAATGCTGGAGTAACTCAGCAGGTCAGGCAGCATCTCCGGAGAGAAGGAATGGGTGATGTTTTGGGTCGAGACCCTTCTTCAGACTGATGTCGGGGGCAGGACAAAGGAAGGATATAGGTGGAGACAGGAAGTTAGAGGGAGAACTGGGGGGGGTGGAAGAGAGGGACAGAGGAACTATCGAAAGTTGGAGAAGTCAATGTTCATACCACTGGGCTGCAAGCTGCCCAAGCGAAATATGAGGTGCTGTTCCTCCAATTTCCGGTGGGCCTCACTATGGCACTAGAGGAGGCCCATGACAGAAAGGTCAGACTGGGAGGGGGAGTTGAAGTGCTCAGCCACCGGGAGATCAGTTTGGCCAACGCGGACTGAGCGCAGGTGTTGAGCGAAGTGATCGCCGAGCCTGCGTTTGGTTTCGCCGATGTAAAGAAGTTGACATCTAGAGCAGCGGATACAATAGATGAGGTTGGAGGAGGTGCAGGTGAACCTCTGTCTCACCTGACAAGACTGTTTGGGTCCTTAGATGGAGTTGAGGGGGGAGGTGAAGGACTTTTCTGGTCCTGTAAATTGACTTTTTCGCGCACTTAACAGAATTGCTAAATGTGGTTTATTTACACATGGTATCTAAATTCTTTCTAGAATTCATCTGCACCAAAGTGCATCTTCTGCATGCACTTCCCTTGGGAACTCTGGCAGTCTCCCTGACTTCCCACATCTTGCAGGAGGATCAGACCAGTGCTTTAACTGGCATCTCAACTGCACCAAGTCCGAGGAAGAATCACATAAAAAATACAGATGTTTCCATATATAACCCCCCCCACCATGATGAAATTAGACTTTTATACAAATAAAATGCTGAGATACCTACTCTATTTTAATATATTAAATTTAAGCCAAATGAAATCTTAAGTTATCCTGTGATTTGTATCCATATTAGTTACTAAAATTTCAATGCATCCCTTAACAAGTTTGAACTTCTCATGTGGTGAAGGGATGTGTTTGATATGCCTGCCTTCATTGGTTAGGGCATTGCGTATGAGAGTCAGGAAGTCATGAAGCAGCTCCATAGGACTTGGGTTAGGCTGAATTAAGAGTATTGCGTGTAGTTCTGGTCGCCCCATTACAAGAAGGATCTGCATGAGAAGCTGTAGGTTTGAATAGAATCTGAATAGTCAAACCCGTTGCACAACAAAGCCTCCTTTTAATGGACCCCTTTATAACGGATTTCAGATATAGTGGACGGACCTGCCAAAGCTATCCCTGGTTCGCATCGTCTCCCGAGCTGGTTAGAGCCCCGACTGACAAGGTGCACCACCCTTCTTCACCCACCGTATGGTCCGCTGACACTGCGTGGTTCACGTTGTAGCTGGGGGACAGTGCTCTCTTGGGGCCGCCGCCACTGACAGGACGCGTTCGTTCGCCGCGGGGGGCCCTTCCCTCTCAGCTGCTGCTGTTGTCGGTGGTGACTTTGTCCGCTCGACCCCTGCCATCTCCTCCTCCTCCCGTCACTCTGTCCACTCGGCCTCTTCCCTCCAACACCACACCACCACCTACTCTTCCCCCCCCCCAGTCGCCGACATACAAGTCGCAGCTTGGAAGTGGCAGCAGGTGAGAGGGGAGGGAGCCCCACGGTGATTAAGCACGCCCTGTTGGTGGTGGCGGCCTGAAGAGAGTGCTGTCTCCAGGGACTTCAACGTGAGCTGCAACAGCAGCCCTGTGAACCAGTGAAGGGGGACCAGCAGCATCGGGCCTAGTCTCGAAGTGAAACGACACAAAGTGCTGGAGTAACTCAACAGGCTGAATCTGTCTGAAGAAGGGTCCCAACTTCACCTATCCATGTTCCCCAGCGATGCTGCCTGACCTGACCCGCTGCGTTACTCCAGCACTTTGAATCTCTTGTGTATCAACCATTAACTGCTGTCCTTTGTTTCAAATGCATACAATGTTGATAGCTTACTAGGTTATAACGGGCGGGGCGGCACGGTGGCGCAGGGGTAGAGTTGCTGCCTTACAGTGAATGCTGCGCCGGAGACTCAGGTTCGATCCTGACTACGGGCGCCGTCTGTACGGAGTTTGTACGTTCTCCCCATGACCTGCGTGGGTTTTCTCCGAGATTTTCGGTTTCCTCCCACATTCCAAAGACGTACAGGTTTGTAGGTTAATTGACTGGGCAAATGTAAAAATTGTCCCTAGTGGGTGTAGGATAGTGTTAATGTGCGGGGATCACTGGTCGGCGCGGACTCGGTGGGCCGAAGGGCCTCTTTCTGTGCTGTATATCTAAATCTAAATAATAATGGACACCCCCCACCCTCACATGGACTGTCATGATGGGGGTTTACTGTAATTTATAAAGTTACTGGTCTTGGTGAGTCTTTAACTGATTTGCAAACAGGAGAAGTGAATCGCAAACTTCTGTTAAAATGCTTTTTGGACAAAAGTATCTGTGGTTTACCCAAATAAAAAAAATAACGTCATCAGTTATGCCTCCCTTGCACTGAAAAACATTGAATTTATTTTGAATAAAGAATACCAACTGGCAAATTCCAACAATCCGTGTCATCAGTTTATTCCACCGTTTCCTGTTTGATTATAATCATCTTGTTCTGATGCTAATTTTCTAGTCTCATGCCAAAACTAATCTATGCCATTGGTACGGATCAGACTGACCACATGCTTCCACCTTCAGCCACTCGCACCTGAATTCAATGACTCCCCCTCTGGCTGATCTGGAGATGCTGATTCTCCTTGACAATGTGATCCCTAAAAGGCAAGTGTCTACGCTCATTATACAGGCACCAAGGAATATCCAGGCATTTGTTTAGTGGAAAATGAAAGCAATGTGGCTGAAAAATAGTGTTGACTAACATTTAACATTTAAAGAAAAATGATGTAGCTAATATTTTTAGAGGCAGCTGGTACAGTAGTGGTAGAGTTGCTATGGTGCCAGAGACCTGGGTTTGATCCTGACTACAGATGCTGTCTGTACGGAGTTTGTACGTTCTCCCTGTGACGCATGAGTTTTCTCTGGATGCTCTGATTTCCTCCCACCTTCTGAATACACACAGGTTTGTAGGTTAATTGGCTTCTGCAAAATTGTAAATTGACCCTTGTAGGATACCGCTAGTGTACGCGGTGATCGCTGGTCAGCATTGACTCGGTGGGCCGAAGGGCCTTTTTCCACGCCGTATCTCTGAAACCCATAGGCTAGAAAACCGAACCAAATGTTGGAAGCACCCAGTAATTCAACCAGCAGTCACAGTTAATTTTATAATAATTGTTTGTACTTTTGTGTAAAAGAGACAACCTTTCCTTGAAAATGCACGATTTATAAATTCTGAACAATTTTTGCATTGCTTCAATAGACAATAGGTGCAGGAGGAGGCCATTCGGCCCTTTGAGCCAGCACCGCCATTCAATATGATCATGGCTGATCATTCTCAATCAGTACCCCGTTCCTGCCTTCTCCCCATACCCCCTGACTCCGCTATCCTTAAGAGCTGTATCTAACTCTCTCATGAATGCATTTAGAGAATTGGCCTCCACTGCCTTCTGAGGCAGAGAATTCCACAGATTCACAACTCTCTGACTGAAAAAGTTCTTCCTCATCTCAGTTCTAAATGGCCTACCCCTTATTCTTAAACTGTGGCCCCTTGTTCTGGACTCCCCCAACATTGGGAACACGTTTCCTGCCTCTAATGTGTCCAACCCCTTAATAATCTTATATGTTTCGATAAGATCTCTCGTCCTTCTATACAAGCCTAGTCGCTCTCCTCAACTAGATTCACACACGATGCCAGGACCAGCAAGTACTACAGTCGCCACTCGGATATGGCAAGTCGCTGGTGCACAGACGGGTGTCAGACGCCAAGATTTATTGATATTTTCAATGTATTGGTAAAAACTTTGATGTTCTTTCTCCGGCATTGATCCTCAAACCGCCGATACCATTACAATAGAAGGTAGACACAAAATGCTGGAGTAACGCAGAGGGTCAGGCAGCGTCTCTGGAGAGAAGGAACAGGTGACGTTTCGGGTCGAGAATTATAGGTTAGTATTTTGTGAGCAAAGTTGCACACATTGGAATTTACAACACAACACTAAATCTGCAGCAAGTAAGATTTTATTGTTCTGTTGCCCATACATAGGACAAAACACACTTGATTTACTGAGAATTGTGTTGGAATTATACGTGTAGATTACTATACTTGGCTGAAATTTGAATTAAAAATGAAGTTTACTAGATTCAAGTTAAGTACATATTTCAATAGACAATAGGTGCAAGAGGAGGCCATTCGACCCTTCGGCCCTTTGAGCCAGCACCGCCATTCAATGTGATCATGGCTGATCATTCTCAATCAGTACCCCGTTCCTGCCTTCTCCCCATACCCCCTGACTGCTATCCTTAAGAGCTCTATCTAGCTCTCTCTTGAATGCATTCAGAGAATTGGCCTCCACTGCCTTCTGAGGCAGAGAATTCCACAGATTTACAACTCTCTGACTGAATTTTCTTTTCCTCATCTCAGTTCTAAATGTCCTACTCCTTATTCTTAAACTGTGGCCCCTTGTTCTGGACTCCCCCAACATTGGGAACATGTTTCCTGCCTCTAACGTGTCCAACCCCTTAAAAATCTTATGAAAGATGTTTCCTTACTAATTTGACATGGAGGGGGGCGGTGAAACTAATACAAGCATCTTTTATAGACACAAAGTGCTGGAGTAACTCAGCAGGTCAGGCAGCATCTCTGGAGAAAAGGGATGGGTGATGTTTCGGATCGGAACCCTGCTTCTGACTGAAAGTAGAGGCAGTGAACTGGAGGTAGGGAAAGGCCGGAACAAAGCAGGGTTGGCAACAGGTGACCAAGGAAGGATGGTGCACATAATGGCCCATTGTTGGCTGGGGAAGAGGTGATAACGAAGGGAAACAAGGATGAGAACAGTGGAACTAGTAGGATGTCTAGGTGGGGGAGGGGCTTGACAGGGCATGCAAGGGGTTACTTGAAGTTAGAGAAATCAAAAATCATACCGCTGGGGTGTGAGCTGCCCAAGCAAAATATGAGGTGCTGTTCCTCCAATTTGCATGTGGTCTCACTCTGACAATGGAGAAGGCCCAGGACAGAAAGTCAGTGTGGGAATAGGAGGGGGAGTTAAAGTGTTTGGCAACCGGGAGATCGCGTAGGTACAGGTGGACTGAGCAGAGGAATTTGGAGTCTACACCTGGAACAACGGATACAGTAGATGAGGTTGGAGGAGGTGCAAGTGAACTTCTGCCTCACCTGAAAGGATTGTCGGTGTGCCTGGACGGAGTCGAGGGAGGGAGGTGTAGGGACAGGTGTTGCATCTCCTGCGGTTGCAGGGGAAAGTAACTGGGGAGGGGGTGGTTTGGATAGAAAGGGATGAGTTAACCGGGGAGTAGCGGAGGGAACGGTCTCTGCGGAAAATGGAAAGTGGTGGAGATGGGAAGGTGTGGCTAGTGGTGGGACCCTGTTGGAGGTGGCAAAGATGTCGGGCGATTATGTGCTGTGTGCGACGGCTGATGGGGTGGAAGGTGAGGACTAGGGGGACTCTGATGCGATGGGGGGGGAGGGGGAACTACAGGATACAGAGGAAGTGCCTCATCTGGGATAGAAGAGGGGAACCCCTGTTCCCTAAAGAACGAGGACATCCTGGATGTCCTAGTATGGAACACCTCATCCTGGGAGCAGATGCCGATGAGACGGCAGAATTTGGGAGCCTTTGCAGGAAGCAGGATGGGAAGAATTGTCTAGTTATCTGTGGTAGTCGGTTTGTAATAGACGTCAGTTGATAGTCTGTCTCCCGTGATGGAGACGGTGAGATCAAGAAAAGGGAGGGAGGTGTATGAGATGGTCCAAGTGAATTTGAGTACAGGGTGGAAGTTGGTTGGGAAGTTATTACGTCACCCATCCCTTTGCTCCTGGGATGTTGCCTGACCTGCTGAGTTACTCCAGCACTTTGTGTCTATCTTGGGTATGATCCACCATCTGCAGTTCCTTCCTACGAGAGTATGTGCTCTCTGATTCAAAGTTCAACAGAGGGGGTTTCAAATTTACAAGATTACATCATCCCTCCTTAATCTCTTGATTACTTTTTTGCTGAAACCTTCTGTTTTAATTCACTTTCATTCAGTGTGGATACAATATGTCAGAGTCTGTTTCTAAGTAGGTTCGGAACATGTTTCTTCAAAGTTTCAGATTTTTCAGTTATTTTAATTGAAGCCAAACTTTTAAGGAGGTGGAGCCGTCTTGAGTTTGGCATTAATCAAAAACTTTCTTTACCGGATGCATATCCTGTATGGTGTATAAATCCTGCCAAATGGCGTTTAGTTGTTTCCTCTCAATGGTGCTTGAATCATGTTAATCATAATGATATTGTTCCTCTTGTGTTGAGCACTTGCAGCGGCCAATTTGCCTCGACTTTACAGAATGTCTCAGCAGTAATGTCTCAGCATTTCTGGCACAATTCTCCATAGCATCACAATGAACACAAGATATGGCAGCGCAGCACAGGAACAGGCCATTTGGCCCACAATGTCCTTGCCGAACAATGATGCCGAGACCAACTCTTATCCGCAGATGCTGGTTTGGAAGGGATTAGGAAGATTAGGAAGAACTTTTTCAGTCAGAGAGTGGTGAAGGTGTGGAATTCTCTGCCTCAGAAGGCAGTGGAGGCCAGTTCGTTGGATGCTTTCAAGAGAGAGCTGGATAGAGCTCTTAAGGATAGCGGAGTCAGGGGGTATGGGGAGAAGGCAGGAACGGGGTACTGATTGAGAGTGATCAGCCATGATCGCATTGAATGGCGGTGCTGGCTCGAAGGGCTGAATGGCCTACTCCTGCACCTATTGTCTATTGACTGCAGATGCTGGTTTAAACCACCCTTTGTTCCTTCTCTGGTCTGCAGTCAACATTACTATTGAAGGTAGACACAAAAAGCTGGGGTAACTCAGCGGGTCAGACAGCGTCTCTGGAGAGAAGGAATAGGTGACGTTTCAGGTCTCGACCCTTCAGACTTCTGAAGCAGGGTCTCGACCCGAAACGTCACCTATTCCTTTTCTCCAGAGACGCTGTCTGACCTGCTGAGTTATTCCAGCTTTTTGTGTCTATCTGTGCATAATCTATATCCTTCCGTTTCCTGTATGTGCCCGTCCAAAAGCCTCTTAAATGCAATGTAGTATCTGCCTCCTCCACCACCACCCCTGGCAGCATGTTCCAGGTGCCCACTACCCTCTGACAGTAAAAGCTAGCACCATGCAACTACTTTAAACTTCGCCCCTCTTATTGTAAACCTCTGTCCTCTTGTATTTCCACCCCTGGGAAAAAGGTTCTGACCACCTATCCTTTCTCTTTCCACATCCTCCCTGCATTGGAGTGTCCAAATGCGGCCTAATCAGAGTCCTTTTAACCAGAGTCTGAAACATAGAAACATAGAAAATAGGTGCAGGAGTAGGCCATTCGGCCCTTCGTGCCTGCACCGCCATTCAATATGATCATGGCTGATCATCCAACTCAGTATCCCGCACCTGCCTTCTCTCCATACCCCCTGATCCCTTTAGCCACAAGGGCCACATCTAACTCCCTCTTAAATATAGCCAATGAACTGGCCTCAACTACCTTCTGTGGCAGAGAATTCCACAGACTCACCACTCTCTGTGTGAAGAAATGTTTTCTCATCTCGGTCCTAAAAGACTTCCCCCTTATCCTTAAGCTGTGATCCCTGGTTCTGGACTTCCCCAACATCAGGAACAATCTTCCCGCATCTAGCCTCTCCAACCCCTTAAGAATTTTATATGTTTCAATAAGATCCCCCCTCGGTCTTCTAAATTCCAGCGAGTATAAGCCTAGTCTATCCAGTCTTTCTTCATATGAAAGTCCTGCCATCCCAGGGATCAATCTGGTGAACCTTCTCTGTACTCCCTCTAAGGCTAGAATGTCTTTCCTCAGATTAGGTGACCAAAACTGCACACAATACTCCAGGTGCGGTCTCAACAAGGCCCTGTACAACTGCAGCAGAACCTCCCTGCTCCTAAACTCAAATCCTCTTGCTATGAATGCTAACATACCATTCGCTTTCTTCACTGCCTGCTGCACCTGCACGCTTGCTTTCAATGACTGGTGCACCATGACACCCAGGTCACGTTGCATCTCCCCTTTTCCTAATTGGCCACCATTCAGGTAATACTCTGCTTTCCTGTTCTTGCCGCCAAAGTGGATAACCTCACATTTATCCACATTATATTGCATCTGCCATGTAATGTATTCTAAATGGATAAATGTGCAGCATGGTGGCAGAATGGTAGAGCTGTTGCCTCACAACACCGGAGACCCAGGTTTGATTCTGACCACGGGTGATGGCGCCCAGGCCAGGCGGCCCTCTGCGTGCTGGCTGGTCCCAGAAGTGGATCTGCAATCACGCAAATTACGATCGATTCACTCTTTTCAACCTCTACTCCAACTGCAGATCTGCACTCTGCGGATGGCTCGATTATAATCACGTATAATCTGGAAGGGTCTCGACCCGAAACGTCACCCATTCCTTCTCTCCAGAGATGCTGCCTGACCCGGTGAGCTACTCCAGCATTTTGTGTCTACCAGTCCTATTAACTTGACTTCCCGAATCTTTGCCACCCTATCTACTTACCACCACACCTACTTGCCTCTATGGACATAGTTTAGAGATACCTCATGGGAACAGCCCCTTCGGCCCACTGAGTCCATGCCGGTCATCAAGCACCTGTTCACACTAGTTCTGTTCACCCACTTTCACATCAATAGACAATAGGTGCAAGCGGAGGCCATTCGGCCCTTCGAGCCAGCACCGCCATTCAATGTGATCATGGCTGATCATTCTCAATCAGTACCCCGTTCCTGCCTTCTCCCCATACCCCCTGACTCCGCTATCCTTAAGAGCTCTATCTAGCTCTCTCTTGAATGCATTCAGAGAATTGGCCTCCACTGCCTTCTGAGGCAGAGAATTCCACAGATTTACAACTCTCTGACTGAAAAAGTTTTTCCTCATCTCAGTTCTAAATGGCCTACCCCTTATTCTTGAACTGTGGCCCTTTGTTCTGGACTCCCCCAACATTGAGAACATGTTTCCTGCCTCTCACGTGTCCAACCCCTTAATAATCTTATACGTTTCGATAAGATCCCCTCTCACCCTTCTAAATTCCAGTGTATACAAGCCTAGTCACTCCAGTCTTTCAACATATGACAGTCCTGCCATTCCGGGAATTAACCTAGTAAACCTACGCTGCACGCCCTCAATAGCAAGACTATCCTTCCTCAAATTTGGAGACCAAAATTGCACACAGTACTCCAGGTGCGGTCTCACTAGGGCCCTGTACAACTGCAGAAGGACCTCTTTGCTCCTATACTCAACTCCTCTTGTTATGAAGGCCAACATTCCATTGGCTTTCTTCACTGCCTGCTGTACCTGCATGCTTCCTTTCAGTGACTGATGCACTCGGACACCCAGATCTCATTGTACGTCCCCTTTTCCTAACTTGACACCATTCAGATAATACTCTGCCTTCCTATTCTTACCACCAAAGTGGATAACCTCACACTTATCCACATTATAACCGCATCTGCCATCCACTCTCTACTCACCAGAAGCAATTCACAGAGGCTAATTAACCTGCAAACCCACACGTCTTTGAGATGTAGGAGGAAACCGGAGCACCCGGAGCAAAGCCACGTGGCCATAGGGAGAACATGCAAATATCCATGTAGATAGCTCCAGAGGTCAGGATGGAACGTTGGTCTCTGGTGCTGTGAGGCAAGGCTTCCACCAGTTGCAGCTCTTAGATCCTAAGATTCCTCAGTACAATGCAATGGACTTAGGGCGGCACGGTGGCGCAGCGGTAGATTTGCTGCCTTACAGCGAATGCAACGCCGGAGACCCGGGTTCCATCCTGACTACGGGTGCTGTCTGAACGGAGTTTGTACATTCTCCCCGTGACCTGCGTGGGTTTTCTCCGAGATCTTCGGTTTCCTCCCACACTCCAAAGACGTACAGGTTTGTAGGTTAATTGGCTGGGCAAATGTAAAAAAAAATTGTCCCTAGTGGCTGTATCTCTAAATCTAAATCTAAAAATCAAAGTTGTTACGGGTCTAGTCAATATTTGTATATTTCCCCCCTTGCATTGCTTGAGGTATTAAGGCCAAGCAGTCCATGTAAGTTTAGAGATACTGCGTGGAAACAGGCCCTTTCGGCCCACTGAGTCTGCACCGACCAGCGATCCCCGCGCACTAACACACTAGGGACAATTTACACTTACACCAAGCCAATTAATCTACAAACTTGTACGTCTTTGCAGTGTAGGAGGAAACTGAAGATATCGGAGAAAACCCACGCAGGTCACGGGGTGAACGTACAAACTCCGTACAGACAGGGTATGTAGGTTAATTTGACTGGGCAAATGTAAAAAATTGTCCCTAGTGGGTGTAGGATAGTGTTAATGTGCGGGGATCGCTGGGCGGCGCGGACTTGGTGGGCCGAAAAGGCCTGTTTCCGCGCTGTATATATATGATATAAAAATTAAGGAGAGGAAGTATAACATAGCAAAGAAGAGTGGGAAGACAGGATTGGGACTCTTTTAAAGAGCAACAAAAGTTAACTAAAAAGCCAATACGGGGAGAAAAGATGAGGTACGAGGGTAAACTAGCCAATAATATAAAGGAGGATAGCAAAAGTTTTTTTAGGTACGTGAAGAGGAAAAAAATAGTCAAGGCAAATGTGGGTCCTTTGAAGACAGAAGCAGGGGAATTTATTATGGGGAACAAAGAAATGGCAGACGAGTTAAACCGTTACTTTGGATCTGTCTTCACTGAGGAAGATACACACAATCTCCCAAATGTTCTAGCGGCCGGAGAACCTAGGGTGATGGAGGAACTGAAGGAAATCCACATTAGGCAGGAAATGGTTTTGGGTAGACTGATGGGACTGAAGGCTGATAAATCCCCAGGGCCTGATGGTCTGCATCCCAGGGTACTTAAGGGGGTGGCTCTAGAAATAGTGGAAGCATTGGAGATCATTTTTCAATGTTCTATAGATTCAGGATCAGTTCCTGTGGATTGGAGGATAGCAAATGTTATCCCACATTTTAAGAAAGGAGGGAGAGAGAAAACGGGTAATTATAGACCAGTCTGACATCAGTGGTGGGGAAGATGCTGGAGTCAATTATAAAAGACGAAATTGCTGAGCATTTGGATAGCGGTAACAGGATCATTCCGAGTCAGCATGGATTTACGAAGGGGAAATCATGCTTGACAAATGTACTGGAATTTTTTGAGGATGTAACTAGGAAAATTGACAGGGGAGAGTCAGTGGATGTGGTGTACCTCGACTTTCAGAAAGCCTTCGACAAGGTCCCACATAGGAGATTAGTGGGCAAAATTAGGGCACATGGTATTGGGGGTAGGGTACTGACATGGATAGAAAATTGGTTGACAGAAAGAAAGCAAAGAGTGGGGATAAATGGGTCCCTTTCGGAATGGCAGGCAGTGACCAGTGGGGTACCGCAAGGTTCGGTGCTGGGACCCCAGCTATTTACGATATACATTAATGACTTAGACGAAGGGATTAAAAGTACGATTAGCAAATTTGCAGATGATATTAAGCTGGGGGGTAGTGTGAATTGTGAGGAAGCTGCAATAAGGCTGCAGGGTGACTTGGACAGGTTGTGTGAGTGTGCGGATTCATGGCAGATGCAGTTTAATGTAGATAAGTGTGAGGTTATTCACTTTGGAAGTAAGAATAGAAAGGCAGATTATTATCTGAATGGTGTCAAGTTAGGAGGAGGGGGAGTTCAACGAGATCTGGGTGTCCTAGTGCATCAGTCAATGAAAGGAAGCATGCAGGTACAGCAGGCAGTGAAGAAAGCCAATGGAATGTTGGCCTTCGTAACAAGAGGAGTTGAGTATAGGAGCAAAGAGGGCCTTCTACAGTTGTACCGGGCCCTGGTGAGACCGCACCTGGAGTACTGTGTGCAGTTTTGGTCTCCAAATTTGAGGAAGGATATTCTTGCTATGGAGGGCGTGCAGCGTAGGTTCACTAGGTTAATTCCCGGAATGGCGGGACTGTCGTATGTTGAAAGGCTGGAGCGATTGGGCTTGTATACACTGGAATTTAGAAGGATGAGGGGGGATCTTATTGAAACATATAAGATAATTAGGGGATTGGACACATTAGAGGCAGGAAACATGTTCCCAATGTTGGGGGAGTCCAGAACAAGGGGCCACAGTTTAAGAATAAGGGGTAGGCCATTTAGAACGGAGATGAGGAAGAACTTTTTCAGTCAGAGAGTGGTGAAGGTGTGGAATTCTCTGCCTCAGAAGGCAGTGGAGGCCAGTTCGTTGGATGCTTTCAAGAGAGGGCTGGATAGAGCTCTTAAGGATAGCGGAGTGAGGGGGTATGGGGAGAAGGCAGGAACGGGGTACTGATTGAGAGTGATCAGCCATGATCGCATTGAATGGCGGTGCTGGCTCGAAGGGCTGAATGGCCTCCTCCTGCACCTATTGTCTATTGTCTATTGATATGATATGATATGACAGCACCCATGGTCGGGATGGAACCCGGGTCGCTGGTGCGGTCAGGCAGCAACTGAGCCACCGTGCCGCATGCCCTAAAGTGTAAGCGTTAAGCTTCCCCATGAAGCAGCACGCAACTGACATTGGGCTCTTTGGGGGTTCTGCTATCAGAGGATTTAAAAAAAACTTTCAATGAGTCAACATCCAAATTGTAAAGTATTTCAGGATGTGGGTGGAGCACAGACCACAATCTGTGTCAGTGGGGCTGCGGCAGAAACAGCATCAAATTTCCAGATGTAAATATCACCAGAGCAAATGTCCTCAATGTTGGGGGAGTCCAGAACCAGGGGCCACAGTCTAAGAATAAAGGGGAGGCCATTTAAATCTGAGGTGAGAAAAAACTTTTTCACCCAGAGAGTTGTGAATTTGTGGAATTCTCCGTCACAGAAGGCAGTGGAGGCCAATTCACTGGATGAATATAGAGCTCTAGGGGCTAGCGGACTCAAGGGGTATGGGGAGAAGGCAGGCACGGGTTACTGATTGTGGATGATCAGCCATGATCACAATGAATGGCGGTGCTGGCTCGAAGGGCCAAATGGCCTCCTCCTGCACCTAATTTTTATGTTTGTATCTATAAATATATATTATAGACAATAGGTGCAGGAGGAGGCCATTCGGCCCTTTGAGCCAGCATCGCCATTCAATGTGATCAGGGCTGATCATTCTCAATCAGTACCCCGTTCCTGCCTTCTCCCCATACCTCCTGACTCCGCTATCCTTAAGAGCTCTATCTAGCTCTCTCTTGAATGCATTCAGAGAATTGGCCTCCACTGCCTTCTGAGGCAGAGAATTCCACAGATTCGCAACTCTGACTGAAAACGTTTTTCCTCATCTCAGTTCTAAATGGCCTACCCCTTATTCTTAAACTGTGGCCCCTTGTTCTGGACTCCCTCAACATTGGGAACATGTTTCCTGCCTCTAACGTGTCCAACCCCTTAATAATCTTATATGTTTCGATAAGATCTCCTCTCATCCTTCTAAATTCCAGTGTATACAAGTCCAGTCGCTCCAGTCTTTCAACATATGACAGTCCCGCCATTCCGGGAATTAACCTAGTAAACCTACGCTGCACGCCCTCAATAGCAAGAATATCCTTCCTCAAATTTGGAGACCAAAACTGCACACAGTACTCCAGGTGCGGTCTCACTAGGGCCCTGTACAACTGCAGAAGGACCTCTTTGCTCCTATACTCAACTCCTCTTGTTATGAAGGCCAACATTCCATTGGCTTTCTTCACTGCCTGCTGTAACTGCATGCTTCCTTTCAGTGACTGATGCACTAGGACACCCAGATCTCGTTGTACGTCCCCTGTTCCTAACTTGACACCATTCAGATAATACTCTGCCTTCCTATTCTTACCACCAAAGTGGATAACCTCACACTTATCCACATTAAACTGCATCTGCCATGCATCCGCCCATTCACACAACCTGTCCAAGTCACCCTGCAACCTCATAGCATCTTCCTCACAGTTCACACTACCACCCAGCTTTGTATCATCTGCAAATTTGCTAATGGTACTTTTAATCCCTTCATCCAAGTCATATTCTGGTATTTTCCTCTTTTCACTACCTGCTGTACTTGTGAATGGCTTGGTGTTACTCATGTACAGTACTATTTGACTGGTAGCATGCAAAGTTTTTCCACTGAATCTTGTGACAATTATAAACGAATACCAAAACCGCCAACAATTTGACTCCGTCTGATCACCACATACCATGGCCAAGAAAGCACACTACTGTCTCCACGTCAGGAGACAGGAAATTCAGCATGTCTACGATGTTTTAACTCCAATTTCTACAGATTCACCACAGAGATCATCCACCCCATACACCACAGTTCTGCCCAAGCCTCCAATAAATTGCAGAGAAGAGTGTAGGAAGGAACTGCAGGTGCTGGTTTAAATCGAAGATAGAGCTCTTAAGGATAGCGGAGTCAGGGGGTATGGGGAGAAGGCAGGAACGGGGTACTGATTGAGAATGATCAGCCATGATCACATTGAATGGCGGTGCGTACAGGCTCGAAGGGCCGAATGGCCTACTCCTGCAGCTATTGTCTATAGACTTAAAAAGCAGGAGTAACTCAGCGGGCCAGACAGCTTCTCTGGAGAACAGGGGTAGGTGATGTTTCGGGTCGAGACCCTTCTTCAGACTGAGAGTCAGGGGGAAAGGGAAACGAGAGATATAGACGGTGATGTAGAGAGAGATAGAACAAACGAATGAAAGATATGTAAAAAAGTAACGACGATAAAGGAAACAGGCCTCTGTTAGTGGTGGGCCACATGTTTACAGAGAGTTCTAAACGCAGCCCAATCCATCATGGAAACCAGCCACCCCCTTCAACCAAGCCCCTCCCACTCCATCTTGATCAGAGACCACTTACACCCACCCGGCCATTCTTCTCGCTTCAGAGATTTGCAGGCAGAAGATTTAAAAGTGTGAACGTATGTACAGCACCACTAAGTTCCTGAACATCTGCTTCCCCGTGGGCCTTGAACGGACCTCCTAATTGCTAAGTATGAATTCACACAGGCACCGACCGGGCCTGTACGCGCTGGAGTTTAGAAAAATGAGGGGGGACCTCATTGAAACGTACAGAATGGTGAAAGGCTTGGACAGAGTGGGTGTGGAGAGGATGTTTCCACTAGTGGGAGAGTCTAGGACTAGAGGTCACAGCCTCAGAATTAAAGGACGTTCCTTTAGGAAGGAGTTGAGGAGGAATTTCTCTAGTCAGAGGGTGGTGAATCTGTGGAATGCTTTGCCACAGATTTTTAGATTTAGAGATACAGCGCGGAAACAGGCCCTTCGGCCCACCGGGTCCGCGCCGCCCAGCGATCCCCGCACATTAACACTATCCTACACACACTAGGGACAATTTTTACATTTTACCCAGTCAATTAACCTACGAACCTGCACGTCTTTGGAGTACAGAAAGCTGTGGAGGCCATGATTGAATGGCAGAGTAGACTTGATGGGCCAAATGGCCTAATTCTGCTCCAATCACCTGATCAATTCCTGAACTTCCATTGTCCCTCACTGCAACCCTTCTTCTTTATCTCCACTCTCTCGGTAGCTGTAACACTGTATTCTGTGCACTGTTCCTTTACTCTTTTGCACTGCCTGATATATTCATGTCTGGATAGCAGGCAAAACAAATTTTGCTGTATCTCAATACACTTGACAATAAGAAACCAACACCAATATTAATATCAATATGAATATTGATTTCAAAGGCATTTTTCTAAGATTTTCCAAAAAAAGTAGTGTGGGTGGCCTGGAAAATTTTAGTTCTTAAAATTGTAAACATGAAGTAATTTCAAAACAATAATATTAAAATCAAGAGAGATGATTGTTATTTTTAGCGATCAGAGCATCACATCATCTGGTAAATCGTTGTAGCTTGGTGAAATATTCATACTATAAATACTGCCAGATATTTGTTGATCAATGTGCCATAAATATGTAAACTTAAGGCTGGTTAGTTGAATTTAAAAGTCTTGCACAAGGTTTAAATAAGTTTGTTATGTTTAAAACATTAACAGTTGATTGCTAGGTTACAATGTGGTACTGCAATTGTGCAATCATGAGCTCCAAACTTAAATGCTGTGTGGAAACAAGGAATTGCAGATGCTGGTTTATAAATAAAGACACAAAGTGCTGGAGTAACTCAGCAGGTGAGGTAGTATTGGTAGACGGGAACGGAAGGAACTGCAAATGCCGGTTTACACAAAAGGACACAAAGTGCTGGAGTAACTCAGCATGTCAAGCGACAACTCTAGAGAACATGGATAGGTGAGGTTTTGTTTTAAAAGAAGGGTCCCGACCCAAAAGGCCACCCATCCCTTTTCTCCAGAGATGCTTGCTGCCTGACCCACTGAGTTACTCAGCAATTTGTGTCCTTAACTGCTGGGTTCTCAAACTTGATTATCCAGATTTTCAGCTTTTTTGAATGATTTGTTTATAGTTAAGCGGGTAAAGTTGTCAAAAACATTCGTAGGTATGCAATTTTAGTACAGCCCAATAGACAATAGACAATAGGTGCAGGAGGAGGCCATTCGGCCCTTCGAGCCAGCACCACCGTTCAATGTGATCATGGCTGATCATTCTCAATCAGTACCCCGTTCCTGCCTTCTCCCCATACCCCCTGACTCCGCTATCCTTAAGAGCTCTATCTAGCTCTCTCTTGAATGCATTCAGAGATTTGGCCTCCATTGCCTTCTGAGGTAGAGAATTCCACAGATTCACAACTCTCTGACTGAAAAAGGTTTTTCCTCATCTCCGTTCTAAATGGCCTACCCCTTATTTGTAAACTGTGGCCCCTGGTTCTGGACTCCCCCAACATTGGGAACATGTTTCCTGCCTCTAACGTGTCCAACCCCTTAATAATCTTATACACTTGACAATAAGTCTGAAGAAGGGTCTCGTCCCAAAACGTCACCCAGCCCAGTTAATTGTTGCATACATGAATATTTAAAAAACACTTTCCTTCAATCAACCACTGTAAATGTAAAGGTGTTACATATTTGTGGTGATTCTAGGTACGGTTTCCTGAGGTGCTCTGATCGCAGTGTTTGGAAGGTGTTGTATTTACGACAACAATTTTCTTTGGATATTGTTTTCAGTCATGCATGTAAATGTTTCCGACCTCTTGTAAATACAAAATGCTGGAGTAACTCAGCGGGTCAGGCAGCATCTCTGGAGAGAAGGAATGGGTGACGTTTTGGGATGAGACCCTTCTTCAGACTGGAGAAGGGTCTCGACCCGAAAAGTCACCCATTCCTTCTCTCCAGAGACGCTGCCTGTCCCGCTGAGTTACTCTAGCATTGCGTGTCTATCTTCGATGTAAACCAGCATCTGCAGTTCCGTCCTATACGTCATGTAAATACTAGTTCCCTTGTGTTTGATAATAGTTTACAGCAGCACCTCTGGATGAAATCTACAGCTGATTCTGCATGATTCCTTACATAGAACATCAATGTACACAGTCAATGTACATCAATGGACAATGTATCACGTGCAAATTCCCATAGCATTTACGGCGGCACGGTGGCGCAGCGGTAGAGTTGCCGCCTTACAGCGAATGCAGCGCCAGAGACCCGGGTTCCATCCCGACTACGGGTGCTGTCTGTACGGAGTTTGTACGTTCTCCCCGTGAGTTTTCTCCGAGATCTTCGGTTTCCACCCACACGCCAAAGACGTGCAGGTTTGTAGGTTAATCGGCTTGGTAAATGTAAAAATTGTCCCTAGTGGGTGTAGGATAGAGTTAATGTGCGGAGATCGCTGGGCGGCACGGACCCGGTGGGCCGAAAGGGCCTGTTTCCGCGCTGTATCTCTAAATCTAAATCTAAAAAAACTAAACTGTTGCAGTGCAGAAGGTATTGCACAAAATGCTGGAGTAACTCAGCAGGTCAGGCAGCATCTCAGGAGAGACTCCAGCATTTTGTGAATAAATACCTTCGATTTGTACCAAGCATCTGCAGTTATTTTCTTACAGAAGGTATTGCACAGTGGCTTGTTGCTATCTCAGAGAGAACAAGCTGACATCAGTGCTGACGTATCGTGTCGGCCTTTCTCGCTGCGGTTTTTCACAGGTGTTCCACTTCCCTCCCACGTCTCAAAGAGATGCAGGTTAATTGGTAACTATATTACCCCAGTGTAGACAGGTGGTATGAAAATTAGAGTGCAGCCGATAAGCACGTGAGAAAGAATAGCCTCGACACAACTAGAATACCAAACACGTTCACAAAACAAAATCATCTTTCTAGAGTCATAGAGTGATACAGCGTGGAAACAGGCCCTTCGGCACAACTCGCCCACACCGGCCAACAATGTCCCAGCTACACTAGTCCCACATGCCTGCGCTTGGTCCATAACTCTCCAAACCTGTCCTATCCATGTACCTGTCCAACTGTTTCTTAAACGATGGGATAGTCCCAGCCTCAACTACCTCCTCTGGCAGCTTGTTCCGTACACCCACCACCCTCTGTGTGAAAAAGTTACCCCTCGGATTCCTATTAAATCTTTTCCCCTTCACCTTGAACCTATGTCCTCTGGTCCTCGATTCACCTACTCTGGGCAAGAGACTCTGTACATCTCCCCGGTCTATGCTTGTTCGAGAGAAAGTATAAATAACCAGTGATTTTTTAACATAATTATAACATTTCTTTTCCACAGGTATTAAATACTCTGCTAAATCCTGACAACATCGCAGGTGACTAATTCTGTTTATATTTTTGCCAACGCCATTTTGTTGAATGGGTTAAAGAACACGAACAAGCTTTGCAAGAACTTTGTTCAGTTCTTTAGCTGAGAAATAAGAAGCACAATGAATAGAAAAATCAATGACACATTTGGAAAAATGGTTATATTATATGGCCAATGTCCGTGAGCTGTGAGAGTTCTACAACCTAACTTGTCAAATCGACCAAGTAGCCGAGCTGAGCCTGGTCCCATTTGCCTCTCATTGTCCCATCTATCTAACACTAAAACTCTCGTTTGTTTGTTTGTTTGTTTGTTCCTGAACTACAGCCAAAACGGTACATGATAGCGTGACAATTTTAGGCCCACCTTACTCACCGTCGTCCCTTTGGTGCTAATGGAAGATGTTTCATTGAAATCGGTGTTATATTTTTAGTCATTCACATTTTAAATCTATCTCCTAGGGAGGGAGGGGGGATAAAGGGGGTTGAGGGGGATGAAGTGGGGGGGGGAGAGGAGGGTGAGGGGGGAGAGGAGGGTGAGGGGGGAGAAGAGGGGGGGGGAAGAGGAGAGGGTGCTGCACCAATGCAGGAGAGGTTTGGGGCCATCGGGTCCACTTGGTCTAGTGTTCCTCTAAACCTTTCCTCCAAATGTCTTTTAAATGTTGTTTTTTGCACCTGCTCCTGTGGCAGCCCGTTCCATACACCCACCGCCCTTTCTGTGACAAGTTGCCCCTTGGTTTCCTGTTAAATCTTTCCCTTTCACCGTAAACCTGTGTTCTCTGGTTCTTGATTCCCCTTCTCTGCAAAAAAAAGACTGGGCTCGCCCTGTCTATTCCTTTCACGAGTTTATACGCCTCTTTCAGATCACCCCTCAGCCTTCTGCGCTCCAAGGAATAAAGTTTCATCTGTTGAGATCTAATCCGTGACATTGCCGATTCCACATGTCTGTTCTGTTCTTGTTTCTAAACATGGTTCTTTACGGATTCATGTTTGTGCGATTATTTCCATCTGCAGTCCATTTAAAAGGCTTGACAATGGAACATTTTCACAGCCTCCCACAAGTGATACTGTCTGGAGCAGAGGAAAGATTATTGGAAGGAAACGTCTCCCACTGGAATCAAGCCCTGAAGTAAATCCCCGTGGAACCAATGTGTTGCGCCAACTGTTCCAAAGGATGCCCTTGGATGATGATGGTTAGCCTTGAATTTCATGTTGAAGATAGACATAAAATGCTATAAGAAAATAACTGCAGATGCTGGTACAAATCGACCAAGCGCAGGCTTGGCGATCGCTTCGCTCAACACCTGCGCTCGGGCCACATTGACCAAACTGATCTCCCGGTGGCCGAGCACTTCAACTCCCCCTCCCATTCCCAGTCTGACCTTTCTGTCATGGGCCTCCTCCAGTGCCATAGTGAGGCCCACCGGAAATTGGAGGAACAGCACCTCATATTTCGCCTGGGCAGCTTGCAGCCCAGCGGTATGAACATTGACTTCTCCAACTTTAGATAGTTCCTCTGTCCCTCTCTTCCCCTTCTCCTTCCCAGATCTCCCTCTATTTTCCTGTCTCCACCTATATCCTTCCTTTATCCCGCCCCCCTGACATCAGTCTGAAGAAGGGTCTCGACCCGAAACGTCACCCATTCCTTCTCTCCAGAGATGCTGCCCGTCCCGCTGAGTTCCTCCAGCATTGTCTCTATCTCCGGTGTAAACCAGCATCTGCAGTTCCTTCCTACACATACAGTGCATTCAGAAAATATTCAGACCCCTTCACTTTTTCCACATTTTGCTACGTTACAGCCTTATTTTAAAATGGATTGTTCATTTTTTTAAATCATCAATCTACACACAATACCCCATAATAAAAATGTGAAACCAGGTGTTTAGAAATGTTTGCAAAGTAATTAAAAATGAATAACTGAAATATCACATTTACATAAGTATTCAGACCCTTTACTCAGTACTTTGTTGAGGCACCTTTGGCAGCGATTACAGCCTCAAGTCTTCTTGGGTATGACGCTACAAGCTTGGCACACCTGTATTTGGGTAATTTCTCCCATTCTTCTCAGCAGATCCACTCAAGCTCTGTCAGATTGGATGGGGAGCGTCGATGCACAGCTATTTTCAGGTCCCTCCAGAGATGTTCGATCGGGTTCAAGTCCAGGCTCTGGCTGGGCCACTCAAGGACATTCACAGACTTGTCATGAAGCCACTCCTGCGTTGCCTTGGCTGTGTGCTTAGGGTTGTTGTTCTGTTGGAAGGTGAACCTCCGCCAAAGTCTGAGGTCCAGAATGCTCTGGAGCAGGTGTTCATCAAGGATCTCTCTGTACTTTGCTCCGTTCATCTTTTCCTCGATCCCAACCAGTCTCCCAGTTCCTGCCGCTGAAAAACATCCCCACAGCATGATGCTGCCACCTCCATGCTTCACCGTAGGTATGGTATTGGCCAGGTGATGAGCGGTGCCGCTTGGCATTCAGGCCAAAGAGTTCAATCTTGGTTTCATCAGACCAGAGAATCTTGTTTCTCATGGTCTGAGAGTCCTTTAGGTGCCTTTTGTCAAACTCCAAGCGGGCTGTCATGTGCCTTTTACTGAGGAGTGGCTTCCGTCTGGCCACTACCATAAAGGCCTGATTGGTGGAGTGCTGCAGATATAGTTATCCTTCTGGAAGGTTCTCCCATCTTCACAGAGGAACTCTGGAACTCTGTCAGAGTGACCATCGGGTTCTTGGTCACCTCCCTGACCAAGGCCCCCCCCATTGCTCAGTTTGGCCGGGCGGATAGTTCTATGAAGAGTCTTGGTGGTTCCAAAGTACTTCCATTTAAGAAAGACAGAGGCCACTGTGCTCTTTGGGGCCTGCAATGCTGCAGAAACTGTTTTATACCCTTCCCCAGATCTGTGTCTCGACACAATCCTGTCTCGGAGGTCTACGGACAATTCCTTTGTCTTCATGGCTTGGTTTTTGCTCTGACATGCACTGTCAACTGTGGGACCTTATATAGACAGGCGTGTGCCTTTCCAAATCATGTCTAATCAATTTAATTTACCACTGGTGGACTCCAATCAAGTTGTAGAAACATCTCAATGGAAACAAGATGAACAAAAGCTCAATTTTGAGTGTCAGAGCAAAGGGTCTGAATACTTATGTAAAAAAAATCGCTAAACACCTGTATTCACTTTTTTATTATGGGGCATTGTGTGTAGATTGATGATTAAAAAAAAAGAATGTAATCCATTTTAAAATAAGGCTGTAACGTAACAATAGACAATAGACAATAGGTGCAGGAGGAGGCCATTTGGCCCTTCGAGCCAGCACCGCCATTCAATGTGATCATGGCTGATCATTCTCAATCAGTACCCCGTTCCTGCCTTCTCCCCATACCCCCTGACTCCGCTATCCTTAAGAGCTCTATCCAGCTCTCTCTTGAATGCATTCAGAGAATTGGCCTCCACTGCCTTCTGAGGCAGAGAATTCCACAGATTCACAACTCTCTGACTGAAAAAGTTTTTCCTCATCTCCGTTCTAAATGGCCTACCCCTTATTCTTAAACTGTGGCCCCTGGTTCTGGACTCCCCCAACATTGGGAACATATTTCCTGCCTCTAACGTGTCCAACCCCTTAATAATCTTATACGTTTCGATAAGATCTCCTCTCATCCGTCTAAATTCCAGTGTATACAAGCCTAGAAAATGTGGAAAAAGTGAAGGGGTGTGAATACTTTCTGAATGCACTGTACAGTTTCATGTTGCTGGCTTGCATGTATCCCAGAATCTAGACTGAGACAATACAAATGCACAGTGAAAGAGGACTCGCCACACACAACAGGTGGGACAGAGACATCCACCCAGCTTGTCACTTCATTATTGCTGATCATGTCATAAGGTCTTTAGTGCTAGGAGCAGAATTAGGCCATTCGGCCCATCAAGTCTACTCTGCCATTCAATCATGGCTGATCTATCTCTCCCTCCTAACCCCCTTCTCCTGCCTTCTCCCCATAACCCCTGACACCCGCACCAATCAAGAATCTATCTATCTCTGCCTTAAAAATATCCACTGACTTGGCCTCCACAGCCTTCTGTGGCAAGGAATCCCACAGATTCACCACCCTCTGGCTAAAGAAATTTCTCCTCATCTCCTTCCTAAAGGAACGTCCTTTTATACTGAGGCTGTGACCTCTAGTCCTAGACTCTCCCACTAGTGGAAACACCCTCTCCACATCCACTCTATCTAGGCCTTTCACTAATCGATCTTGGATTAAAAAAATTAACAGAAGGGTTTCAAAAGGAAAACTATATTCACAAAAAAGTGCCAGCGATGTTTACTGTTGGGAGGCGGATGTGGTGTGAATATCTGTCAGTGACTGTGATGTACCTAGGAAAATTGACAGGGGAGAGTCAGTGGATGTGGTGTACCTCTACTTTCAAAAAGCCTTCGACACGGTCCCACATAGGAGATTAGTGGGCAAAATTAGAGCACATGGTATTGGGGGAAGGGTACTGACATGGATAGAAAATTGGTTGACAGACAGAAGGCAAAGAGTGGGGATAAATGGGTCCCTTTCGGAATGGCAGGCAGTGACCAGTGGGGTACCGCAAGGTTCGGTGCTGGGACCCCAGCTATTTACGATATACATTAATGACTTAGATGAAGGGATTAAAAGTACCATTAGCAAATTTGCAGATGATACTAAGCTGGGGGGTAGTGTGAATTGTGAGGAAGATGCAATAAGGCTGCAGGGTGACTTGGACAGGTTGTGTGAGTGGGCGGATACATGGCAGATGCAGTTTAATGTAGATAAGTGTGAGGTTATTCACTTTGGAAGTAAGAATAGAAAGGCAGATTATTATCTGAATGGTGTCAAGTTAGGAAGAGGGAATGTTCAACGAGATCTGGGTGTCCTAGTGCATCAGTCACTGAAAGGAAGCATGCAGGTACGGCAGGCAGTGAAGAAAACCAATGGAATGTTGGCCTTCATAACAAGAGGAGTTGAGTATAGGAGCAAAGAGGTCCTTCTACAGTTGTACCGGGCCCTGGTGAGACCGCACCTGGAGTACTGTGTGCAGTTTTGGTCTCCAAATTTGAGGAAGGATATTCTTGCTATGGAGGGCGTGCAGCGTAGGTTCACTAGGTTGATTCCCGGAATGGTGGGACTGTCGTATGTTGAAAGGCTGGAGCAATTAGGCTTGTATACACTGGAATTTAGAAGAATGAGGGGGGATCTTATTGAAACATATAAGATAATTAGGGGATTGGACGCATTAGAGGCAGGAAACATGTTCCCAATGTTAGGGGAGTCCAGAACAAGGGGCCACAGTTTAAGAATAAGGGGTAGGCCATTTAGAACGGAGATGAGGAAGAACTTTTTCAGTCAGAGAGTGGTGAAGGTGTGGAATTCTCTGCCTCAGAAGGCAGTGGAGGCCAGTTCGTTGGATGCTTTCAAGAGAGAGCTGGATAGAGCTCTTAAGGATAGCGGAGTGAGGGGGTATGGGGAGAAGGCAGGAACGGGGTACTGATTGAGAATGATCAGCCATGATCGCATTGAATGGCGGTGCTGGCTCGAAGGGCTGAATGCACCTATTGTCTATTGTACCTGTGGGGCGTATAACGCTGTATAAATGACTTTTACTTCGGTATCCTTCACTGACCACAGAAGTTACACAGCCCACAAAGCTGCCAGGAGAAGCAGCCCTTTATTTGGGGATTCAGTCACTTTATTTTGGTTAATTCTGAATTTATTTTTGTGTGAGAGCATTAAAGCTGCAGCTAGTAAGAATTTCATCGTTCTGCTGCCGGGACACAGGGCAATTAAACACCCCGTGACACACTTGACTCTCCAATGCATCGCCTATTTTCAACAAATGATTCCCGTCACATACCTGGAAACCCTGGCACGCTGCCAGTTTTGTAGGTCGTAGAGGATGAAAGCACCCAGGGAACACCTTGTGTAATATTGGCACAATAATGTGCCAAATGCAGCACAAACTGGCTGCAACTGAGACTAAAGACAGGGTTTGTTTCCTGTAACCATACATGTGTGGCCTGTGCTTTATCAAATGACACAGGTGAATAAACAATCCTCGAGAGCTGAGTTTATATCGAACCATACAAATAACTGAATATTTTATGTGTGTGTGTGTGTGTGTGTGTGTGTGTGTGTGTGTGTGTGTGTGTGTGTGTGTGTGTGTGTGTGTGTGTGTGTGTGTGTGTGTGTGTTCGTTTGTTTGTTTGTTTGTTTGTGTGCGCGCGCGCAAAACAAGGGAGTACAGAGAAGGTTCACCAGATTGATTCCTGGGATGGCAGGACTTTCATATGAAGAAAGACTGGATAGACTCGGCTTGTACTCACTGGAATTTAGAAGATTGAGGGGGGATCTTATAGAAACTTACAAAATTCTTAAGGGGTTGGACAGGCAAGATGCAGGAAGATTGTTCCCGATGTTGGGGAAGACCAGAACAAGGGGTCACAGTTTAAGGATAAGGGGGAAGTCCTTTAGGACCGAGATGAGAACGTTTTTTTTCACACAGAGAGTGGTGAATCTGTGGAATTCTCTGCCACAGAAGGTAGTTGAGGCCAGTTCATTGGCTATATTTAAGAGGGAGTTAGATGTGGCCCTTGTGGCTAAAGGGATCAGGGGGTATGGAGAGAAGGCAGATACAGGATACTGAGTTGGATGATCAGCCATGATCATATTGAATGGTGGTGCAGGCTCGAAGAGCCGAATGGCCTACTCCTGCACCTATTTTCTATGTTTCTATGTTTCTAAGCTGCCAGAGGAGGTAGTTGAGGCAGGGACGATCGCAACGTTTAAGAAACAGTTAGACAGGTACACGGATAGGACAGGTTTGGAGGGATATGATCCAAACGCGGGCAGGTGGGATTAGTGTAGCTGGGACAGTGTGAGCAAGTTGGGCGGAAGGGCCTGTTTCCACACTGTATCACTCTATTTTAGTTCCTGGAGCCAAGACAACAGTCCTTTAATTTGAAAATGTAATCTAAATTGAAGTGTTGTAATCTGTGTTGAAACACTTTATTCAACTTCACTGGGCGGTGCTGGCTCGAAGGGCCAAATGGCCTCCTCCTGCACCCACGTTCCACATCCAGCTGTGAGTATGGAGTTCACGTATAAGTCTATTTTATGTGTCATTTTTATCATGCAAAGTCTGTTGAAATACTTTCACGGACAACATGTGTGAATTTAATCTACTGTGCTAATCCATTTAGGAATTTGTTAAAAATCTGGGAAATTTGTCAAGCACAGTTGGCCAATTTCATTTTATGATCTTGCGGATGAGGGCTTTGGGAGTTCCCCAGGAATGACCTTCATTCAGAGAGCACTGAACCTGTAGTTTCATCAAACTCCACGCCAGACTAGCCAGCACGAGCTCTCAACCTCTTTTGACTTGTCCTTATCCAGAGCATGGTTCCCCTGGCCCGTGAACAATCTGCACCCTGTTGCAAGTGTTGGTAACCACAAAGTTTGAACTTTGTAGCCAAGGGCAAGATTCAGGATAGAGTGGATTACTCAGAATGGAGGAGGTGCAACTTGGTAACATGTGATCAAGTCAAGTCAATTTTATTTTGTATAGCACGTTGAAACACAACCCACGTTGACCAAAGTGCTGTACATCAGTGCAGGTACTAAAAAAGAACGCACACAAACCTAACGACACATACATAATGCGTTCAAGAGAGAGCTAGATAGAGCTCTTAAGGATAGCGGAGTCAGGGGGTATGGGGAGAAGGCAGGAACGGGGTACTGATTGAGAATGATCAGCCATGATCACAGTGAATGATGGTGCTGGCTCGAAGGGCCGAATGGCCTCCTTCTGCACCTATTGTCTATTGTCTATAAACAGTTCACAGCACCCCCTCAGAGGGCCTCAAACGCTAGGGAATAGAAGTAGGTTTTGAGCCTGGAATTAAAGGAGTGGATGGAGGGGGCAGTTCTGATGGGGAGAGGGATGCTGTTCCACAGTCTAGGAGCTGCAACCGCAAAAGCGCGGTCACCCCTGAGCTTAAGCCTAGACCGCGGGATAGTGAGTAGCCCCAAGTTGGCCGACCTGAGGGACATGGAGATAGAGTGGTGGGTTAGAAGATTCTTGATATGGGGGTATGATTTTTGATATATAGGTAATGAATTGAGCAGCTGATGTCGAGCATTGAGTTGAGCCCCAGCAGGTGTCTTTGTTTGAAACCAAAGCTCTCTTTTTCCAAAACAAATTGTATGAGTTGCCACTGTGTGCGTAGTAGTGTGATTGGCACAATAGGTACGAGCTTGTACAGTCAACATCTAAACATTGCATGCTGGACCACTTGGATGTCGGGCTGCTGTTTATTAACAGGAGCGCAGGAGGATGAGGGGAGATCTCATAGATCATGAGAGGGATAGATCAGGTAGATGCACAGAGTGTTTTGCCCAGAGTAGGGGAATCGAGGACCAGAGGACAAAGGTTCAAGGTGAAGGGGAAAAGATATAACAGGAATCTGAGGGGTAACTTTTTCACACAGAGGGTGGTGGGTGTATGAAACAAGCTGCCAGAGGAGGTAGTTGAGGCTGGGACTATCCCATCGTTTAAGACACAGTTGAACAGGTACATGGATAGGACAGGTTTGGAGAGTTATGGACCAAGCGCAGGCATGTGGGACTAGTGTAGCTGGGACATTGTTGGCCGGTGTGGGCGAGTTGTGCCGAAGGGCCTGTTTCCACACTGTATCACCCTGTGACTCTATGAAGGACCTGTTTCCACACTGTATCACTCTGTGACTCTATGAAGGGCCTGTTTCCACACTGTATCACTCTGTGACTCTCTGAGTCTAACAGCTCGGCGTTCAACACTATCGTCCCCTGTAAACACATTGTCAAACTCAGGGATGGAGGTCTCTGTTCCTCCCAGTGCAACTGGATCCTCGACCACCTCCTGGGAAAACCTCCGTCAGAGCAGCGTGGATAACATTGCCTCCTTGCTGACCATCGCACAGGGGCACCCTGAGGCTGTGTGCCCAGTCCCCTGCCCTGCTCACTCTGTACCCCGACACCGCTCCTGTGCCATCTTTAAGCCTCTGTAGGAAGGAACTGCAGATGCTGGTTTACACTGAAGTTAGACAGAAAATTGCTGGAGTAACTCAGCGGGACAGGCAGCATCTCTGGAGAGAAGGAATTGGTGACGTTTCGGGTCGAGACCCTTCTTGGTCTGATGAAGGGTCTTGCCTGAAACGTCACCCATTCCTTCTCTCCATCTTTAAGTTTGCTCTGATCCCACCGTCGTTGGACAAATAACAGGTGACAATGAGTCAGAGTACGGGACATTGATAAGCTGGTGGAATTGATAAGCTGCCAGAACAACAACCATGCTCTCAGTATCAGCAAGACTGAGCCACAGATTGTTTCATTCTGGAAGGGAAGATGGGGAAGGGACCTAGTGAGACCGCACCTGGAGTACTGTGTGCAGTTGTACAGGGCCCTAGTGGGACCGCACCTGGAGTACTGTGTGCAGTTGTACAGGGCCCTAGTGAGACCGCACCTGAAGTACTGTGTGCAGTTGTACAGGGCCCTAGTGAGACCGCACCTGGAGTACTGTGTGCAGTTTTGGTCTCCAAATTTGAGGAAGGATATTCTTGCTATTGAGGGCGTGCAGCGTAGGTTTACTAGGTTAATTCCCGGAATGGCGGGACTGTCATATGTTGAAAGACTGGAGCGACTAGGCTTGTATACACTGGAATTTAGAAGGATGAGAGGGGATCTTATCGAAACGTATAAGATTATTAAGGGGTTAGACACGTTAGAGGCAGGAAACATGTTTCCAATGTTGGGGGAGTCCAGAACAAGGGGCCACAGTTTAAGAATAAGGGGTAGGCCATTTAGAACAGAGATGAGGAAAAACTTTTTCAGTCAGAGAGTTGTGAATCTGTGGAATTCTCTGCCTCAGAAGGCAGTGGAGGCCAATTCTCTGAATGCATTCAAGAGCGAGCTAGATAGAGCTCTTAAGGATAGCGGAGTCAGGGGGTATGGGGAGAAGGCAGGAACGGGGTACTAATTGAGAATGATCAGCCATGATCACATTGAATGGCGGTGCTGGCTCGAAAGGCCGAATGGCCTCCTCCTGCACCTGCTGTCTATTGAACCGCAACATATGTACGAGGAGGGAACTGCAGGTGCTGGTTTACACTGAAGACAGACACAAAAATGCTGGAGTAACTCAGCAGGACAGGCAGCATCTCAGGAGAGAAGGAATGGGTGACGTTTCGGGTCGAGACCCGTCTGGTCGAGACCAGTCTGAAGAAGGGTCTGGACCCGAAACGTCACCCATTCCTTCTCTCCTGAGATGCTGCCTGACCTGCTGAGTTACTCCAGCATTTTGTGAATAAATACCTTCGATTTGTACCAGCACCTGCAGTTATTGTCTTACTCTATAAGTGTTCATCGTTACAGATGACAAGATCCTTGAGTTCTGTGCAGGTGTCTCGTTGACAACGGCAGTACAAGTTGTTAAAGCAGGTTTTACCGTTGTACACAGCACACCCAGGAACAGGTGTTAACCTGGTGCAGAGATAGAAACATAGAAAATAGGTGCAGGAGGAGGCCATTCGGCCCTTCGAGCCAGCACCGCCATTCATTGTGATCATGGCTGATCATCCACAATCAGTAACCCGTGCCTGCCTTCTCCCCATATCCCTTGATTCCGCTAGCCCCTAGAACTCTATCTAACTTGCTTTTAAATCCATCTAGTGAATTGGCCTCCACTGCCTTCTGTGGCAGAGAATTCCACAAATTCTCAACTCTCTGGGTGAAAAAGTTTTTTCTCACCTCAGTTTTAAATGGGCTCCCCTTTATTCTTAGACTGTGTGGCCCCTGGTTCTGGACTCCCCCAACATTGGGAACATTTTTCCAGCAACTAGCTTGTCCAGTCCTTTTATAATTTTATACGTTTCTATAAGACCCCCCCTCTCATCTTTCTAAATCCCAGTGAATCCCAGTCTTTCCAATCTTTCCTCATATGACAGTCCCGCCATCCCGGGGATTAACCTGGTGAACCTACGCTGCACTGCCTCAATAGCAAGGACATCCTTCCTCAGATTAGGACCTTTGCCCCTGAGTGAAGCAGCAAAGGTAATTTACTGGTTATAAAATAACACAAATGATAAACTATTCAATCACGGGGTCATCTGTTCACAGAGTTAACGAGTTATTTTCTTTCCTATACAACACAGTATGCCCTTTGTTTCAAGGCATGACTTTCTCACATTAAAGGGCTTGCCTTTTCTCCCCAGCTGTTGTGCGAGAGTCTGACAGTAAATAATTGTCCAAGTGAACAGCTGTATCCCAGTTCATGACCATATGGTGACTTTTCAGTTCGTACAAAGTAAACTAGGCACAGACACAAAACGCTGGAGTAACTCAGCGGGACAGGCAGCATCTCTGGAGAGAAGGAATGGGTGACGTTTCGGGTCGAGACCCTTCTTCAGAAGTAAACTAGGGACTGTTGTTGAATGCAATAATTGGGAAATGCTGTTTCTTAATCAGATTGCGTTTTCAGATCAAATTACAAAGCAGTAGACGCTATAATGAGAATATTTTTTCACACCTTTAAGAGTTTGATATTGGCCCTAGATAGACACAAAATGCTGGGCCTCCTCCATTTTCTTAGTGAGACCCAGCGCAAATTGGAGGAACAGCACCTCATATTTCGCTTGGGCTACTGGTGGTATAAATATTGATTTCTCCAACTTCAAGTAACCCTGGCATCCCCTCTCTCCATCTGTTCGACGTTGTACTAGCCTCATAGTCATCTTGTTGAGTCTCATTGTCTGTAACTGGTTTTCACCTAGCCCACAGCTGTTTCCTTGATCATCATTACTTTTTTGCATATCTTTCATTCATTTCTTCTCTATCTCTCTCTATATCGCTTCGCTCAACACCTGCGCTCGGCCCGCGTTAACCAACCTGATCTCCCGGTGGCTGAGCACTTCAACTCCCCCTCCCATTCCCAGTCTGACCTTTCTGTCATGGGCCTCCTCCAGTGCGATAGTGAGGCCCACCGGAAATTGGAGGAACGGCACCTCATATTTCGCCTGGGCAGCTTGCAGCCCAGTGGTATGAACATTGACTTCTCCAACTTTAGATAGTTCCTCTGTCCCTCTCTTCCCCGCCTCCTTCCCAGATCTCCCTCTATCTTCCTGTCTCCACCTATATCCTTCCTTTGTCCCGCCCCCCTGACATCAGTCTGAAGAAGGGTCTCGACCCGAAACGTCACCCTTTCCTTCTCTCCTGAGATGCTGCCTGACCTGCTGAGTTACTCCAGCATTTTGTGAATAATCACCATCTATATCACTTATTTCCCTTTCCCCTGACTCTCCGTCTGAAGAAGGGTCATCTATACCTTCTCTCCAGAGATGCTGCCCGTCCCGCTGAGTTACTCCAGCATTTTGTGTCTGTCTTTGGTTTAAACCAGCACCTGCAGTTCCTTCCTACACAAAGTGTATATGGACACATGTGCATTGTAGCAACTCACGCAAGGAGGTTTTGAGAATTTCCACACAATATTCTTCATTAATTTGGATCACCCAGTTGTAGTGAATATGCCAATATCCTCAAACAGCAAATGACAAAGTCAACCAAGTGAAGCTTCAAACTTTATAATAACCAGCAACTAAGAGCAACTCGTAAACCTGTTTCACACTGGCACGGCAAGGTGTCGGGGGTTATGGGGAGAAGGCAGGAGAATGGGGTTAGGAGGGGGAGATCTTATCGAAACGTATAAGATTATTAAGGGGTTGGACACGTTAGAGGCAGGAAACATGTTCCCGATGTTGGGGGAGTCCAGAACCAGGGGCCACAGTTTAAGAATAAGGGGTAGGCCATTTAGAACTGAGATGAGGAAGAACTTTTTCAGTCAGAGAGTTGTGAATCTGTGGAATTCTCTGCCTCAGAAGGCAGTGGAGGCCAATTCTCTGAATGCATTCAAGAGAGAGCTAAATAGAGCTCTTAAGGATAGCGGAGTCAGGGGGTATGGGGAGAAGGCAGGAACGGGGTACTGATTGAGAATGATCAGCCATGATCACATTGAATGGCGGTGCTGGCTCGAAGGGCCGAATGGCCTCCTCCTGCACCTATTGTCTATTGATAGATCAGCCATGATTGAATGTCGGAGTAGACTTGATGGGCCGAATATAAATTCACGTTTCTATTCAACTCCTGATCGCTTGGTTACAGCAGGAAACTACAAAGTTCCTCAAATATAGATGTAGCCTTGCATCTGTGATTTGGACAAGGGAATTGAATGCAACATCTCTAAGTTTGCGGATGACACGAAGCTGGGTGGCAGTGTTAGCTGCAAGGAGGATGCTAGGAGGCTGCAGAGTGACTTGGATAGATTAGGCGAGTGGGCAAATGCATGGCAGATGCAATATAATGTGGATAAATGTGAGGTTATCCACTTTGGCGGCAAGAACAGGAAAGCAGAGTATTACCTGAATGGTGACCGATTGGGAGAAGGGGAGATGCAACGTGACCTGGGTGTCATGGTGCACCAGTCATTGAAAGCAAGCATGCAGGTGTAGCAGGCAGTGAAGAAAGTGAATGGTATGTTGGCATTCATAGCAAGAGGATTTGAGTTTAGGAGCAGGGAGGTTCTGCTGCAGTTGTACAGGGCCTTGGTGAGACCGCACCTGGAGTATTGTGTGCAGTTTTGGTCTCCTAACCTGAGGAAAGACGTTCTTGCCTTAGAGGGAGTACAGAGAAGGTTCACCAGATTGATCCCTGGGATGGCGGGACTTACATATGAGGAAAGACTGGATAGACTGGGCTTGTACCCGCTGGAATTTAGAAGACTGAGGGGGGATCTTATAGAAACATATAAAAATTTTAAGGGGTTGGAGAGGCTAGATGCGGGAAGATTGTTCCCGATGTTGGGGGAGTCCAGAACCAGGGATCACAGCTTAAGGATAAGGGGGAAGTCTTTTAGGACTGAGATGAGAAAACATTTCTTCACACAGAGAGTGGTGAGTCTGTGGAATTCTCTGCCACAGAAGGCAGTTGAGGCCAGTTCATTGGCTATATTTAAGAGGGAGTTAGATGTGGCCCTTTTTGCTAAAGGGATCAGGGGGTATGGAGAGAAGGCAGGTACAGGATACTGAGCTGGATGATCAGCCATGATCATATTGAATGGCGGTGCAGGCTCGAAGGGCCGAATGGCCTACTCCTGCACCTATTTTCTATGTTTCTATGTCTATGTTTCTATGTGCGTGCTTAGAATCTTGCTAGGCTTCAAGGGGCAAGTCAAGTTTAATTGGGCAGGAAGGAACTGCAGATGCTGGTTTAAACCGAAGATAGACACAGAAATCTGGAGTAACTCAGCGGGACAGGCAGCATCTCTGGAAAGACGGGTCTGAAGAAGGATCTTGACCTGAAACGTCATCTATTCCTTCTGTCCACTTTTTTATAAACTTTTCGGGTCGAGACCCTCCTTCAGGCTCTTCAGGATCTTCATAACAACCTGCCATGTTATCCCAAGCAAATCTTGTGGCGTGCAGCTAATTTGATGCAGAGAATCGTTAGAGTGCACAGTCACAGGGCTCTGAAGGCCGCAGGCCAAGCAGAAGCAGTGCACCAGAAAGCATCGAGATGTTTACTGCGTCGGAAGGAACTGGTTTAAACCGGAGACAGACGCAGAAAGCTGGAGTAACTCAGCGGGACAGGCAGCATCTCTGGAGAGAAGGGACGGGTGACGCTTTGGGTCGTGACCCTTCTTCAGACATTTACTGCTATTGGCTGAGGCTCCGAATGTAAAAGGACTGCAGCACTCCGGAAATGTGCAGGCGTGGGCCTGCTAGAGTACGGTGCACAATTCTGATCGTTCTGTACCACAGGAAGGTTGAGAAGGCACAAGAGGTTTCAAAGGAAGTTGCCCCAGCTGGAGGTTTTTTTTTTTTCAATTTGAGGAGAGATTAGACGGCCTGTGGTTGTTTTTCTTCATAAAAAGATAATTAAACCAAGGTGTATAAATTCAGTGGTCTAGTCGGAATGAAGAGGAAGCATATATTTCTCAGCTGATGGATCACAAATGAGAGGACATTCATTTAAGGTAATTGATGGCAGGAACAGCAAAACTCCTCTCACAGACTAAGCATAGAGGAAAGAACAACAACAGCAGAAACAGTATATCTAAAGTCCCCAGATATGCCTCGTGTGCAGGGCTACGGATCTAGAGGAATATGAGGAAGGACATCCTTGCTATTGAGGCAGTGCAGCGTAGGGTTCACCAGGTTAATCCCCGGGATGGCGGGACTGTCATGTGAGGAAAGATTGGAAAGACTGGACTTGTATTCACTGGAGTTTAGAAGGATGAGAGGGGATCTGATAGAGACATATAAAATTATAAAAGGACTGGACAAGCTAGATGCAGGAATTTTTTTCCCAATGTTGGGGGAGTCCAGAACCAGGGGCCACAGTCTAAGACTAAAGGGGGGGGGGCATTTAGAACTGAGATGAGGAAAAAAAAATTCACCCAGAGAGTTGTGAATTTGTGGAATTCTCTGCCACAGAAGGCAGTGGAGGCCAATTCACTGGATGAATTTAAAAGAGAGTTAGATAGAGCTCTAAGGGCTAGTGGAATCAAGGGATATGGGGAGAAGGCAGGCACGGGTTACTGATTGTGGATGATCAGCCATGATCACAATGAATGGCGGTGCTGGCTCGAAGGGCCGAATGGCCTCCTCCTGCACCTATTTTCTATGTTTCTATGTTTCTAGAGCCAGCATGTCAGATACCTGCACAGTTTTATGGAAGGGTAGAGTAAAGCAAGGCAGTTTTATGGAAGGGTAGGGTAAAGCAAGGCAGTTTTATGGATGGGGAGAGTAAAGCAAGGCCCAGACAGGATCCAGACTTGAGGTGAGGGATGTAGAGCACTGTTCATGCCCCACGAGTGCCTTTGTATTAGTGGCTCCCCCATCTCCACTGACTGGGTTCCCAGCTGTAGGTGACACTGAATAAATACCCTGCAGACAAGCGCAGATCAAAGACTGCAGTTAGGAGGGAGAGGGATCAGCCATGATTGAATGGCGGAGTGGGCTTGATGGGCCGAATGGCCCAATTCTACTCCTTATGATCTTGTGACTATTTCCCCTGCAACAAATGACTAATTTCCCCACTCCCCCAGACCCCCACGACACGGAAACCAGGAGCACCCCGGATGTGTTCCAGTCCCACCGTGCTTCAGGTTCAGTGCTGTCCGTCTGGAGAAGGGTCTCGACCCGTTTCTTCTCTCCAGAGATGCTGCCTGCCCCGCTGAGTTACTGCAGCTTTTTGTGGCTATCCAAGGCAGTACAGTCTGCACATCAACTCCATCCTCATTCAGTTGCTGCACCAAGATGGTGTCTGCTTCTTTGGGGGGAGGGTGGGGCTGAAGATGTCGTGGTTGGGTTGCTCCTGGGCCTGGCCAAGCTGGCCATCCGCGAGTCACGTCGCCAGGCGGAAGAGGGCTCTGCTCGAGCCAGCTGCCTGCCCCTTTTCCGGGGTTACGTCCGCGCCCAGGTGGTGTTAGAGAGGGACTATGGGCTGCCCACGGGCACCCTGGGGGATTTCCGGGACCGCTGGGCACCGCGGGGGTTTGAACGCATCCTTGACAAGGAGCGTAAGATAGTTGTATAGTAGTTTATTGCTCGTCTTGTATTACGGTGGTGGGTTCTGTTTTGGTTTTATTGTACTGTATATATTATTTTAATATTTGAATAAATATTTTGATTAATAAACAAAAGATGGTGTCTGCTCCCATCTTGTACGAAACGTGGTGTCCTTATTTACCTCAGCGTCACCCACGGCACTCCGAAAAGCCCATGACTATCACCACAAAGAACAACATAGAAACATAGGTGCAGGAGTAGGCCATTCGGCCCTTCGAGCGTGCACCGCCATTCAATATGATCATGGCTGCAAAGGCAGCAAAGAGTTCGGAGTGCCAGCCTCTGTTAGTTCAGCCGCGTTACACACGCCATGCTGACATGGAAATATATCGCAGTCCTTCCCGTCACGGGAGCTCAGGGTAGGAATGTGCATCACGAGGGGCCAGCAAAATGCAAGCAGGAGGCTCACCATTACACCCATGCCTAACTGGGTAAAGGACAAATCACTGCCTATTAATATATTTATTAGATTGTGCACGTCGGGTTGGTTGCGTTAGTCGAAACAGGGTGGACCATGAAGGTTGCAATCTCAGACACCAGACACCACTGAGGCGTTTCTCTGGTGGCATCATAGAAACATAGAAAATAGGTGCAGGAGTAGGCTATTCGGCCCTTCGAGCCAGCACCGCCATTCAATATGATCATGGCTGATCATCCAACTCAGTATCCCATACCTGCCTTCTCTCCATACCCCCTGATCCCTTTAGCCACAAGGGCCAAACTGATGCTGCCCTGGCCTGGATGTCTACCCTCGGCCTACAACTTTAGGCTGTGCACGCCACACGCAAGAAGAGGAATATATTTATTTACTTTCTATTATTGCACCAGCTCTATTAGAGATCAATTATTTTCACCTGATATTTGTCCCGTAAATGCTTCTTTCGATGCGACCACTCAGATCTATGCTACCCAACAATATTGAACAACATGGTGGTTCAGATTCAGGCACTACATTCTATGGTGATTGAGATTTGGGTTTAGTTTAGAGATGCAGCGCAAAAAACAGGCCCTTCGGCCCACCGACCAGCGATCCCCGCACACTTACACCACCCTACACACACCAAGGGACAATTTACAATTTTACCTAAGCCTATTAACCGACAAGCCTGTACGTTATTTGGCGTGTGGGAGGAAACCGGAGCACCCGGAGAAAACCCACGCGGTTACGGGGAGAACGTACAAACTCCGTACAGACAGCACCCGCAGTCGGGGTGGAACCCGGGTCTCTGGCGCCGTGAGGCAGCAACTCTGCCGCTGCGCCACCGTGCCCCCGATCTGACAGAGTTTTAAATATTTTCGGGATCAGATAGTCCAATATTTATTTTCTTCTTGAATTGAGCATGGAAGGCATTAGTGTACAACTGTATCCAATTGAACAACTGAAATGAATTTTGCAAACTGTCCACAGTCAGTCAGTTGAATGGAAGCTTCTGTTGGGACTATTGATGCACGTAACCTGCCGCATTCAGTTCCAGGACTGCCCCACACAATACCATTCCTGTCCGAGCGACAAGCAGCTGCCGGCCTCTCTTCAAATGCAACTCTACAAAATTGTAAGAAAGAGCCTTCCTTTCAGCAGAGGTATAAAGAGTCAACTTAGTTCTGTCTCCGTCCGACTTTCAATGTAGACGACCACATCGGAATACAAAATTCAGAACCCTGCACTGAAACGTGAAAAGGAGGGCAAGATTTTTTTTTAAAACTCTCAGAAATTAGTTTTGTTTAGAGATATGGCATAGAAGCTTTGACCCACCAATTCCAATAGACAATAGACAATAGGTGCAGGAGGAGGCCATTCGGCCCTTCGAGCCAGCACCACCATTCAATGTGATCATGGCTGATCATTCTCAATCAGTACCCCGTTCCTGCCTTCTCCCCATACCCCCTGACTCCGCTATCCTTAAAAGAGCTCTATCTAGCTCTCTCTTGAATGCATTCAGAGAATTGGCCTCCACTGCCTTCTGAGGCAGAGAATTCCACAGATTCACAATTCTCTGACTGAAAAAGTTTTTCCCTCATCTCAGTTCTAAATGGCCTACCCCTTATTCTTAAACTGTGGCCTATTCCGCGCCGAACTTCATTCACACCAGCTCTATGTTATCCCACTCTCGCATCCACTCCCTCTACACAAAAGGACTGGACAAGCTAGATGCAGGAACAATTCTGGAGGAGTCCAGAACCAGGGGACACAGTCTAAGAATAAAGGGGAGGCCGTTTAAAACTGAGGTGAGGAAAAACCTTTTCACTCAGAGAGTTGTGAATTTGTGGAATTCTCTGCCACAGAGGGCAGTGGTGGCCAATTCACTGGATGAATTTAAAAGAGAGTTAGATAGAGCTCTAGGGGCTAGCGGAATCAAGGGATTATGGGGAGAAGGCAGGCACGGGTTACTGATTGTGGATGATCAGCCATGATCACAATGAGTGGCGGTGCTGGCTCGAAGGGCCGAATGGCCTCCTCTTGCACCTATTTTCTACATCTACATCTATATCTCTATCTCTATCTATATCTATTTCTCTATCTATATCTATATCTTTATCTATATCTATTTCTATATCTCTATTCTATATCTACATCTATAACTAGGGGCAATTTACAGAGGCCAACTAACTTACAATCCACACATCTTTGGGAGGTGGGAGGAAACCAGAGGACCCAGAGGTAACCCACACGGTCACAGGAAGTGCGAGCAAACTCCACACAGACAGAACCCAAGGTCAGGATTGAACCCGGGTCACCGGTGCTGTGAGGCAGCAGCTGTGCCACTATGTTGCCCTAATTGACTGTCCCCAACATTCACTGTTCCAATAATAGTTTAAACTCATTCAGAATTTTGAATGGAAAGAAACACCAGCTTCTTCAGTGCATCGATGCCCAAGTCTAGGGTATAGAACGTGCACCAGATTCAGCCGTGCCCTCCAGAGCAATGCTTCACGAGCCTACCGATAGTGCCGATCGATCACACCCACAGGTTGCTCAATGACAAATAAAACACTTGGCCACATTGTGCAGAAACCAAAAGAAAACTGTTCTCCCACTCTAGTTCTCCAACTAGTTTCACGGTCCTCCTGATTAGTTTTGCTCTTTGTTTGCCTCGTTGTCACCTTCCCTTCCGCTAACAATGAACCATCCTACATTTACTTGAGCATCCTCTGCTTTGATGTGTCGTTTTCACGCCTGACCCATCCACGTATCTCTGTGTCTCCCTCTCCCCTGACTCTCATTCTGAAGAAGGGTCTCGACCCGAAACGTCACCCGTTCCTTCCCTCTGGAGATGCTGCCTGTCCCGCTGAGTTACTCTAGCCTTTTGCCTCTATCGTTCCAAACTAATTTCATTGTTCTGTTTTGGTACGAACGGCAATAAAATACGCTCGACTCTGGAAATTCTCACTGCAGTGATGTGTGAGAGACGACTGCAATTACCGGACAGCTACCATTATAAGATGGATAATAATTCTTCTGTTAGATTTTTGCTTTCTGTCTGGGCAAATTCCCAAACCTTGTCACAGTGGAAGATTTAGTCAGTTCATTTTATGTTTCCTGACGTAAAAAAAGGCCCCAACCCTGCACATCATCTGCTTGTACATCTGGAGCTGAAATCTAACACCTCAGGGGGGGGGGAAAGGCAAGTTTGTGTGAGATCGACCGTGCTCACTCACAAGCTGGAAAAATGTTTTGAGAATCAGGGACAGATGGTCACCAGTCTTCAGCGATGATGTAGCTCTTCCCTGCTGAGATGGAGGGGGATGATAATGTGTGGGATGGAACTGCAGATGCTGGTTTAAACCGAAGATAGACACAAAAAGCTGGCGTAACTCGGCGGGACAGGCAGCATCTCTGGAGAGAAGGAATGGGCGACGTTTCGGGTCGAGACCCTTCGTCAGACATCAGAGGGGAGGGGGATGTAAACTGGGTCGCAGAATCTGGGAGGTAACCGCATGCTCAACATTGAGTCAGTTTAGGATCAAACTGTGTCCCATTCATGCAGACAGCCAGTTAAATTTTACAAGCAAAGTAAAGATAAACTCAATTTATAGTCGCAGAAAATGTACAGGATTTATGATCACTGAGCTGGCAAGCACAGTAGTTAGCAGATCCACTCTCTGCGAAGCCTGGAGTTTCACTTCCACCCAGCCTGGTCTACATATAAACATGTTATATATAGCCGGCCTTTAATTAGATTGGCCGATACGACACACGCCAACCAGGTGGACAACCAGTGTGAATGGAGAGCCTGCCAGAGGTGTACAGATGCTCATTGCAACCCTGCCTAAGCCTATGGTGACCTCTCTGTCCTGGGCCTCCTCCACTGTCAGAGGGAGGCCAGACACAGATTGGAGGAACACCACCTCATATTTCGCTTGGGCAGCTTACACCCCAGCGGTATGAATATTGATTTCTCTAACTTCCAGTAACCCTTGCATCCCCTCTCTCTCCATCCCTCCCCCACCCAAGTTGTACCAGCTTCAAAGTCGTCTTGTTGAGTCTCATTGTCTGTACTCATTTTCACCTAGCCCACAACTAACAATCACCTGCCTCCTTTATCATCGTTACTTTTTTGCATTTCTTTCATTCATTTGTTCTACATCTCTCTACATCCACCTCAAAAACATTGCCCGTCTCCGTCCATCCCTCTCCTCCACAGCTGCAGAAACCCTCATCCACGCCTTCATCACCTCCCGTCTGGACTACTGCAACAGCCTCCTCTATGGCGCACCCTCAAAAATCATCAATAAACTTCAATACATTCAAAACTCCGCTGCCCGTCTACTCACACACACCTCGATCCGTGACCATATCACCCCCGTCCTTTATAAACTCCACTGGCTCCCCATCCCCCAGAGAATCCAGTACAAAATCCTCCTCATAACCTACAAAGCCCTCCATAACCTGGCCCCATCCTACCTGACCGACCTCCTCCACAGGCACACTCCCACCTGCACCCTCCGCTCTGCCGCTGCCAATCTCCTATCCCCCCACATCCGGACTAAACTCAGATCCTGGGGGGACAGGGCTTTCTCCATCGCTGCTCCCACCCTATGGAACTCACTACCCCAAACCGTTAGAGACTCCCCCACACTCACCACATTCAAAACATCGCTGAAGTCTCACCTGTTCAGTACTGCCTTCAACCACTGAAGGTCACCTCACCTACTGTCTCCTTTCTCTGTTCATTTATTTATTTACTTATTTATCTATTTATTAATTTCCCTATGTTCTCAAAATCTCTGTAAAGCGTCTTTGAGTATATGAAAAGCGCTATATAAATAAAATGTATTATTATTATTATTATTATTATCACCGTCTATATCTCTAATTTCCCTTTCCCCTGACTCTCAGTCTGAAGAAGGGTCTCGACCCAAAACATCACCCATTCCTTCTCTCCAGAGATGCTGCCTGACCCGCTGAGTTACTCCAGCATTTTGTGTCTATCTTAAGCCGATGGTTACTCAGCCTCTGAATATTCTCCCCCTCAAGACCATTTTCACTCTTAAACATTGGCCCAGTTATTAAAAGCATCTGCAGCTCAACCATTCTCTATACCCATGGCAGTGTCGTCTGCCACAGCTTCAGTGGCTTCTGTAAATTCACTGACGATATCACCGCTGCTGGACAAGTCATGAGCAACGATGAGTCAGTGTTCGCAGGAGGGAGGTTGGAAACCTGATTGCTGAACGGTGCCAGAACAATAATCTTGCTCTCAGAGTCAGCAAGACCAAGCAGCTGCTGTTGACGTCAGAAGAGGAAAGCTGGTGATCCATGATCATGTCTGACCGATGGAACGATGCAGAGTCAACAGCTCGAGTTCCTGGGCGTGTACATCTCTGAAGACCAGTCCTGGGCCCCGCACGCTGATGCAAACAGAATGGAGGCTCATCCCACGCATCTCCCCCCTCAGACGATGAAGGAGGTATGGTATGCCATTGCATATCAAACTTCTACAGGTGTACAGTAGAGAATTACACTGACTGGTTAGTTCTCGGCCTAGTTCGACAACTCCTAAAAGGTTCCCAAAATGTTAATTTGCAAAGCAAATTGGTCGCAAGGAAGACAATCACAATGCTACCATTTATTTCTCGAGGACCAGAATACAAAAACAGGCCCTTTTCTGCGCTGTATCTCTAAACTAAACTAAACTAAAAGTAAGAATATCATTGTTCCACGCTTGGTACATTTGACAATTAAGCACTCCTAATTTTTAGTTTTAGTTTTTAGTTTAGAGATACGACGCGGAAACAGGCCCTTCGGCCCACCGTGTCGGCGCCGCCCAGCGATCCCCGCACATTAACACTATCCTACACACACTAGGGACAATTTCTACATTTGCCCAGCCAATTAACCTACAAACCTGTACGTCTTTGGAGTGTGGGAGGAAACCGAAGATCTCGGAGAAAACCCACGCAGGTCACGGGGAGAACGTACAAACTCCGCACAGACGGCGCCCGTAGTCAGGATGGAACCCGGGTATCCGGCGCTGCATTCGCTGTAAGGCAGCAACTCTACCGCTGCACCACCGTGACCGCCCTAATCCTTGATAACCAGAGGATGAGACTTGAGGTGAATTCCCCCTAGACCGAGTGTGTGCATTTGACTACACCGAATGATTCCAACCGTAATATTTAAGCATGCTTCTCTGTGGATTGTCACTTTGTCGTGATGGAGAAGCTTGTGTGGTTCTGAGATCCTGAGAGCGATGCCATTTGGAGCCACGCTTGTGGTAGGGTCACCCATGGCGGTAAGGTTGAGGGGGAGGTCCCTGACAAAGAGCAATCCAACAAAGACCTCAACGGTGGAACAGGCGGAGGGAGGGTGATGGCTGACTTTAGTGGAGCGTCACAATGGCTGGGAAGGCGGATGGATGAAGGCTGCAGCAGAAAAGGGTCCCCGGTCGTCTTGGACTCCACGCCACTGGATCCTGACCCAGATCTGTCAAGGACTGTGTGGTGGCTGTCTGTAGGGTAGCAGAGACCCAGCTGACAGGGGCGGTGGGGAGAGGTGCGATGTGGACACCCATTCCCCAGCTGCAGCCCACGAGGGAGAGCCAAGAATGGAAACAACGTGCGGACACTGGCTTCCACAGTTTCTGGAACCCTTCCAGTGATGTTTGATGACGTGCTGTATCCTGACTGTGGGATGGAAGGGGCAGGGAAGAAACATAGATACAAGGTGCAGGAGGAGGCCATTCGGCCCTTGTCTACTGCAACTCCCTATACACTGGGATCAGCCAACCATCCCTGTCCCGCCTGCAATTGGTCCAAAACGCCGCAGCGAGACTCCTGACGGGTACCCGTAAAAGGGACCACATCACCCCGATTCTGGCCTCTCTCCACTGGCTCCCAGTACAGTACAGAATCAACTTCAAGCTCCTCCTATTCACATATAAAGCCCTAAACGGGCTCCCCCCCCCCCCCCCCCACCCATATCAAACATCTTCTAACCCACCACTCTATCTCCAGGTCCCTCAGGTCGGCCGACTTGGGGCTACTCACTATCCCGCGGTCTAGGCTTAAGCTCAGGGGTGACCGCGCTTTTGCGGTTGCAGCTCCTAGACTATGGAACAGCATCCTTCTCCCCATCAGAACTGCCCCCTCCATCAACTCCTTTAAGTCCAGGCTCAAAACCTATTTCTACTCCCTAGTGTTTGAGGCTCATTGAGGAGGCGCTGTGAATTGTTTATGTATGTGCTGTTATGTTTGTGTGCCATTGTATGTTCGTTTACTTAGTGCCTGAACTGATGTACGGCACTTTGGTCAACGTGGGTTGTTTTTAAATGTGCTGTACAAATAAAATTGACTTGACTTGACTTGACTTCGAGCCAGCACCATGATCATGGCTGATCATCCACAATCAGTACCCCGTTGTTGCTTTCTCCCCATATCCCTTGAAGGAAGTGAATTATTTTATTGCCAATTAATTGTGGAGCAGTGTGAAATGTGATAATTTTTCATGATTGCCAGGAGGACGTGAGAAGGCTTCTAAACGGAATATTTCCCACATTTTGGATCGGCTATTTGCCGCGTTGATCAGTCCCAGGTTGAATGAAGTTCAGGGCAAAGCTTAGCCTGCCCTTAACATCAGACATTAACTTCCAGCTGAGAGTAATATCCTGTATGCCTCATCTGTTTCCATATTTAATATGAAAGCTAGCCTGCCCGTAACATGAAATTTGATCAGTCATTGTTCTGTGATCTTGCATCCTCAAAAAATGAGATGGGAATGTCTTAAGTTCCTTTCATTTAGGGCCTTGGAGATTCTAGCGCATCTGGGAATGATTTCATGACCAGTCTCAAGGGATGGGAGACTCTGCAAACGTTCCCTCTTTTATTCTTGATTGTTAACTGTATGTTTGTGTTGTCATTTGTGAGCGGAGCACCAAGGCACATTCCTTGTATGTGCACATACTTGGCCAATAAAATTATTCATTCGTTCATTCATTCATTTCTTCCATCCCAGCTTTGTAGAAACTCTAGAAACCCAGATCTTGTTTAAGGATGATAACCTCCTGGACTACAGGGTGATAACCTCCTGGACTACAGGGTGATAACCTCCTGGACTACAGGGTGATAACCTCCTGGACTACAGGGTGATAACCTCCTGGACTACAGGGTGATAACCTCCTGGACTACAGGGTGATAACCTCCTGGACTACAGGGTGTGAGCTACAGGATGATAACCTCCTGGACTACAGGGTGTGAGCTACAGGATGATAACCTCCTGGACTACAGGGTGTGAGCTACAGGATGATAACCTCCTGGACTACAGGGTGTGAGCTACAGGATGATAACCTCCTGGACTACAGGGTGTGAGCTACAGGATGATAACCTCCTGGACTACAGGGTGTGAGCTACAGGATGGGTCTCTATTCCTTGGAGTGCAGGAGGATGAGGGGTGATCTTATGGAGGTGTACAAAATCATGAGAGGAATAGATCGGGTAGATGCACAGAGTCTCTTGCCCAGACTATGGGAATCGAGGACCGAAGGACACAATTTTAAGGTGGAGGGGAGAAGATTTAATTGGAATCTGAGGGGTAATTTTTTCACACAGAGCGTAGTGGGTGTACGGAACAAGCTGCCAGACGAGGTAGTTGAGGCAGGGACTATCGCAACGATTAAGAAACAGTTAAACGGGGACACGGATAGGACAGGTTTGGAGGGATATGGACCAAATGCAGGCAAGTGGGACTAGTGTAGATGGGACATGTTGGCGGGTGTGGGCAAGTTGGGCTGAAGGGCCTGTTTCCACACTGTATCACTCTGTGACTCTATGAAGGGCCTGTTTCCACACTGTATCACTCTGTGACTCTATGAAGGGCCTGTTTCCACACTGTATCATTCTGTGACTCTATGAAGGGCCTTGTATCACTCTATGACCTCCACAGAAACCTCTGATGCCTCACCTTTAACCCCACCCTTTGTTTCTTCTCTGGTCTGCAGTCAACATTACTATTGAAGGTGGACACAAAATGCTGGAGTAACTCAGCAGGTCAGGCAGCATCTCTGGAGAGAAGGAATAGGTGATGTTTCAGGTCGAGACCCTTCTTCAGACTGATCATTACCACCGGTTCTGCCTTCTCTAGTTTTACGCTGAAGGAACATTTTGAAAATGTGGAAAGTTCATTACACGTGAGCTGCCTTTAATCCGGTTGCCTGAACACCGCAGTTGAACCAGGTGGACCATTGTCCCAGAGTCACCTGGACCTGTGCTGTTTCTGTCAACCAGCCGTTGGCCACGGTTCTCGTTTTCTTCTTGTGGCCTTCACTTGTGAACATAAGCCAGATAGAGGCCATCCTCAGAGAGAAGCCCATTCTGTGCCGCAGGTCCTGATCAATTTTACCTTTCAAAGCTTTTCCACGTGGATTTTGTAGTAGAAAAGTTTTTAAACTCCCATTTGAGAAACTTAAGGACATCTACCAAGTCAAGTCAAGTTTATTTGTCACACACTCATAAGTGTGCAGTGAAATGAAAGATTACCCACAGTCCAACAACAAGAGCAATAAAAATAAGCAATAACACACACAATCATACAGAAAGAAACATCCATCACAGTGAGTCTCCTCCAGTCCCCTCCTCACTGTGATGGAAGGCCAGAATGTCTTTTCTCTTCCCCTGCTGTCTTCTCCCGTGGTCAGGCTGTTGTAGTTGCCACGTTCCAGGCCGCGCCGGACGGTGAAAGATCCGTGGCGGGCCGACCCAAGCCCCGCGATCCGGGGCGGGTGAAGACGCCGCCGCTGCCGCTGCACGTCGGGGCGGTCGTGGCTCCCGACATTGAAGCCCCCGCCGGGCGGAGAAAATCCCGCGGCCTATACCAGGCCACGCCGGACGGTGAAAGGTCCGCGGCGGGCCGACCCAAGCCCCGCGACTTGGAGCGGGCGAAGCTGCTGCCGCTGCCGCTGCCGGAGCTCCCGATGTCGGCCCCCACCCAGGGGCCTGCGAGCTTCCGACGTCCACGCGGCCGGAGCCTCCACAGGCGAGTCCCAGGTGGAGGCCGCCAGCTCCAGGTGCAGGGCCGGTGGTAGGCCGCAGCGGGAACGGAGACACCACCCAGAACAAAGGGTCGCGTCTCCGCTGGGAAGAGACAATTTTATATTTACATTTACAGTTCCGTCCCTGTCCCCCCCTCCCCATAGTACACAACCCCCAAAAAACTACATCACATTTACAGTACAATCAAGACAAAAAACAACATAAAAACACAAAGACAGACGGACTACAGGTACACCGCAGCTGCTAGGGCCTTATCATCGTTATCATCGTTATCATCGTTATCATCGTTATCATTATCCTTTATCATCGTTACCTTTTTTTGCCCATCTTTCATTCATTTGTTCTACATCTCTCTACACCATCATCGATATCTCTCATTTCCCTTTCCCCTGACCCTCAGTCTGAAGAAGGGTCTCCACCTGAAACGTCACCCATTCCTTCACTCCAGAGATACTGCCTGACCCGCTGAGTTACTCCAGAGATACTGCCTGACCCGCTGAGTTACTCCAGAGATACTGCCTGACCCGCTGAGTTACTCCAGAGATACTGCCTGACCCGCTGAGTTACTCCAGCTTTTTGTGTCTCATCTTCAGTATAAAATGAATCTCCATAGTTTTAGGGGCTCATTGAAAATAAGGCGCAATATGTCAGGATAATGAGTTAACTGAAGACAAGTTTTGCATGGAACTACTGTAATGGTGTTGAACTCTGGGCAAGCTGGCTGGTGGGAGGGGGAGGGGGAGGGTGGGGGGGGGGGGGGGGGGGGGGGAAGGGAGGAGTCCCATCAACTATTTCCCCAAATATGAAAACACATCTTAAAAGATATTAACTAAAGGTAGTTTTCAGAATGTATTTTTCCTTCTTAGCAGGTCTTACATTTACACTTACTGAGAATAATCATCATACTCAAACTACAATCTTTGGCAATGCTCCCCAGCTCAAAACACAAGGGGCTTGTGTAGCATGTTCCCTCTGCCCCTTCCCCATGCCTTGGGACCTGTTACATGAAGGATTTGGACTTGGCTGAGCCAGCAGGTTCCTGGTGAGTAAGCCTTGCCTGGTGCTACTGTGAACAACTCAGACCCTCACTGTCCTGATGACTCTAGACCACAAGGCCATGTGCCTGCACTGGTGCAGGTTTACGGTCAGAAGGTCATAAGTTATAGGAGCAGAATTAGGCCATTCGGCCCATCAAGTCTACTCCGCCATTCAATCATGGCTGATCTCTCTCCCCCTCCTAACCCCATTCTCCTGCCTTCTCCCCATTACCTCTGACACCCGCACTAATCAAGAATCTATCTATCTCTGCCTTTAAAATATCCACTGACTTGGCCTCAACAGCCCAGCCTTCTGTGCAAAGAATTCCACAGATTCACCACCCTCTGACTAAAGAAATTCCTCCTCATCCTAAAGGAACATCCTTTAACTTTGAGGCTATGACCTCTAGTCCTAGACTCTCCCACTAGTGGAAACATCCTCTCCACATCCACCCTATCCAAGCCTTTCACTATTCTGTACGTTTCAATGAGGTCCCCCCTCATTCTTCTAAACTCCAGCGAGTACAGGCCCAGTGCCGACAAACGCTCATCATAGGTTAACCCACTCATTCCTGGGATCATTCTCGTAAACCTCCTCTGGCCCCTCTCCAGAGCCAGCGCATCCTTCCTCAGATATGGGGCCCATTACAGCCCACAATACTCCCAATGCAGCCTGACCAGCGCCTCATAGAGACGGTAGCGCAGCGGTAGAGTTGCTGCTTTACAGCGAATGCAGCGCCGGAGACTCAGGTTCGATCCTGACTACGGGTGCTGTACTGTAAGGAGTTTGTACGTTCTCCCCGTGACCTGCGTGGGTTTTCTCCGAGATCTTCGGTTTCCTCCCACACTCCAAAGACGTACAGGTATGTAGGTTAATTGGCTGGGTAAATGTAAAAATTGTCCCTAGTGGGTGTAGGATAGTGTTAATGTACGGGGATCACTGGGCGGCACGGACTTGGAGGGCCGAAAAGGCCTGTTTCCGGCTGTAGATATATGATATGATATGATAATTACATCCCTGTTTTTGCGTAAGAGCCCTCTTGAAATAAATGCTAGTTTGTCGGAGTGGAAATGGCCATTCGCACTGCAAACATCCGAATCTGGAAATGTAAGTGGCTTGGCATTTACACTGCATATAGTAAATTGTGTTGTGACCGCCAGTTAATCATACAAGGTCCCCATTTACAGGAACACGTAAAGATTCACCACATCCTTTATCAGATAGACGGCACGCCATTATGACGTCATGTTCTCACTTCCTGTAACCCGTTGCAAGCACGTTATTTAAAATGTAAGATTTACATCATCCTCTTGCAGCTCCACTTCCAGATGTAAGAACAAGGGAACTAAGGCTATTTCATTTCTGACTACTGCAGGCCTCATAGCAGCGCTGAGGCAAGAACTGCTGGAAAGTGCAATTCCGGTTTCAAAAAGCAAAATGTTTTGCATATTTCACTTCCCGTCTGCCCCACCACACTTTGCCCCTAGCCCTGCCTCACAAAGCTTGTTTTATCCTTTCCTCAGTTCTGGAAAAAGGCTGCTGATGCAGCTCATTAACTCTCACTTCTCCGTGCACAGATGCTGCCTGAAGAATCTGAAACATAGAAACATAGAAAATAGGTGCAGGAGTAGGCCATTCGGCCCTTCGAGCCTGCACCGCCATTCAATATGATCATGGCTGATCATCCAACTCAGTAACCTGTACCTGCCTTCTCTCCATACCCCCTGATCCCTTTAGCAAAAAGGGCCACATCTAACTCCCTCTTAAATATAGCCAATGAATTGGCCTCAACTACCCTCTGTGGCAGAGAATTCCACAGATTCACCACTCTCTGTGTGAAAAAAAACTTTCTCATCTCGGTCCTAAAAGACTTCCCCCTTATCCTTAAACTGTGACCCCTTGTTCTGGACTTCCCCAACATCGGGAACAATCTTCCTGCATCTAGCCTGTCCAACCCCTTAAGAATTTTGTACGTTTCTATAAGATCCCCCCTCAATCTTCTAAATTCCAGCGAGTACAAGCCGAGTCTATCCAGCCTTTCTTCATATGAAAGTCCTGCCATCCCAGGAATCAATCTGGTGAACCTTCTCTGTACTCCCTCAAATGGCAAGAATGTCTTTCCTCAGATTAGGAGACCCTAATTACGTCACCCATTCCTTCCCTCCGGAGATGCTGCATGACACGCTGAGTTACTCCAGCTTGTGGTGTCTATCTATCTTCGGTTGAAACCAGCATCTGCAGTTCCTTCCTACATAAAGCAGGTCACCAGGCCACAACAGTGCCAGACCTGCTGGGGCTGATGACCTGACCCCCATGTGTGGATAGCATCATTGAGAATGATCATTGAGAATGATCAGCCATGATCGCATTGAATGGTGGTGCTGGCTCGAAGGGCCGAATGGCCTCCCCCTGCACCTATTGTCTATTGTCTATTGCCTATATGCTGCCTGACCTGCTGAGCATTTGCAGCATTTTTACTTCAGTAAATCTATTCCTTGTTCTTTACAGACATCTTTCACTTTGCAGTTGCAGAGTGAACTCTGCGACTTCACTTTGCAATTCACTTTGATTGACCTGTTGTCTCCGTACTGGCTGGTGCTGTGAATACAGTAGAAGGGGGGGCCCTGTCCTGAAACGTCACCTGTCCATCCCCTCCCACAGACGCTGCCTGACCTGCCAAATTCCACCAGCAGTCTGCGTTTTGCTCGATTCCTACTTCTCCATCCTCTGCCAAATCCATTTTGTTCAAGGTCCTAGCAACTTAAAAGAATACTTCAAATTTTATGTAAGATATTCATGATCCAATTAGCACCCTAGTGTCAGCTCAAGGGAGGTGCAACGGGACTTGGGTGTCCTTGTACGCCAGTCACTGAAGGTAAACTGTCATATGAGGAAAGATTGAAAAGACTAGGCTTGTATTCACTGGAGTTTAGAAGGATGAGAGGGGATCTTATAGAGACATATAAAATTATAGAAGCTAGATGCAGGAAAAAATGTTTCCAATGTTGGGCGAGTCCAGAACCAGGGGCCACAGTCTTAGAATAAAGGGGAGGCCATTTAAAACTGAGGAGAGAAGGAACTTTTTCACCCAGAGAGTTGTGAATTTGTGGAATTCTCTGCCACAGAAGGCAGTGGAGGCCAAATCACTGAATGGATTTAAGAGAGAGTTAGATAGAGCTCTAGGGGCTAGCGGAATCAAGGGATTATGGGGAGAAGGCAGGCACGGGTTACTGAGTGTGGATGAAGGGCTGAATGGCCTCCTCCTGCACCTATTTTCTATGTTTCTATGTTTCCATGTATCATTGTATTTCTTGTTCTGTTTAAGTCCCAGTTGGTGTCCCACTATTTTAAACAGCACATTATCGATGGCACTATCACCAACAAATAACGTGTACTTTCACTGTGAAGTTTCACACTTTTAATCAAGGCATTCTGCATTTAAAACGTGAAAGAATAACAGTGTTAGACTAAGCCAAATGCAGAAAGCTAAGATTTAGTTACAGTGACATTTAAATGACTGCACTGATAATATAAAGAAATTAGGGCGGCACAGTGGCGCAGCGGTAGAGTTGCTGCCTTACAGCGAATGCAGCGCCGGAGACTCAGGTTCGATCCTGACCATGGGTGCTGTCTGTACGGAGTTTGTACGTTCTCCCCGTGACCTACGTGGGTTTTCTCCGAGATCTTTGGTTTCCTCCCACACTCCAAAGACGTGCAGGTTTGTAGGTTAATTGGCTTCGCGTGTGTGTAAATTAGACAATAGACAATAGACAATAGGTGCAGGAGTAGGCCATTCAGCCCTTCGAGCCAGCACCGCCATTCAATGCGATCATGGCTGATCACTCTCAATCAGTACCCCGTTCCTGCCTTCTCCCCATACCCCCTCACTCCGCTATCCTTAAGAGCTCTATCCAGCTCTCTCTTGAAAGCATCCAACGAACTGGCCTCCAACTGCCTTCTGAGGCAGAGAATTCCACACCTTCACCACTCTCTGACTGAAAAATTAACATTAAATTGTCCCTAGTGTGTGTAGGGCATTGTTAGTGTGCGGGGACCGCTGGTCGGCGCGGACCCGGTGGGCCGAAGGGCCTGTTACCGCGTTGCATCTCTAAACTAAACTAAACCAAATGAAAAGAATGTTCCTGAACAAAATCCAACATTTAAGACCAGGAGATGTAAACCTTCCCTTAAAATGGTCACATCAATTCTAATGCAGATTTAACCTTGTTCTATTTTCACGACAATCGTACCAGAAATAGCTTGAACTTTTATACTCAGTACGTCAGCCTTTGAATGCAAGTATGGCGTGTGTGTCTTCACCACCTGTCTACCTGTGTCGACGTTTTCGGTGGAGCTTGGGGGTAGTTAATATGGGTTTCTTGAAGGATTCACTAAGTAAGGTTCCAGATGGAGGATAATTAATTCTTACAGTAAATTATTGATTTGGTTAAGCCATTGAACGAAGACGTGCAATTAGTATAATAATAATGATAATAATATTATAATAATTATGTTATTTGTCATATGTAGGTTGGCACAGGGTCAACGAAACAATGAAATGTATTTGACAAGACAACCGGGTCACCTCAGCAGTAATATTCCAAGGATAAATAAGATAAAAATGACATTAGTAAGGTAAAAAGACAATATTAAAATAATCAACATATATGATGTGAAATGTCATTTCACATTTCCACTTACTAGCCCACTTATGACTAAATTTACTTAAGGGTGGTGGGTGTATGGAACGAGCTGCCAGAGGAGGTAGTTGAGGCTGGGACTATCCCAACGTTTAAGAAACAGTTGGACAGGTACATGGATAGGACAGGTTTGGAGGGATATGGACCAAACGCACACAGGTGGGACTAGTGTAGCTGGGACATTGTTGGCCGGTGTGTGCAAGTTGGGCTGAAGGGCCTGTTTCCACACTGCATCACCCTATGACTCTTATTAAGCTTGGAACTTGTGGTATTCCACAAGGATGTTTGCTAGAATTTCAATATTTCATTTTTATTAACATCTTGGATGACATATTCATCTGCGATCCCTATTGGCATAAAGACTAATGAATGACCATGGAAGTAAGAACAAGTCTGGAAGCATTGCAGGCATTGACAGGTCACACATGTGGCTGAAACGGTGCCAGCTGGATTTTGGCTCAGGTAAGGATGAGGTCATTATTTTGCAGTACATTTTGTAAATTGAGACAGAAATTTAGCAGCCATGTGCAAAGATTTTGAAAAATTCTTCGTTGCAAATAGCTGAGCAAAGGAGCTTCAGCAAGACAATGGATGTTTCTTTAGATAGATTCTTGGTTAGTGCGGGTGTCAGGGGAGAAAGCAGGAGAATGGGGTGCTCATTCTCCATGAGAGACAACCAGAATTGAAAGGTGGAGTCCAGAACAAGGGGCCACAGTTTAAGAATAAGGGGTAGGCCATTTAGAACGGAGATGAGGAAGAACTTTTTCAGTCAGAGAGTGGTGAAGGTGTGGAATTCTCTGCCTCAGAAGGCAGTGGAGGCCAGTTCGTTGGATGCTTTCAAGAGAGAGCTGGATAGAGCTCTTAAGGATAGCGGAGTCAGGGGGTATGGGGAGAAGGCAGGAACGGGGTACTGATTGAGAGTGATCAGCCATGATCGCATTGAATGGCGGTGCTGGCTCGAAGGGCTGAATGGCCTACTCCTGCACCTATTGTCTATTGTCTATTGTCTATATCATATATATACAGCGCGGAAACAGGCCTTTTCGGCCCACCGAGTCCGCGCCGCCCAGCGATCCCCGCACACTAACACTATCCTACACCCACTAGGGACAATTTTTACATTTACCCAGCCAATTAACCTACATACCTGTACGTCTTTGGAGTGTGGGAGGAAACCGAAGATCTCGGAGAAAACCCACGCAGGTCACGGGGAGAACATACAAACTCCTTACAGTGCAGCACCCGTAGTCAGGATCGAACCTGAGTCTCCGGCGCTGCATTCGCTGTAAAACAGCAACTCTACCGCTGCGCTACCGTGCCGACACTTGATGGGCCAAATGACCTAATTCTCCTCCTATCACTTATGACCTTATGTTATTCTTTGCAAGTGGAAGTCTTGAATGTAGAGGAAAGTCTGATTTGTCCAAGATGATATTGAACTTCAAGTATTGTTAGGGAGTACTCCTGCAAGAATAGGAAGGAACTGCAGGTTCTGTCCTGGGCCTCCTCCATATAATATAACCATATAACAATTACAGCACGGAAACAGGCCCGTTCGGCCCCACCAGTCCACGCTGACCACTTTCTCTGACCTAGTCTCATCTACCTACTCTCAGACCATAACCCTCCAATCCCCTCCCATCCATATACCTATCCAATTTACTCTTAAATAATAAAATCGAGCCTGCCTCCACCACTTCCACCGGAAGCTCATTCCACACAGCCACAACCCTCTGAGTAAAGAAGTTACCCCTCATGTTACCCCTAAACCTTTGTCCCTTCATTCTGAAGCTATGTCCCCTTGTTGGAATCTTCCCCACTCTCAAAGGGAAAAGCCTACCCACGTCAACTCTGTCCGTCCCTCTTAAAATTTTTAAAACCTCTATCAAGTCCCCCCTCAACCTTCTACGCTCCAAAGAATAAAGACCCAACCTGTTCAACCTCTCTCTGTAGCTTAAGTGCTGAAACCCAGGCAACATTCTAGTAAATCTCCTCTGTACCCTCTCCATTTTGTCGACATCCTTCCTATAATTTGGCGACCAGAACTGCACACCATACTCCAGATTCGGCCTCACCAATGCCCTGTACAATTTTAACATTACATCCCAACTTCTATATTCGATGCCCTGATTTATAAAGGCAAGCATACCAAACGCCTTCTTCACCACCCTATCCACATGAGATTCCACCTTCAGGGAACAATGCACAGTTATTCCCAGATCCCATTGTCAGAGTGAGGCTAAACGCACATTGGAGTAACACCATCTCATATTTCGCTTGGGCAGCTTACACCCCAGTGGTATTTCTCTCACCAAGTACCCTCTGCATTCCCTCTCTCTCCATCCCTCCCCCACCCAAGTCTTTTGTTCTCACCTAGCCCACAGCTAACAATGGCCTGTTCCCTTTATCATCGTTACCTTTTTTTGCATATCTTTCATTCATTTGTTCTATATCTCCCTATATCATTGGGCGGCACGGTAGCTCAGCGGTAGAGTTGCTGCTTTACAGCGAATGCAGCGCCGGAGACTCAGGTTCGATCCTGACTACGGGTGTTGCACTGTAAGGAGTTTGTACGTTCTCCCCGTGACCTGCGTGGGTTTTCTCCGAGATCTTCGGTTTCCTCCCACACTCCAAAGACGTACAGGTATGTAGGTTAATTGGCTGGGTAAAATGTAAAAATTGTCCCTAGTGGGTGTAGGATAGTGTTAATGTACGGGGATCGCTGGGCGGCACGGACTTGGAGGGCCGAAAAGGCCTGTTTCCGGCTGTATATATATGATATGATGATATGATATTGTCGATATCTCTCGTTCCCCTTTCCCCTGACTTTGAGTCTGAAGAAAGGTCTCAACCTGAAACGTCACCCATTCCTTCTCTCCAGAGATGCTGCCTGTCCCGCTGAGTTACTCCAGCATTTTGTGTCTTATCTTCGGTGTAAACCAGCATCTGCAGTTCCTTCCTACACACACACCTCCAGGAAAGAGGAGAAGGCTTGTCATGATCCTGACATACCTTGGAGATGTATGTATAATCATGGATTGTCTTTCCGCTGAATGGTTAGCACGCAACAACCCTTTAGGCCCACCGGGTCCGCGCCGACCAGCGATCCCTGCACATTAACACTATCCTACACCCACTAAGGACAATTTTTACATTCATCAAACTAATTAACCTATATACCTGTTCGTCTTTGGAGTGTGGGAGGAAACCGAAGATCACAGAGAAAACCCACGCAGGTCACGGGGAGAACGTACAAACTCCGTACAGACGGCGCCCGTAGTCAGGATGGAACCCGGGTCTCTAGCGCTGCATTCGCCGTAAGGCAGCAACTCTACCGCTGCGCCACCGTGACCGCCCAGTATATATGTGGTTATTACAGTTTGTGGTTGTGTCTGGTCCATTGTGACCTGTTGGTTGATGTTTAAATGCCATTGAATGTTTAAGGGTAGGAGGTATAAAATGGTGGTTCCCTGCCCCAGATCTTGCCTGAATATTGTCTGGGCCTTGGTTCCCTTTCACCCAGACCAGTCCCTTTGCTGAAGTGTTGCAAATGGAACTGAACGTTGTGCAACCTGCAAACATCCCCACTTTGGATTTGATGTTGCAAGGATGATCGTTATTGAATTAAAAACGATCTGGTTCACACACAAATTAACCAACCAGCACCAGGTGGAAACACTATTACACAGGCTGTAAATTCTGTACACACAGGTGGCACGGTGGCGCAGCGGTAGAGTTGCTGCCTTACAGCGAATGCAGCGCTGGAGACTCAGGTTCCATCCCGACTATGGGTGCTGTCTGTGCGGAGTTTGTACGTTCTCCCCGTGACCTGCGTGGGTTTTCTCCGAGATCTTCGGTTTCCTCCCACTCTCCAAAGACGTACAGGTTTGTTGGTTAATTGACTGGGTAAATGTAAAAATTGTCGCTAGTGTGTGTAGGATAGTGTTAGTGTGCAGGGATCGCTGGTCGGCGCGGACCCGGTGGGCTGAAGGGCCTGTTTCCGCGCTGTATCTCTAAACTAAAAAAGCAGATAGACAGAAAATGCTGGAGTAACTCAGCGGGAAAGGCAGCATCTCTGGAGAGAAGGAATGGGTGACGCTTCAGGTCGAGACCCCTAACCTCCTTGATTTATCACACCTTGAAGATGTTCCACGTTGGTACAGAGAAAGAGCAGTTGACGTCAGTCTGAAGAAGGGTCTCGGCCCGAAACGTCACCCATTCCTTCTCTCCTGAGGTGCTGCCTGACTTGCTGAGTTACTCCACCATTTTGTGATACCTTTAAAAGTCAACTATCATGAAAAGAAAATGAAACATCAATATTTAAAATAAGATTGCAGAACGTTCAGAGGTAATTGAAAATTGTGAAAGTGTGAGGAGGAAATGTTGTCGGGGTTGCTGAATAGATGTTTTCCTGTGTAAGGAAGTGAAGTCTCACCACATGTACTAACCCAGAATGGCAGCTGGCATAGCGAGAAGCAGCCTGTGTGGTTCCTGTCAGAGCTGAGCACAAAGGTCCAATGGAATGGAACGGCTGATCAGTCGTACCAGCACCCTTCCAAATGAAACAAATGTCAATCCCAAAGTTGCCTGATTTCTATGATCCCAGTTGAGCAAGTCTAGTTAATACCAGTACCTCTCCAAACGTTCACACACAATGGGCTGCACTCACCTCAGTTCCTGCGACTTGAAAGCTTCAGTAGCAGCAGAAACGAACTATCAGTGGGCCCAGTGGTGTGAATATCATCAATATTGAGTAGGAAAGAACTGCCAGATAGATGCGGCTTTAAATCGAAGGTAGACACAAAATGCTGGAGTAAATGCTGGAGGGCAGCACGGTGGCGCAGCGGTAGAGTTGCTGCCTTACAGCGAATGCAGCGCCGGAGACTCAGGTTCGATCCTGACTACGGGTGCTGTACTGTACGGAGTTTGTACGTTATCCCCGTGACCTGCGTGGGTTTTCTCCGAGATCTTCGGGTTCCTCCCACACTCCAAAGACGTGCAGGTTTGTAGGTTAATTGGCTGGGCAAATGTAAAAATTGTCCCTAGTGCGTGTAGGATAGTGTTATTGTGCGGGGATCACTGGGCGGCGCGGACCCGGTGGGCCGAAGGGCCTGTTTCCGCGCTGTATCTCTAAAAAAATCTAAAAAACTCAGCGGGACAGGCAGTATCTCTGGAGAGAAGGAATGGGTGACGTTTCGGGTCGAGACCCTTCTTCAGTCTGAAGGTCCCTCCCCCACCCAAGTCATACCAGCTCCAAAGTCGTCTTGTTGAGCCTCATTGTCTGTAACCCGTTTTCACCTAGCACACAGCTAACAATGGCCTGTTTCCTTTATCATCGTTATTTTTTGCACATCTTTGATTCACTTGTTCTACATCACCGCCTGTATCTCTCATTCCTCCTTCCCCTGACTCTCTCAGTCTGAAGAAGGGTCTCGACCCGAAACGTCACCCATTCCTTCTCTCCAGAGATGTTGTCTGACCCGCAGAGTTACTCCAGCGTTTTTTGTCCATCTTCAGTGTAAACCAGCATCTGCAGTTCCTTCCTACACAGCTAATTTTCTGCCTGCCACACTGCACACCTCAGTCAGCTAAGTCCATCGGCTCTCAGCTGAGCCTCAGGGCAAAGGTTGTGCAGTAATGGTATGTTAGCATTCATAGCAAGAGGATTTGAGTATAGGAGCGGGGAGGTTCTGCTGCAGTTGTACAGGGCCTTGGTGAGACCGCACCTGGAGTATTGTGTGCAGTTTTGGTCTCCTAATCTGAGGAAAGACATTCTAGCCATAGAGGGAGTACAGAGAAGGTTCACCAGATTGATCCCTGGGATGGCAGGACTTTCATATGAAGAAAGACTGGATAGACTAGGCTTGTACTCGCTGGAATTTAGAAGACTGAGGGTGGATCTTATTGAAACATATAAAATTCTTAAGGGGTTGGAGAGGCTAGATGCGGGAAGATTGTTCCCGATGTTGGGGAAGTCCAGAACCAGGGATCACAGCTTAAGGATAAGGGGGAAGTCTTTTAGGACCGAAATGAGAAAACATTTCTTCACACAGAGAGTGGTGAGTCTGTAGAATTCTCTGCCACAGAAGGTAGTTGAGGCCAGTTTATTGGCTATATTTAAGAGGGAGTTAGATGTGGCCCTTGTGGCTAAAGGGATCAGGGGGTATGGAGAGAAGGCAGGTACAGGTTACTAAGCTGGATGATCAGCCATGATCATATTGAATGGCGGTGCAGGCTCGAAGGGCCGAATGGCCTACTCCTGCACCTATGTTTCTATGTTTCTCTGTTTCTATGTAATGTTGCCCTCTGATCTAGAGGGGGAAGGGAAGGGGGATGTGATTTGTCATTATCTGTCAATGCAACGATTTTTAATATTCCAAGAACTTTCATAGCAACTAGGGTGAGTCCACAAAAATCCCACATTGTGGCCTTATAAAAAGTTATCTTTTGTTTCAAAAGCTAAACCAAGATTCTGAGTCATTTCCAACAGTCTTCACATCCCTGTTAATGGTCCTGTCACAAAGCTATTAGAGTCATAGAGTCAGAGTCATAACGTGATACAATGTGGAAACAGGCCAACTTGCCCACACCGGCCAACATGTCCCAGCTACACTAGTCCCACCTGCCTGTGTTTGGTCCATATCCCTCCAAACCTGTCCTATCCATGTACCTGTCTAACTGTTTCTTAAACGTTGGGATAATCCCAGCCTCAATTACCTCCTCTGGCAGCTTGTTCCATACACCCACCACCCTCTGTGTGAAAAAGATACCCCTCAGATTCCTATTAAATCTTTTCCCCTTCACCTTGAACCTATGTCCCCTGGTCCTTGATTCCCCTACTCTGGGCAAAGACTCTGTGCATCTACCCGATCTATTCCTATCATGATTTTATACGATCACCCCTCATCCTCCTGCGCTCCAAGGAATGAAGTCCCAGCCTGCCCAACCTCTCCCTGTAGCTCACACCCTCTAGTCCTGGCAACATCCTCGTAAATCTTCTCTGAACCCTTTCCAGCTTGACAACATCTTTCCTATAACATGGTGCCCAGAACTGAACACGATACTCTAAATGTGGTCTCACCAACGTCTTAAACAACTGCACATGACCTCCCAACTTCTATGCTCAATGCTCTGGCTGATGAAACCCAATGTGCCAAAAGCCTTTTTGACCACCTTATCCACCTGTGACTCGACCTTCAAGGAACCATGCACCTGTACTCCTAGATCCATCTGCTCTACACCACTACCCAGAGGCCTACCATTCACTGTGTAGGCCCTGCCCTTGTTAGACTTCCCAAAATGCAACACCTCACATTTCTCAACCCAACAAAAACCTTTCACTGTCCCTCACTAAACTAAACTAAACTGAATCTACACTGAAACTGAGTGTAAATGGGTAGTTGTGCTTGGATTCCTTGGGTCCAGAGGCAGGTTTCCATGTATTGTGGACTTCAATAGACAATAGACAATAGACAATAGGTGCAGGAGGAGGCCATTCGGCCCTTCGAGCCAGCACCGCCATTCAATGTGATCATGGCTGATCATTCTCAATCAGTACCCCGTTCCTGCCTTCTCCCCATACCCCCTGACTCCACTATCCTTAAGAGCTCTATCCAGCTCTCTCTTGAATGCATTCAGAGAATTGGCCTCCACTGCCTTCTGAGGCAGAGAACCCACTAAATCAATTAAAATGCTCAATAATGGGTTTCAACCTTCAACTGTTGTGGGATTCTGTAGGTCAGTGCAGTGACCAACTTTCTTGTCCAAATCCCTGACAGTCGGTGTAGGAAAAAAACTGCAGATGCTGGTTTAAATCGAAGGTAGACACAAAGTACTGGAGTAATTCAGCGGGTCAGGCTGCATCTCAGGAGAGAGGGAATGGGTGACGTTTTGGGTCGAGACCATTCTTCAGACTGAAGAAGGTCACCCATTCCTTCTCTCCCGAGATGCAGCCTGACCCGCTGAGTTACTCCAGCACTCCGTGTCTACCTTTCCCAACGGTTAGCCTTGTTTCCAGGCTGGACATAATCACACCACCAATATTGAAGAGCAATGGCCTGATCTCCAGGCTTTAACTAAAGTTAAAAATAGAAGTCTAAACTTGGATAAGTGATGATCTTAACAGACGAAAGGCATTAGTCAGGAACAAGTTGCTTAAATGTTATTTCTGGACTAATGCTCAGTTAAATCCAGGTGGGTGTGGGCAATATCAACCCATTCTCACAATTGCACACAGCTTAGCAATGATTTGGAAGAAGTTTTATGGTCACTCTGTTCTCATTTAGAAAGCACATTTATTCTGGTGTGGTGGGAGGGAGCACGGTTGTTAAATGTTTCCCACAAACAAGTGTCAGACTTATTTTAAATGGACTTTTAATCACCACCGACTACTAAACTCGTGCATCTTATCCTCGCAGCTGATAAATTTAAAAGTGCATTATGAGTCAGACCAACTAACGTGAAGTAACCTGTTTGTTTGTAGTTTGGGCTACACCCATGACCTGGGAAATAGAAACAAGTATAGTGTGGGAAGGGACTGTAGATGTTGGTTTAAACTGAAGACAAACACAAAAAACTGGAATGACTCAGTGGGACAGGCAGCATCTCTGGAGAGAAGGAATGGGTGACGTTTCGGGTCGAGGCCCTTCTTCAGACCGAGAGTCAGGGGAGAGGGAAACGAGAGATACAGACGGTGATTTAGAGAGATGTAGAACAAACGAATGAAAGATATGCAAAGTAACGATGATAAATGAAACAGGCTGTGGGCGAGGTGAAAATGGGTTACAGACAATGAAACTCAACAAGACGCTTTGGGTCAAACCCTTCTTCAGACTGAGAGTCAGGGAAAAGGGAATCTACTCTCAGTCTGTGCTTTATATGAATGTAGTGCTTTAAATGTAAAACACAGTGATGCTGCCACTAAGAGGCTTTGATCTGCCTTGTGACTTGGTCGCTTTACACTATTAAATTACTCAAGGGATGACTTTGAACCCTGATAAATATATACATCTGGTTTCAAATGCAAGAACCCCCAAACCCAGCAGCCCGGCTCCTGTACCATGCAGTTGGAGTGCAGAGGTGTGCTCAATGCCAACGCTCAAAGACAAATCGCTAGATGGTAAATGCAGGCCTAGCTTAACATACACACACACGCACACACACACGCACATGCGCACGCACACGCACACACACGCACGCACGCGCACACGCACGCACGCACACGCACGCACACACATGTCCCAGGGACTAATCTAAAACAATCTGCCTCTTAGAATTCCCGTCAGGCAGCAAGGCCTTGGTCTTCTCTTCTTGTGTTTGAGGCAGCAGAAGTTATGTAACGCCCTCCAGGTGCTGTAGCCAGTGCAATGTGCTGTTGTCGAGGGCCGTGAGGTCTACCCCTCCACCAGGGGGACGGAGGACAGTGCAGTCGGACATGCCGTGCTGCGCTGTTTGCTGGTCTGCTCCACACACGCAGGCTGCTGATGGACGCAACCCCCAACGATGCGTGTTGGCGTTGAACCGGCCGACCCCTGTGCAGAGCCGGTTCAGGGCGACCCACTCTTTGCGGGGCGTGTCCAAGCCGGGTGGGGCTGTGGTGTTCGGTGCGACAGTGAATTGAGGAGGTCGTGATGTCTGTTCCCAGCTGGTTCTCCATGCTCCGAGTATGTCGAAACCGGAGTCACAGAGGGTCGCTGCGTGACGGGAGCGAGAGGAGATCTTATTGAAAAGTATAAGATTATTAAGCGGTTGGACACGTTAGAGGCAGGAAACATGTTCCCAATGTTGGGGGAGTCCAGAACAAGGGGCCACAGTTTAAGAATAAGGGGTAGGCCATTTAGGACTGAGATGAGGAAAAACTTTTTCAGTCAGAGAGTTGTGAATCTGTGGAATTCTCTGCCTCAGAAGGCAGTGGGGGCCAATTCTCTGAATGCATTCAAGAGAGAGCTAGGTAGAGCTCTTAAGGATAGCGGAGTCAGGGGGTATGGGGAGAAGGCAGGAACGGGGTACTGATTGAGAATGATCAGCAATGATCACATTGAATGGTGGTGCTGGCTCGAAGGGCCGAATGGCCTCCTCCTGCACCTATTGTCTATTAGGAGAAAGGGTGACGAGATGACAGGCGTTGAGGTCCCAGTTGCTGTGAATCCTGGGCGAGGTGATGCAAAGGATGTTTGGCGTCCGATGGGGCCTTGCACACCAGCCTATGAGTGAAGAACTCTCTGCGAAGCTTGGCGGGTGCGATACCTGCGAGCACCAGCAGGAGATCCGTGGGAGTAGGGCGCAGGCAGCCAGTGATTGATCATCCGCATGGTGTCGTTGAGGGTGGCGTCTAGCTTGCTGGTATGAGCACTGCGGCACCATGCTGGGGCAGCATACTCAGCGGCGCTGTACACGAGTGCAAGAGCACTGGTTGGGAGAGTAGATGTCCTGGCGCCCCATGACTATCCGGCCAAGCAACGCAGGAGGTTGTTCCGTGCCCAGACTCTAGCACGAAGAGACTGCCTCCAAGGCTGCAGAACTGACAAACTGCCTCGACAAGAAGCGCAGAGAGCGGTGGGAAGAGACAGTCCAAGGAATCGGCTTCACAGTCTGATTTTAGCTTGATTCTCTGAGTCACATTGGGAAGCTGAAAAACTGCACCTCAGCCTCCATGACGCACAACACAACATCGTCTGAAGAAGGGTCTCGACCCTGAAACATCACCCATTCCGTCTCTCCAGAGATGCTGCCTGACCCGCTGAGTTACTCCAGCATCTTGTGTCCATCCTCAGTGTAAACCATCATCTGCAGTTCCTCCATACACAACACTTGTTTCGGCGCGCCGTCAGAAGAAAACTGATTTAAAAATTATTTCTCTTGCCACTGATTTTGTTGGACCTGCTGGTCATTTCAGTTTTTTGTGTGTAATATTTAGAAAGGTTGGACTTTCACAGAACCATTCCAACCGCTCCCCATGAGGGAGTTTGTGCTTTAGGTTGTATTACCTCTAGCTAGCAGCTGTTTGCCACTACTTGAAGTTGCAGATGGAGATCTTTCAGGGAAATTAAAATCTCCTGCATCTTGTTGCTTGCCTCCCTCCCCCTCTTCCCCCGGGATTCTAGTTTAGTTTAGAGATACAGCGCGGAAACAGGCCCTTCAGCCCACCAAGTCCGTGCCGACCAGCGATCCACGCACACGGACACCATCCTACACCCACAATTTAACCAAGCCAATTAACCTATAAATCTGTACGTCTTTGGAGTGTGTGAAGAAACTGGAGCACCCGGAGAAAACCTACGCAAGTTACGGGGAGAACGTACCAGCTCCATACATAAAGCACTCGTGGTCGGGATGGAACCCGGGTCTTTGGCAGCAATTCTACCGCTGCGCCACCGCGCCGCCCACGTGATAAGTAATTAACTAGTTAACTTGAAGCATAGTTTCTGTTGCTGACTCACTTTTGTTTAGAGACAGTTTACCCCACTACCAGGCAGAGCCAAAATAAACACAGCAAAACCATTTTCAATACAGTTGTTGAAACCTTGAGGAGCAAGGTCCAGATAAGCCTGTCAAACCACAGGCACCATGAGTGCAACCACTGATCTGTAGATTAGATAGAGCTCTAGGGGCTAGCGGAATCAAGGGGTATGGGGAGAAGGCAGGCACGGGTTACTGATTGTGGATGATCAGCCACGATCACAATGAATGGTGGTGCTGGCTCGAAGGGCCAAATGGCCTCCTCCTGCACCTATTTTCTATGTTTCTATTACTTGCAAATGAGAAGACCTTCATGATAGTGTAAGAAAATAACTGCAGATGCTGGTAAATCGAAGGTATTTATTCACAAAATGCTGGAGTAACTCAGCAGGTCAGGCAGCATCTCAGGAGAGAAGGAATGGGTGACGTTTCGGGTCGAGACCCTTCTTCACACTGATGTCAGGGGGGCGGGACAAAGGAAGGATATCGGTGGAGACAGGAAGATAGAGGGAGATCTGGGAAGGGGGAGGGGAAGAGATTGACAGAGGAACTATCTAAAGTTGGAGAAGTTGTTTCTAGTAGTACGTGAATTATGTAGGAAGGAACTGCAGATGCTGAAGACAGACACAAAATGCTGGAGTAACTCGGCGGGTCAGGCAGCATCTCTGGAGAGAAGGAATGGGTGACGTTTCGGGTTGAGACCATTCTTCCAAAACTTCTCCCATTCCTTCTCTCCAGAGATGCTGCCTGTCCCGCTGAGTTACTCCAGCATTTTGTGTCCATCTTTGGTCTAAACCAGCATCTGCAGTTCCTTCCTACGCAAAGTTAGCACGTGAATAATCTTGTGATACAAAAACAGTCGGTTCCAGCTTTATTTAGTGGTGTTGGTGTCGCAGCTCACGAGAGGAAAATCTCCATTGTCTTTCAAACCGTGGCAAGATCTATTGCATCTCCAAGAACATAGAGAGGAGTCACAGGTTAACAACTCATTCAAAAGATGGCACCTTTGGCAATTCTGTGCTTCACTTGCACTTTAATGAAATGCCCATTGACATAATGTTCTGAAATTCATAGCAGAGTTTGAACTGACGCTTTCTGACCCAGCGTGTAGAATTATACCAACGAGACCACCCATGACTCAGGGCCCTGAAGGCTGCTAACTTCTCCAAGATTACAGCTGAAAAGCCTGTTACGATGCCAACAAGACAATGAGAGAAGAAACAAGTGTAGTTCCGTTTATTGTCACGTGTACCGAGGTACAGTGAAAAGCTTTTAGGGGGAAAAAAAACTGCAGAAGCTGGTTTCAATCGAAGGTGGGAGTAACTCAGCGGGTCGGGCAGCATCTCAGGAGAGAAGGAATGGGTGACGTTTCGGGTCGAGACTCTTGTTCAGACCGAGCTTTTGTTGCGTGCTAACCAGTCAGCGGAAAGACAATGCATGATTACAATCGAGCCATTTACAGTGTACAGATACTTGATAAGGGAATAACGTTTAGTGCGAGGTAAAGCCAGCAAGGTCCCATCAAGGATAGTCCAAGGGTTACCAATGAGGTGCATGGCAGTTCAGGACTGCTGTCTGGTTGTGGAAGGATAGTAACAAGGAAAAAACAGCAAAAAGGATGAGGCCAGGTTTCATTACAGCAAGAGAGATGATGTTTATATATTTTAATCAACAAACCCATAACAGGACAAATGTTCATGAAACATTTTTTTTCTTTTAATCATTTTCATATTTAAACAACTCCAAACTTTCCTTCATAGTTTCATAATCCAATGAAGGAGATGTCATTGTCGCCTCTCTCTGGAACTATTTTAGATCTGTCACATTAGTAAGCTGTACACAGCACATGAATCTTATTTTTAGTGCACCAGGTTGAATCATCTCATGTAATTAGCCGTGTATCAGAGCAGTGTGGGTCATCTTGACAGCTGATATTGTGCCTGATTTGAGGTAAACTGAAAACGTGATTTAGTTTAAGAAAATAACTGCAGATGCTGGTACAAATCGATTTATTCACAAAATGCTGGAGTAACTCAGCAGGTCAGGCAGCATCTCGGGAGAGAAGGAATGGGTGACGTTTCGGGTCGAGACCCTTCTTCAGCATTTTGTGATACCTTCGATTTGTACCAGCATCTGCAGTTATTTTCCCCTTTGATCTCTTGTTTTCACACCTTACCCTTCCATATCTCTATGTTTTCCTCCCCCCTGACTCTCAGTCTGAAGAAGGGTCTCGACCCGAAACGTCACCCATTCCTTCTCTCCCGAGATGCTGCCTGACCTGCTGAGTTACTCCAGCATTTTGTGAATAACGTGATTTAGTTTAGTTTAGTTTAGAGATACAGCGCAGAAACAGGCCCTTCGGCCCACCGAGTCCGCACCGACCAACGATCCCCGCGCACTAACACTATCCTACACACACTAGGGACAATTTTGCATTGATACCAGGCCCTATAAACTATACCAAGCCTGTAAACCTGTACGTCTTTGGAATGTGGGAGGAAACCGAGCTCAGAGAAAACCCAAGATAGACACAAAATGCTGGAGTAACACACACGTTATAGGAGTAGAATTAGGCCATTCGGCCCATCTCTGCCTTCAAAGCCCATTTTCCTGCCTTCTCCCCATAACCCTTGAGACCCGTTCTAATCAAGAATCTGTCTATCTCTGCCTTAGATATATCCACTGACTTGGCCTCCACAGCCCTCTGTGGCAATGAGTTCCACAGATTAACTACCCTCGGACTACAGAAGATTAACCTGCAAACCTGCACATCTTTGGAGTGTGGGAGGAAACCGGAGCATTAAGAGAAAACCCACGCAGTCACAGGAATGGGTGACGTTTTGGGTCGAGACCCTTCTTCTGTAAGGAGGGTCTCGACCCGAAACCTCGCCCACTCCTTCTCTCCAGAGGTGCTGCCTGTCCCACTGAGTCACTCCAGCGTTTTGTGTCTGTCTTGTGTTTGAACCAGCGCCTGCAGTTCCTTCCTGCACATTTCAGAGAAAACCCACAGGGGTCACGGGGAGAGCGTACAAGGCAAGCACCCGTAGTCAGGATGGACTGTGGCGCTGTGAGGAAGTAGCTTTACCGCCGTGACGCCCGTGTGCATGAATGCACTGGGAAGTGCACACGACCGGCTGTACAAAGTGTGTACAACTATCTCCATGTTCCTGTAAAATGGTGGAGGGTGTTATTTCACTGCTGATGAGAAGCTGTGTTCTGTAGATGAGATGCTGGCCGTCCGGCCTAATGTCACGAGTTCACTCTTCTAGTCTGTGTCTGGGGTAAACACTGGCCACATTTCATGCTGCTTAAACCCATGCACATCTATGTGCTGTAACTGGGTGTGGCCATCAGCACACAGACAAGATGAAGGACGCAGGGGAAAGCACTGAGTGAACAGGAACTACACAGCTGCGGTCGAGAGCTTTCCGCCTGAGCAAAGAGGAGCAAAGAGGTCCTTCTGCAGTTGTACAGGGTCTCAGTGAGACCGCACCTGGAGTACTGTGTGCAGTTGTACAGGGCCCCAGTGAGACCGCACCTGGAGTACTGTGTGCAGTTGTACAGGGCCCCAGTGAGACCGCACCTGGAGTACTGTGTGCAGTTGTACAGGGCCCCAGTGAGACCGCACCTGGAGTATTGTGTGCAGTTGTACAGGGCCCCAGTGAGACCGCACCTGGAGTACTGTGTGCAGTTTTGGTCTCCAAATTTGAGGAAGGATATTCTTGCTATTGAGGGCGTGCAGCGTAGGTTTACTAGGTTAATTCCCGGAATGGCGGGACTGTCATATGTTGAAAGACTGGAGTGACTAGGCTTGTATACACTGGAATTTAGAGGGGATCTTATCGAAACATATAAGATTATTAAGGGGTTGGACACGTTAGAGGCAGGAAACATGTTCCCAATGTTGGGGGAGTCCAGAACAAGGGGCCACAGTTTAAGAATAAGGGGTAGGCCATTTAGAACGGAGATGAGGAAAAACTTTTTCAGTCAGAGAGTTGTGAATCTGTGGAATTCTCTGCCTCAGAAGGCAGTGGAGGCCAATTCTCTGCATGCATTCAAGAGAGAGCTAGATAGAGCTCTTAAGGATAGCGGAGTCAGGGGGTATGGGGAGAAGGCAGGAATGGGGTACTGATTGAGAATGATCAGCCATGATCACATTGAATGGCGGTGCTGGCTCGAAGGGCTTGGTATAAATGTAAAATTGTCCCTAGTGGGTGTAGGATAGTGTTAGTGTGCGGGGATCGCTGATTGGCGTCGACCCGTTGGGCCGAAGGGCCTGTTTCCGTGCTGTATCTTTAAACTAAATTAAACTAAACTGACCAAAACTGAACGAAATGCGAAGATAGACACAAAATGCTAGACTAACGTGAATATCTTTTAATTAATTAAGTAACTAGATAACTTAAAGCATTACTGCTGTTGCTGGCTCACTGTGGTTTAGGAACAGTTTACCCCACTCCCAGGCTGATCCAGGTTGAATCATCTCATGGAATAAACCACATACCAGAGCAGACAAAATGTGCAGGAAGGAACTGCAGATGCTGGTTTACACCGAAGATAGACACAAAATGCTGGAATAACTCAGTGAGACAGGCAGTTTCTCTGGAGAGAAGGAATGGGTGATGTTTTGGGTCGAGACCCTTCTTCAGACCTAAATAAAGATGAGGGAGTGGGGTCCTGAAAAATGTAAGTCATTAAAGAGACGAAGGGCGTGTGAGGTGTCCTGGACATAGGTCAGGGGTGATTAGACATGGGGGGATAGGATGGAGTCGTGGCGTGTGGAAATGAATTCAGTGGGACAGGAGCTGGTAGAAACAATGGGCATGAGAAAGGGCCTCGACCCGAAACGTCACCCAGAGATGCTGTTAGAAATATTTTCCCAACAAACGACAGTCACAGCAATTTAGATCCAACTGAATGTTTAATACATGAGAGAGGATCGCACAGAGTACAGGAGTCTGAACGAGTCTCTCTGCCACAGCAGCGCCCCACTCATTCCTTTATACAATGGAGTAAACAAGGACGTATCGAACACAACTTAATCTCATCACGCAGGACCACAACTTAATCTCATCACGCAGGTGTGCAAAGTACAAAACCACAGTCAGCACATAATAGCAGTGAGCAAAGTCTACAAGCAAGCATCTGCTTGCCCATACATTATTCTTAAAGGTACCGTCCCCGATAACTATAGAAATGAATTTTTATATCAGATGCTGCCTGTCCCGCTGAGTTACTCCAGCATTTTGTGTCAAGCTAAGTTTTATGACTTACTTTATTTAATGATAGTCATAACTTAGTGTGGTTACGAAATATTGTTGAAAAATGTCATTTATGCCATTTTGCACAATCCCAAATGATGTAAACGTTCAAGTGAAAAGCAGTTCCATTTCTTCATAAAGAAAATGTTAAGATGCATAAATCATAGATTTTGTTTAAATGAATTATATTTGCCTAACCCCTCCCTTCCCCTTCCCCCCCCACTCCACCCCCCTTTATCCCCCCCACTCCACCCCCCTTTTCCCCTCCTCCCTCCTCCCCCTCCCCTCCTATGAGATAGATTTAAACTTTAAAATGTGAATAACTTAAAAAATATAACACCAATTTGAATGAAACTTCACCCATAGCACCAGGGATGACGGTGAATAAGGTGGGCCTAAAACTTCCGCACTATCGTGTACAGTTTTGGTTGTTGTTCAGGAACAAACAAGAGTTTTGGTATATGGATATTACCTTTATAGATTCCAGTTTCTGTTTAGTTTCATGTCACGTGTACCGAGGTACAGTGAAAAGCTTTTGTTGCGTGCTAACCAGGCAGCAGAAAGACAATACATGATTGCAATCGAGCCATTTACAGTGAAATAGATACATGATAAGGGAATAACGTTTAGTGCGAGATAAAGCCAGCAAAGTCTGATCAAGGATAGCCCGAGGATCACCAAGAGGATTCATGTGAGGTACAAACACTAGCTGGTTTTTACAACTGCAGATGCATTCATTGTGATTAAATGAGAGACATTGTTCATTACATCTGGAGGCCAAGAAACATTTAAGATAATAAACATTTAAAAAGCACCAGCCAGCTAAGTTTGAATCTGGAGGTAAAATACATGCCGTTCTTTGCAATCAGTAATTCTCCGGGAGGAAGGACACTGTAAAAATGGTCAAATTAGTGAAGAAAAACGACAAGGAGTTTGGTTTCATTATTTCCTCATTTTCAAGGACAGAATCAAAGTCAATGGGAATTGTTTTGTCTCCACATTGACTTGCTGGTTGTGGAATTAAACGGCTTGATGATTTCCGTCTAACTTGGTCTGATTTAGATATTTCTCAGTTAATCTTGAAATAGATTCAGGAAATGCTCGTGGGTCAAAGTAAGTGTTATCTAGTTTGGATGATGCTGTCATATTCGATAGTACGCACTGCTGGCACATTCCTGATCACGTCCTTCTCTGCATGGCACCTAATATGCAGAGAATATGAAAGGAAGGAGCTTCCAAATGTTTACTGCGTTGTATTGACACTGAAACATTTCAGCATTTTTCCTCGTTGATCAACTGAGGCAGTTGCCATTAAAGGTGTGTGATGGTGAATAAAGGGCCTGTCCCACTTAGGCGATTGCGTACAGTTTTGGTCTCCTAATCTGAGGAAAGACATTCTTGCCATAGAGGGAGTACAGAGAAGGTTCACCAGATTGATCCCTGGGATGGCAGGACTTTCATATGAGGAAAGATTGGATAGACTTGGCTTGTACTCACTGGAATTTAGAAGATTGAGGGGGGATCTTATAGAAACTTACAAAATTCTTAAGGGGTTGGACAGGCTAGATGCAGGAAGATTGTTCCCGATGTTGGGGAAGTCCAGAACAGTTTAAGGATAAGGGGGAAGTCTTTTAGGACCGAGATGAGAAAGTTTTTTTTCACACAGAGAGTGGTGAATCTGTGGAATTCTTTGCCACAGAAGGTAGTTGAGGCCAGTTCATTGGCTATATTTAAGAGGGAGTTAGATGTGGCCCTTGTGGCTAAAGGGATCAGGGGGTATGGAGAGAAGGCAGGTACGGGATACTGAGTTGGATGATCAGCCATAATCATATTGAATGGCGGTGCAGGCTCGAAGGGCCGAATGGCCTACTCCTGCACCTATTTTCTATGTCTATGTCTATGTTTGTCAACCTACGCCAACCGGCGACAGGTACCGGCGTCAAAAGCGGAGGCCAAAATGACGTGAATTGTCATCAGTTGTTGCCGACAAGGTCGTAGCTTGTCGCGGGTGGACGTGGGTTGACTTCAGTTGTTGTAGGTTGTCGCCTGTGTGGCCGTAGGTTGACGTAGGTGCGGTCGTAGGTGGACGTCCTACTCACGACGATTGGGTCGCCGGTTGTCGGTAGCTTGCCGTAGCTTGACGTCGACTAGGTGGTAGGTTGTTGTAGCTTGTCGTGGACATTGTCGTCGGGGGGGGGGAGGTCGCCGGTTTTTCGACGACCTGCTACGACTATGACAGTCGCCGGCAGTCAACTAAAAAAATCACCTAAGTGGGACAGGCCCTTAAAAGGAACAGTGTTAGTCATCAAACTTTACCTTTTGCTCAGAGAATCTATTGCAAGAACAGCTCAAAAGTCAAAAGTGTTTAAATTGTCATGTGTGTGGCCCAATGGAACAATTAAATTCTTACCTGCAGCCACTTAACAGGCCCACACCCACAATGTGGATAAATATGTAATTTAAAAAAAGAATAACCATAAATAATACTAGGTAACCATAGTAGTGCAAAAGACATAAATTTGCACTGCAACCAGAAACAGTCCATAGTAGGTTTTAATTGCTGAGGTTAGTGTTGTGCACTGTTCAATAGCCTGATAGTTGCTGAGAAGAACTAAGGTTTGCACGGTGGCGCAACGTTAGAGTTGCTGCCTTACAACGCCCGAAACCCGGGTTTGATCCTGACTACGGGTGCTGACGTACGGAGTTTGTACGTTCTCCCCGTGACCTGCGTGGGTTTCCTCCGAGATCTTCGGTTTCCTCCCACACTCCAAAGACGTGCAGGTTTGTAGGTTAATTGGCTTGGTATAAGTGTAAATTAGCCCTAGCGTGTGTAGGATAGTGTTAATGTGCGGGGATCGCTGGTCGGCGCGGACCTGGTGGGCCGAAGGGCCTGTTTCCGCGATGTGTATTTTTTTTTAAAATAAGAAGAAGCTGTTCTTGAACCAGGAGGTCACTGTTTTCAGGCTCCAGGTAGTCTGGGTACCAAGTGACAGGAGTGAGATGAGAGGGCGGGGCTCCAGGTAGTCTGGGTACTAAGTGACAGGAGTGAGATGAGAGGGCGGGGCTCCAGGTAGTCTGGGTACCAAGTGACAGGAGTGAGATGAGAGGGCGGGGCTCCAGGTAGTCTGGGTACCAAGTGACAGGAGTGAGATGAGAGGGCGGGGCTCCAGGTAGTCTGGGTACCAAGTGACAGGAGTGAGATGAGAGGGAGGGGCTCCAGGTAGTCTGGGTACCAAGTGACAGGAGTGAGATGAGAGGGCGGGGCTCCAGGTAGTCTGGGTACCAAGTGACAGGAGTGAGATGAGAGGGAGGGGCTCCAGGTAGTCTGGGTACCAAGTGACAGGAGTGAGATGAGAGGGCGGGGCTCCAGGTAGTCTGGGTACCAAGTGACAGGAGTGAGATGAGAGGGAGGGGCGGTCCGAGTCTTTAATGACATCAGTTACCATTTTGGAGCAGCCTTCCCTGTACATCCCACTGAAGGATGAGAGGGGATCTTATCGAAACGTATAAGATTATTAAGGGGTTGGACACGTTAGAGGCAGGAAACATGTTCCCAATGTTGGGGGAGTCCAGAACAAGGGGCCACAGTGTAAGAATAAGGGGTAGGCCATTTAGAACGGAGATGAGGAAAAACTTTTGCAGTCAGAGAGTTGTGAATCTGTGGAATTCTCTGCCTCAGAAGGCAGTGGAGGCCAATTCTCCGAATGCATTCAAGAGAGAGCTAGATACAGCTCTTAAGGATAGCGGAGTCAGGGGGTATGGGGAGAAGGCAGGAACGGGGTACTGATTGAGAATGATCAGCCATGATCACATTGAATGGTGGTGCGTACAGGCTCGAAGGGCTGAATGGCCTCCTCCTGCACCTATTGTCTATTGATGGATGGTGTCTCCCACCCTCTGCGTCCGCCTTCATTCCAGGGCATTCAAGTTGCCAAACCATGCAACCTTTGTCAGTGTGCTCTCCACTGTACACCCGAGGAACACCCACCAAGAGGGTATTCATTGACATACCACGTCTCCACAATCTTCAGAGGTGTCGATGAGCTTCCTTCAATGATTACATCAATGTGTTGGGCCCAGGACACACCCAGAACCTTGAGCTGTTGACTGCACCACGTCCCCATCGATGAGACAGGTCCATCGCTCCCCAAAGATAGACACACAATGCTGGAGTAACTCAGCGGGTCAGGCAGCATCTCTGGAGAGAAGCAATGGGGGACGTTTCGGGTCATAACGTCATAAGTGGTAGGAGCAGATTTAGGCCATTCGGCCCATCAAGTCTACTCCGCCATTCAATCATGGCTGATCTATTTCTCCCTCCTAACCCCATTCTCCTGCCTTCTCCCCATAACCCCTGACACCCGCACTAATCAATAATCTATCTCTGCCTTAAAAATATCAATTGATTTGGCCTCCACAGCCTTCTGCGGCAAAGAATTCCACAGATTCACCACCCTCAGACTATAGAATTTCCTCCTCACCTCATTCCTAAAGGATCGTCCTTTAATTATAAGGCTGTGACCTCTAGTCCTAGACTCTCCCACTAGTGGAAACACCCACGATTAACCATTTTTTCTCAAAATGCTGGAGTAACTCAGCAGGTCAGGCAGCATCTCGGGAGAAACATGATCATGATCGATTAACCATGATCACAATGAATGGTGGTACTGGCTCGAAGGACCGAATGGCCTCCTCCTGCACCTATTTTCTATGTTTCTATCCTCTCCACATCTACTCTATCCAGGCCGAGACCCTTCTTCAGACCGAGAGTCGGGGAAGAGGGAGAGGCATTTTGTGTCTGTCTTCGTGTAAACCAGCATCTGCAGCCCCTTCCTGTACGTTTCATGGATCACCAGCTTTCCTCTTCTGATGTCAGCAACCAGCTGCTTGGTCTTGCTGATGCTGAGAGCAAGATTATTGTTCTGGAACCGTTCAGCAATCAGCTTTCCAACCTCCCTCCTGCACTCTGACTGATCATTACTCATGATAGACACAAGATGCCGGAGTCACTCAGCGGGTCAGGCAGCATCTCTGGAGAGAAGGAATGGGTGACGTTTCGAGTCGAGACCCTTCTTCAGACTGAGAGTCGGGGGAGATGGAAACGAGAGATATAGGCGGTGATGTAGAGAGTTGTAGAACAAATGAATGAAAGATGTGCAAAAAAGTAACGATGATAAAGGAAACGGGCCATTGTTAGTTGTGGGTGAGGTGAATACGAGTACAATGAGACTTAACAAGACAACTTTGAAGCTGGTCCCTAAATTACCGTCTATACCTCTCGTTTCCCTTTACAAGTGTACAACTCCTCCCCTTTCTGTCGTGGGCTAGACTGAGACCGAGACTGACTCCCCCACCCATCCCCAATCTTTGCACATCCCCAACCCTTTCCATTCGTCACTTTGATTTCACGTTTCATGTATCTCGTGTTGTTATATCTGTGGCAGATCAGTTTCCCTCCTGGGATAAATAACGTTTGATCGATTCGTATCAGTTCTCCCCTCGACCTCTGATGTTCCAGAAGAAACAATCCCAGTCTGCTTCCTGTTGTGATGTTGCAGGGACTACTTTGTTGTATCAAAGGACTACTTTAGGACTACTTTGTTTGCCTGTGTAGTAATGTCTATATAAGGGAATGAGGTGATTAGGTGGTCACTCTGGTTCCAGGTGGCCTTGGAATAAACAGCCTGGATTTAAGCTCCACCATGATAACCTTTTAAACATGTGTACTCGTGGTCCGTCCAGAGTCTCAATAAAGGTATAACAGATACGGGACCACAAAGTACAACACTTCCCTCTCCTCATAGATACTAATCTCTAGTCCAGACAGCATTCTGGTCAACCTGCGATATCTGGCCAAGTCCATGGCTATTTGTAAGGCCGTGATAGGCAGGTTCTTGATCAGTGCGGGTGTCTGGGGTAATGGGAAGAAGCCAGGAGAATGGGGTTAGGAGGAAGAGATAGATCAGCCATGATTGAATTGCAGAGTAGACTTAATGGTGCCGAATGGCCTAATTCTGCTCCTATCACTTATGACCAAACATCCCTTTACTACACACATAGATTCCCACCTTTATCGATGAGTGGGTCTACCCTCTCCCTGGTCATTTTTTAACATAGACAATAGACAATAGCGGTGGGGCGGTGAAGCCCGAAATTGCAGGGCCCCGTGTACCTTTTTGGGAAATGCCTCGGCCGATCGAATATAGAGGCAGTCTCGATCGGCCGCAACCGCCGCCTCTACGTCACGGATCGAGGTACCAGCACCGTTTTCCTGGTCGATACGGAAGCTGTCGTTAGCATCGTGCCTCCCTACGGCTGCGAAGTTCGAGCAGGTAGGAATGGTCCGTCCCTCATTGCGGTCAACGGCAGTCCCATCCGCACCTACGGCAAGAGGGCCATGTCCCTGTCCTTCGGGTCCGAGACCTACCATTGGGATTTCATCGTTGCCGACGTGGGCCAGGCCATCCTGGGCGCGGATTTCCTCTGGGCTTTTTCGTTGGTCGCAGACGTCCGTGGGAAGGGCCTACAACCCTCGGCTAGCAGCGTGGAGCCTGCTACTCCTCCACCTGCCACCCCACCCTGCCCGTCGATCCAGGCCATCACCACGGCCACCGATCAGTTCGCTGCGGTCCTCGCCGACTTCCCGCAGCTCCTCGTACAGCGGTTCGATGCCCCTTCCGCTAAGCACGGTGTCGTCCACTTCATCCTACCGAGGGGCCGCCTGTATTCGCCCGGGCTCGGCGCCTGCCTCCCGACAAGCTGGCCATGGCTCGGGAGGAGTTCCTGAATTTGGAACGACTGGGGATTGTTCGTCCTTCAAACAGCCCGTGGGCCTCCCCCTTGCATATGGTCTCCAAAGCATCTGGGGGGTGGAGACCATGTGGGGATTACCGGCATCTTAACGCTGCCACCACGGCTGACCGCTATCCGATCCCTCACATACAGGACTTCTCAGCCAGCCTCGAGGGCGCTACGGTTTTTTCGAAGATCGATTTGGTGCGGGGATATCATCAGATCCCTGTCCACCCACCGGACATTCCCAAGACGGCTACGATTACTCCGTTTGGGTTATTTGAGTGGTTGCGCATGCCGTTCGGTCTCAAAAACGTGTCTCAGGCATTCCAGCGTCTCATGGATCATGTGGGTTGTGGGTTGTCTTTTGTGTTTATTTATCTTGATGACATCCTGGTTGCTAGTCGTTCAGTCCCAGAGCACCTGGTCCACCTTCGCACTGTGTTCCAGAGGCTGCAGGACCACGGCCTGATCCTCCACCCGTCCAAATGCCAGTTCGGCCTGTTCTCGGTGGATTTCCTGGGTCACCGGGTCACACCCGCCGGTGCCACTCCCTTGCCTGCTAAGGTGGACGCCGTCCGCTCTTTTCCCCGCCCTACCACCATCAAGGGCTTGCAAGAATTCATGGGCATGGTGAATTTTTATCACCGGTTCGTGCCTGCGGCAGCTCGGATCATGCGCCCCCTTTTTCAATGCCTCGCGGGTAACCCCGCTGAGTTGGTCTGGTCCACAGCTGCCGAGGCGGCCTGTGATGCGGTCAAGCTGGCCCTCGCCAACGCCACCATGCTCGTGCACCCCCGCTCCTCGGCCCCCATGGCCCTGACGGTGGACGCCTCAGACGTGGCGGTGGGTGGGGTCTTAGAGCAGCAGGTCAATGGTCACTGGCAGCCTCTGGCATTTTTCAGCCGGCAGCTTACTCGACCTGAGCTGAAGTACAGTGCTTTCGACAGGGAGCTCCTGGCCCTCTATTTAGCTATTTTTTGGGGGGCCGCTCTTTTGTTGCCTATACGGATCACAACACCCTCACGTTTGCTTTTTCCTAAGGTTTCTGATCCGTGGTCGGCCCGCCAGCAACGGCACCTCACCCTCATTTCGGAGTTCACCACGGATGTTCGCCACATCGCGGGTAGGCTTAACGCCGTTGCTGACGCCCTGTCCCGGCCGGCCAGTCCCTCTGTGGCTGCGGTGGGGGGCGAGGTGGATTTTCGGGAGCTAGCAGAGGCTCAGCGCCTGGAAGACATTGCCTCAGCGTACGCCTCCACCGCCTCAGGGTTGCGGTTGGCCCAGGAGGCATGCGGCCCCACAGGTACCACACTTTGGTGTGACGTTTCCCTTCCCCGCCCCCGCCCGGTTGTGCCGACCACCCTGCGGCGTAAGGTTTTTGAGGCCATTCATGGCCTGGCACACCCGTCCATTCGGGCGCCCTCGGCCATGGTGGCCGCCCGATTTGTCTGGCACGGCCTGCGGAAGCAGGTAGCCGCCTGGGCCCGCGCCTGTGTCCCCTGCCAGACCTCCAAGGTCCACCTCCACGTCCAGCCTCCGTTCCAGAATTTCGTGGTTCCGCCCGTCCGTTTTTTCCACATTCACGTGGATTTGGTTGGTCCATTGCCTTACTCTAGGGGCTACACTCATCTCCTGACGGTGGTCGACCGTTTTACTCGTTGGCCGGAGGCTTTTCTGTTGTCGGACACCTCGGCGGCCTCCTGTGCACGGGCCCTGGCATTGCATTGGGTTGCCCGTTTTGGCGTCCCGGCCATCATCACTACCGACCGGGGCGCCCAGTTCACCTCGTCCCTGTGGGTCGCGCTTGCGCAGCTGTATGGGTCCCGCTTGCAGCAGACCACCGCCTATCATCCCCAGGCTAACGGGATGGTAGAGCGCTTCCACCGACAGCTGAAGGCGTCCCTCTGTGCCCGACTGACCGGCCCTGACTGGGCTGACCAGCTGCCTTGGGTCCTCCTCGGCATTCGCACGGCCCCTAAGTCCGATCTGGGTACTTCCTCGGCGGAGCTCGTCTACGGCTCGCCCCTGCGGGTGCCGGGTGACATTGTTCCTCCATCCTCCGCCCTGCCACCTTCAGTGCCGTCGGTTTTGGCTTCTCTCCGGGCCCGGGTAGGTTCCCTGGCCCCAGTCCCGGGGGTGCCGCAGCGCACGTACCGGCGGACTTGCACGACTGCGAGTTCGTTTTCCTCCGGCGGGATTCCCACCGGCCCCCTCTGCAGCCGGTCTACCAGGGCCCGTTCCAGGTGCTGAGAAGAGGGACGGCCACCTTCACTTTGCAAGTGGGCACCCGACAGGAGCTTGTCTCTGTCTCCCGGCTTAAACCTGCCCACTTGGACCAGGACCGTCCCTTCTGGTGGGTCAACCTCCTCGCCGGGGCCGCCCTCTGGCCGGTCCACCTGGTTTCCCAGCTGCGTCTCTTCTCCCACTGCTCGGCCCTCCGCTGCCCCCGGTCGTGTTTCCTCTGCCCCCTCCAGCTGCGCCCCCATCGCCTCCACCTGCAGGGCCCTCCCCGCCTCTCTTGTCGCCGGGGGTACCGGCCTCCCCTCTCCGTACTCGTTCAGGTCGGGCGGTCCAGGTGCCCGTTAGGTACCGTACCGAGGGTTCTGGGGGGGGGGTCATGTAGGGACATAGGGATTGGCTGGGAGAGTTCGAACCCTCGGATTGGCTAGCGATGTCACGGGGTGTGCCAGCGCGGGAGGGACAAGCAGTCTAGTGTTGAACTCCGTCTGATGAAGACGTTTTGTTGGTTGTCTACAGTTTTGAGTGTTGCGATTGTCACGGAGGTTTGCCCATGCAAATAAACTCCGTCTGCAACACACTTCCGCTTCCAGACTCGCCACAACAGACACTTCCTTTTTCTTCCTGACCAAGTTTACAACAAGTTTGTTACAAGTTTACAAAGTGTTTCACCAGCGACATGCAGATAGAAACAAAGCACAGGTTTTCAATCAGGCTGTTGTGGGTCTTCTTTATATTACCAAAGTACGCCATGCAACCACACATTTACTCATGAGACCGATAAGATAATGAATCATCACATGACAAGAATCACACCATTTTGGTACTCAGTTCTTAAAGGTGCAGTTACCATTAACACCAGGTGGCGCCACCAGCACTGGCTGTCTCGCCAACAGCCTGCCCGTCCTTTCTACTGTTTTTATTATTTTAAGTATGTGTTAAGTTGTGTTTTAGTGTTCCTTGGTTTGTTTTATGTGTGGGGGGGGAATTGGGGGAAACTTTTTTTCAATCTCATACCTCGACGGAGATGTGATTTTTCTCCGTATCGTATCTCCGTCCCCACTGCGGCCTAACATCGAGGAGTTGGCGGCCTTTCCTGGAGACCGGCCCGGCGCTTCATGCCGCGGGCGCGGCGCGGACTATAACATCGTGGAGCTGCGATCCTTTGCCGGGGATCGTCTGTGGAGAGCTCCAACCGCGGGGCCTGTGGACTCTAACATCGTGAAGCCCGTGGTCTCTGGTAAGAAGAGGCCGACTCGGGAGCTCCATGCCGCAGAGAGAGTTTCAACCGTCCCGACGCGGGAGTTTCGATCATCCTGACGCGAGGGCCTCGGACTGTCGGCAGCGGCGACTGCAGACGGTTCAACAGCCCCGACCGCGGGTGAACAACGAGGATGATGATTGAACTTTGTTACCTTCCATCACAGTGAGGAATGTGGAATCAGCTGTGGTGGATGTTTATGTTAAATTTCATTATATGTGGCTGTGTGTCTTGTTGCTTTTCACTTAGTATGGCTGTATGGTCACTCAAATTTCACTCCACCTTAATTGGTGCACGTGACAATAAATTGAATCTTGGATCTTGAATTATATACACTACAGTTCCGTTACCTTGGCCACCCTTATCTCCTCACTGGAACATGCTGATCCTGCACTTTGAGCAGCTGGCCTTTAAATGACCCCCACTTGTCATCTGTGCTCTTACTCAATAACAACTGCTCCCAATCTACCCTCGTTAGATCCTGCCTAATGACATTGTAATCTGCCTTGCCCCAGGTAAGTGTCTCCCCCAACATCCAGACCAGTTGTATCCAAAACAATCTTAAAAACCTATGGAGTTGAGATCACTATCCCCAAATTCTTCATCCACTGCAACACCAGTCACGTTTCCCAATACCAGGTCCAGTATGTTCCCTCCTCGAGTTGGACTGACCACGTACTGTTTAAGGAATGTGGAGGAAGGAACTGTCTGGTTTACACTGAAGACAGACGCAAAAAGCTGGAGTAACTCAGGCAGCATCTCCGGAGAGAAGGAATGGGTGACATTTTGGGTCGAGACCCCTCTTCATATGTTCTTGATTGCACCAAACAAGTTCTACGCCATCCAATCCTCTCGCCCTGAGTAAGTCCCAGAGTATTTTGGGGGGAGTTAAAGTCTTGTGGAAGGATATAGCCCCAGAGTTGCTACGTGCCTCCTCAGTGATTTCTCTGGAACTCCCAGCACAGGTGCACCTCCCCGCCATTGTTTGCCCTTTCACCAAGAGGTCAGTCGTACTGGGGAACTGGTCCACCCGCCACCCCAGCAACTCATTCACATTACCAAAATGCTGTCTTTGCCTTGTACGCACTTCTGTAGAAGAGTCTCGACCCGAAACGTCACCCATTCCTTCTCTCCAGAGATGCTGCCTGTCCCGCTGAGTTACTCCAGCATTTTGTGTCTATCTTCGGTGTAAACCAGCATCTGCAGTTCCTTCCAGCACATTTTGTCTGCTCTGGTATGTGGTTTATTCCATGAGACGATTCAAACTGGTTCAGCCTGGCAGTGGGGTAAACTGTTCCTAAACAAGAGTCAGCAACAGCAGTAATGCTTTAAGTTATCTAGTTACTTAATTAATTAAAAGATATTCACGTTACTCCAGCATTTTGTGTCTATCTTCGCATTTCGTTCAGTTTAGTTTAGTTTAGTTTAAAGATACAGTGCAGAAACAGGCCCTTCGGCCCATCGGGTCCACGCCGACCAGCGATCCCCGCACACTAACACTATCCTACACCCACTAGGGACAATTTTACATTTATACCAAGCCAATTAACCTACAAACCTGTACGTCTTTGGAGTGTGGGAGGAAACCGAAGATCTTGGAGAAAACCCACGCAGGTCACGGGGAGAACGTACAAACTCCGTACAGACAGCACCCATAGTCGGGATGGAACCCGGGTCTCCGGCGCTGCATTCGCTGTTAGGCAGCAACTCTACCGCTGCGCCACCGTGACCATCAGTGAAAAGCAATCAGGAGCAAGAATCGATGGAAACAATTTCCACACCTTCACCTAGGACTGCCAAATAATCATGACTTACAGAGGCCACCACTGAATCTGGTTTATTTCGGAACTTAACTAATGATATATCCATCAAGGAACTTCAGGAATGTCGCAAATGGAGGAGAAATTGTAAATGTAGTGACCCCAGTAACAAATCTGTGGTGTGGTCACATTGCCCTTTGTGGTGTTACAATTACAGGACGATTCAACTCAACGATAAATCAACACGTTTTCCCTGTTCCGTGAAGATGATTTATACAAGTTGGAACTCAAACCTTCTATGAAGACCTTATAATGTTTGTTATGAATATTACGTGCCTCAGAAGTTCACTGATTATGGGATTTTGTGTCAACAGCATTAGAGTCGGAGAAATACAGCATTGAAATGGGACCTTCAGCCCATCGAGTCCATACCCACGAACCATTTACCTTACCCTGCATTACCCACATTTTTGTTCTCCTCATATCTTCACCAGCTCTCCCAGACTCTACCGATCACCTGCGCACTAGGGTCAGCTTACTGGCGACGATCACCCGACCGACCACCAAGCCTTTAGATCATGGGAGGAAATTGGAGCATCTGAGGAAATCCTTGGGGTTTGTCAGAGGGAGAAGATGCACACTCCATACCGACAGTGCCTGAGGATTGGTCCTGGGTCTCTGGCATTGTGAGGCAGCACGTCTTACGGTGTCCAACAGAACCCCTAACGTTTAGATATAACGAGAATCCTTTATAGCAAGAGCCTCATTCCACAATAAGACCAGGATTGCACGCACCATTCCTGGTGTTCTCTCACCAATCCCACGTACAATTGCTGAAAGACACCATGCTCTTCTACTCAAATCTCCTCGCTGCCAGAACCTTCTTAAGCACCTGCTGAACCTGCATGTTGACTCTCAGCTGAAGGTGCCCTAGGACAGCAAGAATAAGAAGTCAATAAGGTGAGTGCAGAAGGATAGGAGAGAAGAGAGATTTAAAAATGAAGGTGTTGTATATGAATTCTCCTGGGATGTCCAGTGATTTTTTTGTTGATTTCTGTTGCCTCCACCTTGTGACTGTAAGTAGTAAAGGCATTTAGTGAGTAATGGTATAAACTGTGAGCGGCACGGTGGCGCAGCGGTAGAGTTGCTGCCTTACAGCGAATGCAACGCCGCAGAATCGTGTTCGATTCCAACTACGGGCGCCGTCTGTACGGAGTTTGTACGTTCTCCCCGTGACCTGCGTGGGTTTTCTCCGAGATCTTCGGTTTCCTCCCACACTCCAAAGACGTACAGGTTTGTAGGTTAATTGGCTGGGCAAATGTAAAAAATTGTCCCTAGTGCGTGTAGGATAGTGTTAACGTGCGGGGATCGCTGGGCGGCACGGACCCAGTGGGCCGAAGGGCCTGTTTCCGCGTAGTATCTCTGAACTAAACTAAGTAAGGAAGATATTATAGATCTGTGCTCTTACTCAATAACAGATCCTGTAGATCTCTGAACTCTGATGCAAGTATACTTCACTCATACACCTGTGCTAGGAATTATCCAGCAAAGTTTTCCAACACATGAAGCAGACCCTCAGATTAATTTGGCAGTATTGATATTAACAGGTAAAGAATTTGTGCTAGCTTGTTTCTTTTTCAAACAAAAATCACAAAATACTGTTCAGTTTAGTTTAGAGATACAGCACGGAAACAGGCCCTTCGGCCCACCGGGTCCGTGCCGACCAGCGATCCCAGCACATTAACACTATCCTATACCCACTGGGGACAGTTTTTACATTTACACCAAGCCAATTAACCTAGAAACCCGCACGTCTTTGGAGTGTGGGAGGAAACCGAAGATCTCGGAGAAAGACCACGCAGGTCACGGGGAGAACGTACAAACTCCGTACAGACCGCACCCGTAGTCGGGATCGAACCTGGGTCTCTGGCGCTGTGAGGCAGCAAATCTACCGCTGAGCCACCGTGCCGCCCTTAACATATGTTAACTTGCAAACGGTCCACAAGCTTTTAGTGTACAAAATTACTGAGTTATTCTGGGCAGAAGAATGTATAAGTATTTCAACAAGAAATCTGTGAGTAATGGTTTTTGGCACAAGTTCAATATGTCCTTTTTCAAACTAACATGCTGCCATCTATAAGAACAATCGGTAACTGCAGTTTATTGGAGCAAAACACAAAGTGATGGAAGAACTCAATAGTCAATAGTCAATAGTCGTTTATTTGTTACATACACATAAATGTGTAGTAAAATTAAACATTACCCGCAGTTGAACAATAAGACCAATAAGATTAATCAATAAAAATGCAATAACACATACAATCACAACTAACACCAAACAAAAAGAAACATCCATCACAGTGAGTCTCCTCCAGTCCCTCCTCACTGTGATGGAAGGCCAGAATGTCTTTTTCTCTTCCCTGCCGTCTTGTCCCGCGGTCAGGCTGTTGGAGTTGCCACGTCGGGGCGGTCGGGGCTCCCGATATTGAAGCCCCCGCTGGGCGGTGAAAAATCCCGCGGCCTATTTCAGGCCGCGCCGGATGGTGAAAGGTTCGTGGCGGGCCGACCCAAGCCCCGCGATTCGGGGCGGGCGAACACGCTGCCTCTGCCACTGCCGGAGCTCCCGATGTCGGCCCCCATCCAGGGGCCTGCGGGCTTCCGACGGCCACGCGGCCCGCGCCGGAGCCTCCGGAGACGAATCGCAGCCGCTCCCGCAGCATCCGCAGGCAGCCAGCGCCGCAGGTGGTGAGTCCGGGCCGCGGGCTCTGCGAACCAGAGCCCCAGGTGGTCCCAGGTGCATGGCCGCTGGTAGGCCGCAGCGGGAACGGAGACACGACACAGAACAAAGGTCGCGTATCCGTTCGGGAGAGAGAATGTTACAGTTCCCGTTCCCTCCCACCCCCCCCCCCCAAAACATAACATACAACACTACATCATATTAAAACTACAATTCAGACAAAAACAACAAAAAACACAAAAGACAGACGGACTGCAGGCAAGCCGCAGCTGCAACGGCAGCGAATGGACAGACTGGAAGAAAGAGGTGGGGGCGGGGCAAAGCCTGGCAAGTGATAGGTGGGGCAGCCAGTCTGAAGAAGGGTCTCGACCCGAAACGTCACCCAGTCAATAGACAATAGGCAATAGGTGCAAGAGGAGGCCATTCGGCCCTTCGAGCCAGCACCACCATTCAATGTGATCATGGCTGATCATTCTCAATCCTTCCCTCCAGAGATGCTGCCTGACCTGCTGAGTTACTCCAGCGTTTTGTGTCTGTCTCAAGTGATAGGTGGATACAGATGAGGGGAAGTGAGAGGCAGATGGGTGGAGATAGTGACAAAGGCTAATAATGAAAAGACAAAAGATTGTCCAGTAAAGATTGAAATGTGAAGCCAGATGGACAGGTATGAGTGAAGGTGACTGAGGGGGACTTTCTGAGCAACTACTGAACCGGCCCTCCCATAAACGAGGGTGTAATCCCGCTCTTCCAACCTACCCCACTGCGGACATCGCACTTTTTCTCTGGATCTTTTTCTCTAGCTGTGAAACTAGATTTTATACTCTGGTGTTTTTACCTGTTGTATTTGTGTGTGGCTTGATTGTACCTGTGTACAGTAAGTGGGGATGCAGTGCTGCTGGAGCTCACTGAGTGTCGCTCCGGCACCAGTGACAGCTCCGGCACCAGTGACAGCTCCGGCACCAGCGACAGCTCCGGCACCAGCGACAGCTCCGGCACCAGCGACAGCTCCGGCACCAGCGACAGCTCCGGCACCAGTGACAGCTCCGGCACCAGTGACAGCTCCGGCACCAGTGACAGCTCCGGCACCAGTGACAGCTCCGGCACCAGTGACAGCTCCGGCACCAGTGACAGCTCCGGCACCAGTGACAGCTCCGGCACCAGTGACAGCTCCGGCACCAGTGACAGCTCCGGCACCAGTGACAGCTCCGGCACCAGTGACAGCTCCGGCACCAGTGACAGCTCCGGCACCAGTGACAGCTCCGGCACCAGTGACAGCTCCGGCACCAGTGACAGCTCCGGCACCAGTGACAGCTCCGGCACCTAACAAATCAGCACTGCAGCATTGATAGTTTGATTAGATTTGATTGGATCCACGCGGGCCCAATCCACCCGCCGAACAACCGTGTGTAGGATGGTGTTAATGTGCGGGGATCGCTGGTCGGCGCGGACCCGGTGGGCCGAAGGGGCCTGTTTCCGCGCTGCATCTCTAAACTGAACTAAAAGATAGAAACATAGAAAATAGGTGCAGGAGGAGGCCATTCGGCCCTTCGAGCCAGCACCACCATTCAATGTGATCATGGCTGATCATTCTCAATCAGTACCCTGTTCCGGCTTTTTCCCCATATCCCTTGATTCCATAGGTTGCAGAGATCAAGGGTGGATATCAAATGGTGGCAAAGATTCGTTAATTACAGATCACCTGTCTGGGATGTGGTCAATAATTGAGGGCAGGGGAGAGGAAAGTATCTTTGCAATGCAAGGTGCAGATTCTTAGCTACTAGGAATCTTAAAAACATGCTAGAAATTCCCTGCCAATTCCCCCTCCCCCCAGTCACAACAGAGACAGAGTCCCCCTAGTCCTCACCTTCCACCCCATCAGCCGTCGCACACAACACATAATCCTCCATCATTTCCCCCACCTCCAACGGGATCCCACCACTAGCCACATATTCCCATCTCCACCCCTTTCCACAGAGCCCGTTCCCTCCGTAACTCCCTGGTCCACTCGTCCCTTCCCACCCAAACCACCCCCTCCCCAGGTACCTTCCCCTGCAACCGCAGGAGATGCAACACCTGTCCCCTACACCTCCTCCCTCGACTCCATCCAGGGACCCCAACAGTCTTTCCAGGCGAGGCAGAGGTTCACTTGCACCTCCTCCAACCTCATCTACTGTATCCATTGTTCAAGATGTGGACGCTTTTACATTGGCAAGACCTAACGTAGACTGGGCGATCGTTTCGCTGAACACCTTTGCTCAGTCCGCCTGAACCTACCTGATCTCCCGGTTGTTAAACACTTTAATTCCCCTTCCCATTCCCACACTGACCTTTCTGTCCTAGGCCTCCTCCATTGTCAGAGTGAGGCCCAGCGCAAATTGGAGGTACAGCACCTCATATTTCGCTTTGGTAGCTTACACCCCAGCGGTATCAACATTGACTTCTCCAAGTTCCAGTAACCCTTGCATTCCCTCTCTCTCCATCCCTCCCCCACCCAAGTCGTACCAGCTTCAAAGTCGTCTTGTTGAGTCTCATTGTCTGTAACTCGTTTTCACCTCGCCCAAGCTAGCAATGACCAATTTCCTTTATTATCGTTATTTTTGAGCATATCTTTCATTCATTTGTTCCGTAACTCTCTACATCACCGTCTATATCTTTTGTTTCACTTTCCTCTGACTCTCAGTCTGAAGAAGGGTCTCGACCCGAAACGTCACCTATTCCTTTTCTCCGGAGATGCTGTTTGACCCTCTGAGTTATTCCAGCTTTGTGTCTATCTTCAGTATAAACAGGCAACTCCAGTTCTTTCCTCCAGCATTGAATATTACTCTGATTACAGAGGCAGCTCAGTGCACTGCATGTTTCAGACATTTGCTGTTATTTTAGATTTTAAATTTAGATTTAGAGATACAGCGCGGAAACAGGCCCTTCGGCCCACCGGGTCCGCACCGCCCAGCGATCCCTGCACACTAACCTACACCCACTAGAGACAATTTTTACATTTACCCAGTCAATTAACCTACAAACCTGTACGTCTTTGGAGTGTGGGAGGAAACCGAAGATCTCGGAGAAAACCCACGCAGGTCACGGGGAGAACATACAAACTCCGTACAGACGGCGCCTGTAGTCAGGATGGAACCTGAGTCTCCGGCGCTGCATTCGCTGTAAGGCAGCAACTCTACCGCTGCGCCACCGTGCCGAATTATAATTTCAAAGTGGCAGCATCTTTTTGTTCTTTTCAATTACAAAGATTAAAAGGTACACGCACAAATCAGTCATGATGACATCTATCCAATATTATACACCGATCAGCCAAAACATTTTGACCACATGCCTAATATGCTGTTGGTCCTCCGTGTGCAGCCAAAACAGCGCCGACCCACCGAGGCATGGACTCTACAAGACCCCCTGAAGGTGTCCTGTGGTATCTGGCACCAAAACATTAGCAGCAGATCCTCCAAGTCCTGTAAGTTGCGAGGTGGAGCCGCCGTGGATCGGACTTGTATGTTATGTTTGGGGGGGGGGGGGGGGTGGGAGGGAACGGGAACTGTAAAATTCTCTCTCCCGAACGGAGACGCGACCTTTGTTTCTGTGTCGTGTCTCCGTTCCCGTTGCGGCCTACCAGCGGCCTACCAGCGGCCATGCACTTGGGACCACCTGGGGCTCTGGTTCGCAGAGCCCGCGGCCCGGACTCACCACCTGCGGCGCTGGCCGCCTGCGGATGCTGCGGGAGCGGCTGCGACTCGTCTCCGGAGGCTCCGGCGTGGGCCGCGTGGACGTCGGAAGCCCGCAGGCCCCTAGGTGGGGGCCGACATCGGGAGCTCCGGCAGCGGCAGCGGCAGCGTGTTCGCCCGCCCCGAATCGTGGGGCTTGGGTCGGCCCGCCGCGGACCTTTCACCGTCCGGTGCGGCCTGGAATAGGCCGCGGGATTTTCACCGTCCAGCGGGGGGCTTCAATGTCGGGAGCCCTGACCGCCCCGACGTGGCAACTCCAACAGCCTGACCGCGGGTCAAGACGGCAGGGGAAGAGAAAAGACATTGTGGCCTCCCATCACAGTGAGGAGGGACTGGAGGAGACTCACTGTGATGGATGTTTCTTTTTGTTTGGTGTTAGTTGTGATTGTATGTGTTATTGCATTTTTATTGATTATTCTTATTGATCTTATTGTTCAACTGCGGGTAATGTTTCATTTCACTACACATTTATGTGTATGTAACAAATAAACGACTATTGACTATTGAGGTAAGGGGGAGGTCCAGCGAGTGTTAGGAGTCCTTGTACACCAGTCACTGAAATTTGAGGAAGGACATCCTTGTAATTGAGGCAGTGCAGCGTAGGTTCATGAGATTGATCCCTGGGATGGCGGGACTGTCATATGAGGAAAGATTGAAAAGACTAGGTTTGTATTCACTGGAGTTTAGAAGGATGAGAGGGGATCTTATAGAAACATATAAAATTATAAAAGGATTGGACAAGCGAGATGCAGGAAAAATGTTCCCAATATTGGGCGAGTCCAGAACCAGGGGCCACAGTCTTAGAATAAAGGGGAGGCCATTTAAAACTGAGGTGAGAAGAAACTTTTTCACCCAGAGTTGTGAATTTGTGGAATTCTCTGCCACAGAAGGCAGTGGAGGCCAAATCACTGGACGGATTTGAGAGTTAGATATAGCTCTGGGGGCTAGTGGAATCAAGGGATATGGGGAGAAGGCAGGCACGGGTCACTGATTGTGGATGATCAGCCATGATCACAATGAATGGCGGTGCTGACTCGAAGGGCCGATTGGCCTCCTCCTGCACCTATTTTCTATGTCTCTATGTTTCCATCTAATAAAACTGTTAGAGACATCAGCCAAGCCTTAGGCTTACCAAAATCAACTGTTTGAAACATCATTAAGAAGCACAGGTGAGCTTACTAATCGCAAAGGGACTGGCAGGCCAAGGAAGACCTCCACAGCTGATGAGAGAAGAATTCTCTCTAGAGAAAGAAAAATCCCCAAACACCTGTCCGACAGATCAGAAACACTCTTCAGGAGTCAGGTGTGGATTTGTCAATGACCACTGTCTGCAGAAGACTTCATGAACAGAAATACAGAGGCTAAACTGCAAGATGCAAACCACTGGTTAGCTGCAAAAATAGGATGGCCGGGTTACAGTTTGCCAAGAAGTACTTAAAAGAGCAACCACAGTTCTGGAAACAGTCTTGTGGACAGATGAGACGAAGATTAACCTTTATCAGAGTGATGGCAAGAGCAAAGTATGGAGGAGAGAAGGAACTGCCCCAAGATCCAAAGAATACCACCCTATCTGTGGTGGGGGTGTTATGGCCTGGGCATGTATGGCTGCTGAAGGTACTGGCTCACTTATCTTCATTGATGATACAACTGCTGATGGTAGTAGCATAATGAATTCTGAAGTGTATAGACACATCCTATCTGCTCAAGTTCAAACAAATGCCTCAAAACTCATTGGCCGACGGTTCATTCTACAGCAAGACAATGATCCCAAACAAACTGCTAAAGCAACAAAGAAGTTTTTCAAAGCTACAAAATGGTAAATTCTTGAGTGGCCAAGTTAATCACCCGATCTGAACACAATTGAGCATGCCTTTTATATGCTAAAGAGAAAACTGAAGGGGACTAGCCCCCAAAACAAGCATAAGCTAAAGATGGCTGCAATATAGGCCTGGCAGAGCATCACCAGAGAAGACCCCCAGCAACTGATAATGTCCATGAATCGCAGACTTCAAGCAGTCATTGCATGCAAAGGATTTGCAATACAATACTAAACAAGACTACTTTCATTTACATGACATTGCTGTGTCCAAAACAGAGGCAAATAAATAAATGATGGGTCTTTGTCCCAAACATTATGGAGGGCACTGGAGATAAGGAAGTGTAAGATGTGAAACCAGGACACATGGGATGAAATCCAAAGAAAATTTAGAATAGATCATTGTAAGCTCTCTCAAGAGAGAGCTAGATAGAGCTCTTAAGGATAGCGGAGTCAGGGGGTATGGGAAGAAGGCAGGAATGGGGTACTGATAGAGAATGATCAGCCATGATCACATTGAATGGTGGTGCTGGCTCGAAGGGCCGAATGGCCTCCTCCTGCACCTATTGTCTATTGAAACAACAAGGCAAACAGAGATAAAATGTGCTCAGAGACAGTCAGACTGGTTGGAGAACTGGGAAGGGGGAGGGATGGAGAGAGAGGGAAAGCAAAGGTTACTTGAAGTGAGAGAAGTCAATGTTGATACCGCTGGGGTGTAAGCTGCCCAAGCAAAATATGAGGTGCTGTTCCTCCAATTTGCGCTGGGCCTCACTCTGACAGGGGAGGAGGCCCAGGACAGAAAGGTCAGTGTGGGAATGGGAGGGGGAGTTAAAGTGTTTAGCAACCGGGAGATCAGGTTATTGGCAGCCTCTGATTCTGATGCATTTACTGGCTAGAACTAGATCTGCAACAAGCTATTTATATTTGTACACCAAGGTCAAAAGATGGGAATGTTTGACTATAAACAATTTCTATTAAGACTGCCTGACTGGAAGTCACTCACCATGGGTGAAATGAAAGGTCCCTTTGATCAACACCCAGCCCATTTCACAAACAATTACTCATTTTACTCCATTTAATCAAAATAGTCCCTAATCTTTAAAAGATAATGAAGCAATTTGTGTTGACACACATCCTCAACGAACTATTTCTAAAGAAAAGAAGGCACAAAGTGATGAAGTAACTAAGCGAAGGTATTTATTCACAAAATGCTGGAGTAACTCAGCAGGTCAGGCAGCATCTCGGGAGAGAAGGAATGGGTGACGTTTCGGGTCGAGACCCTTCTTCAGACTGATGTCAGGGGGGGCGGGACAAAGGAAGGATATAGGTGGAGACAGGAAGATAGAGTAGGAGGGCAGGAGAAATCACAGAGGGAGAGCAAGTTGCTAAACTCTCGTAGAAGAGAGGAGGGAAACTTCTTCAAAGTGGACATACCTTGAGGAGAAATCGCAGTGGAGCAACACGTAGTATAAGACAATAACTGCAGATGCTGGTACAAATCGAAGGTATTTATTCACAAAATGCTGGTAACTCAGCAGGTCAGGCATCCCTGGGGAACATGGATAGTTGACGTTTCGGGTCAAAACCTTCTTCAGACAATTGTTAAGATCACTTTTACAAGAAAAGCAGTTGCTCAGAAAGCCGTACAAACAATAATAGACGTGCTTTAATTTAGATGGGTGATGTTTTGATTGCAAGATTGCACTGCTCGCCTGGGCAGTGGGAAAACTCCCATGGTCTCTTTTGAATTGTCTCGTGATATTATTTACATAACCAGTAGAGATCTCACGGCAACATATCATGTGGAACATACACCTGACTGCACAACCAACGACTCAACAAACTGAAAGATGGGGTTACATTCTCAAGCAACGAGTCTCATGCTCAGAGATAATGTTAGTACCAAACTCAGGCGATGTCCACATGCCGTCTTTACATTTCTACTGAACTTGGACTGGCTGGTACTCCAGGACGTTACCATCCTGCCCGATGCCCTCCCAATCTTCACGGACCAAGAAGGCAACAGTATTTTTGATTTGGTTTTGAGAATGAGGACATTGTTGGCAAGGCCCAATATTTATTGCCTTTGAAGATAGTGGTGAGCCAGGTTGTTGAACTGCTGCAGTATTTGGTGAAGTTACTCCATGCTGATCCAGGTAAGACTCCCCCTCCCATTCCCACACTGACCTTTCTGTCCTGGGCCTCCTCCACTGTCAGAGTGAGGCCCAGCGCAAATTGGAGGGACAGCACCTCATATTTCACTTGGGCAGCTTACAGCCCAGCGGTTTGAACATTGACCTCTCTAACTTCAAGTAACCCTTGCTTTCCCTCTCTCTCCATCCCTCCCCACCCTGGTTCTCCGACTAGTTTCACTGTCCTCCTGATTAATTTTCCTGATTATATGCCTCCTTGTCACCTTCCTCCCTGACTAACAATTCCACATTTCCTTGATCATCGTCTGCTTTGATCTGTCGTTTCCACACCTTACCCTTGCATATTTCTAGTCTTCCTCTCCCCTGACATCAGTCTGAAGAAGGGTCTCAACCGGAAACATCACCCGTTCCTTCTCTCCAGAGCTGCTGCCTGTCCCGCTGTGTTACTCCAGCATTTAGTGTCTGTCTTCAAGATGAAGGACTATGCTTGCATGTTAGAGCTGTGTGCAGTCTGCAGGTGACAATGCCATGGTCCTCCTGACCTCGCTTTCTCTGCTGGTCGAGTATGTGGGTCTGGGAGATGCTGGTGCTGCACAGTAGACAAGTAATTGCAGACGTATTGTAGGTTTACAATGCTGGGTGGGATGCTTGATCCTCAAAACAGCTTGTTTAATGTTGCCAGAGTTGCACTCATGCATGTAACGGGAATATTTCCTCAAGTTCGTGAGCTGTGCCTTGTAGATGGTGGAAAGGACCTTCAGTGGCGAGTGGGTCACCACAGGTCACCCAGCCTCTGACCTCCACCATTTTGTGTACCGCTGAGTTACTCCAGCATTTTGTAGAGAGCATCCTGTCCGGCAACATCACAGTCTGGTTTGGGAACAGCTCTGCCCAGGACAGGATGGCCCTGCAGAGAGTAGTGCGTTCGGCAGAACACACCATGGGAACTACACTCGTCCCCCTGCAGGACCTATACATCAGGAGGTGCAAATCGAGAGCAAGCAAGATCATGAGGGACCCCTACCACCCCAGCAACGGACTGTTCCAGCTGCTACGATCAGGCAAACGCCTCCGCCATCACGCTGTGAAAACGGAGAGGATGAGACGGAGTTTCTTCCCACAGGCCATCAGGACTGTCAACTCTTATAACTCCAGGGACTAAATTTTGTCTTCTCTATATTAACTTTAATTTATATGCTGTAACTGTAATTCTTTTTTTGCACAATCCGCAGGCATTGCCACTTTCATTTCACTGCACATCGTGTATGTGACAAATAAACTTGACTTGTGTACCGCTGAGTTACTCCAGCATATTGTGCGGCCACATCTCCCCATCTCCACCCCTTTCTGCGTTCCGCAGAGACCGTTCCCTCCGAAACTCCCTGGTCCACTCCCCCCTTCCCACCCAAACCACCCCCTCCCCGGGTACATTCCCCCTGCAACCGCAGGAGATGCAACACCTGTCCCTTTATCTCCACCCTCGACTCCATCCAAGGACCCCGACAGTCTTTCCAGGTGAGGCAGAGGTTCACCTGCACCTCCTCCAACCTCATCTACTGCATCCGCTGTTCCAGGTGTCAACTTCTTTATATCGGTGAGACCAAGCGCAGGTTTGGCGATCGTTTCGCTGAACACCTCCGCTCAGTCCGTCTTAACCTACCTGATCTCCCAGTGGCTCAGCACTTCAACTCCCCCTCCCATTCCCAATCTGACCTTTCTGTCCTGGGCCTCCTCCATTGTCAGAGTGAGGCCCAGCGCAAATTGGAGGAACAGCACCTCATATTTCGCTTGAGTTGTTTACACCCCAGCGGTATGAACAGACTTCTCTAACTTCAAATAGTCCCTGCTTTCCCTCTCCATCCCCTCCCCCTTCCCAATTCTCCCACTAGTCTTCCGGTCTCCAACTACATTCTATCTTTGTCCCGCCCCCTCCCGACATCAGTCTGAAGGGTCTCAACCCAAAATGTCACCCATTCCTTCTCTCCCGAGATGCTGCCTGACCCGCTGAGTTACTCCAGCTTTTTGTGTCCAGCCACAATTTATGTGGCTGTTCATGGTGAGTTTTTTGATCAATGGTAATCCCCACATTGCTGATGGTAGGACACTCAGCAATGATAGTGAGGATATGCAATGAGATGCTCTTGTTGGTGAAGATAATTGCCTAACACCTGCACAGCACAAATCTTACTGAACAAGACTTTGTACTGCACTGGCATCCGTCCATCTGCGAGAGATGGTGGCGCAGCTTGGCGTTGTCCTGCTTGGAGAGGGGGATTTCACATCTCACTGTGCCCAGCAAGGATGAAGTGTCCTCTCCATTTGATTTGGCCACTGAGCCTGGGCAGGTAAATGGAAATACAAACTTGCCTAGCATCTGCATTCTCGACCTGATAGGCTGATTCCAGAGGAATGGCGTGGCTGCTACGTCTGGGGCCTACTCGGTTGCAGGAGTTGCCGGAAGGTGGACGCATGAGGGATCAGCCGACTGTCTCTAGGGACTCCAGCTCCAGTGCCTTTATCTCTCCTGAGGTTATCCACAAGGCAGCAGGGCGCTATTTAACCCATAGTTGGGACCTGGTTGATGGACGTCAGGACGTGTCCACACGCCGGTGGGCCTGCACGTCCTATCTCTGGGGGCCAGAGTTCCTCCCAGATCCCCGCGCAGTTTAGCCTGGGACTGAAGGTGGCCCCAGTTACCATGTGTTGCCAGGAGGAGGCACTGCGAGAGTCTTGATGAAGCAGGGGTGATGCACTGGCATGGGTAGCTTCACACACTCGGCTCCCATTATCGCAAACATTGCCAACCAGCGGCATCTGGATTTATACCAGGGCACTAGACACATGCAACACCCTGTGGCTCGCGCCACCAACACACTGACAACACTTTAGCGTGGTCTGATTAGTAGCTGGGTTCTGTTGGATGAGGTCGGGGGATGCTCTTCTGATGAGGAATCACGGCATACAATACTTAATCACAGTCCACACATTTCACTATGTATTGAAAATTTACAACTGCTGTGAATCTGCACCTCCACATTCTGGTTGCGGTGACCCAGCCGAAATATGTCATTGAACAATCAACTCAATCTGCAGAAAACCGCACTGGGGAGGTAGTCAGGACTTCGAACCTCATAACTTTAATATGCTCAATTTAACAATGCTAGTAATAAACCTTTATGAGTTCAAATTATAACATTTTATCGTATTGTTAATACTATCTGCAGTTTAACAAGTCACTTTGTTAGATGATATCTATATGAGATTTATGTCTAGATATAATTTAATTTCATCTACAAATTCCACAGCACTTTTGTCAGCTTCCATTGTATCCTGACCCAAATTCCTCTCCTTTATCAAGTTCACCTTCACCTACCCATAGTGATTTAAATCTATTTATTCACAAAATGCTGGAGTAACTCAGCAGGTCAGGCAGCATCTCAGGAGAGAAGGAATGGGTGACGTTTCGGGTCGAGACTGAAGAAGGGTCTCGACCCGAAACGTCACCCATTCCTTGTCTCCTGAGATGCTGCCTGACCTGCTGAGTTACTCCAGCATTTTGTGAATACCTTCGATTTGTACCAGCACCTGCGGTTATTTTCTTACACTACGTGATTTTAATCTATGATCACCGATCGACAGCTGTATCAGTCCATGCTCAAGAACGGCATGCCCTTCATGAATTGGAAGTATTTCTGACGCAAGGCTTGGAATGAAATGGTAGTGTTGCAATGGGGAGGTATTGCAAAGCCCAGGCTGCAGACAGTATTCACTCACACAAGGGAAGCTCTTGTGCAGCTCCAGTTCTAGCTGCTGCCCCACAGCTCCAGTCCCTCTGCTACTTGCACACTTTCCCTGCTGCGCTTCGTCCACGTTCCAAACACTTACTGGTTTGAGAAGTTGCAAATGCAGACTGCCGCTAGTGTCAGTGGTCGAAAGGAGAATTGGGGGAAATTGACGGGCACGTGAGAGGGAATAGGTTACAGAGAGAAAAATGGGGCACATGCAACCGATACGAAGTTCTGAGAGTCAGCAAAGATTCAACGGGACAACTAGCCTCCTCCTTTATTACATGAGAATATAGAAATATGAAGCATGGTTAAATCAGAAGTAATTGGAGCTCCCTCGACACATGTAAGTACTTGAAAACATTTGGCCTCCAACATTTTGAATCCCCGTCCGATATAAATTTGCCAATATCTGTAAAGGACAAATGTCAAATACATTTAATGTACATGTTCGGAAATATACAGTTCCTTCAAGCAAATAAAGATACTTAACCCAAGAATAACCAATGGAAAATTAACTCGCTTTCATAAGATCTGATCTGCTTGAACATGGATATTTGGTGATGCTGGGCAAAACGAAAAAATATGTAGCAGAAATTTCATCTACAAATTCCACAGCTTTGTTGATAACTTAACATATACTTTTGAGTAAAAGTGCATTACAAAATGAACAAAGGTTTGATAATTGTAAGCATTTGCAGCAAAAAGTTATCTTAAAATCATAACTGCAGAGATATAGTTCAAATCAAAGTACAAGTTATGCAAATTAAAGTAAAAAATTATAGAAATTAAATTTTCAGATTATTTCCACTAAGCTACTGAATAAATTAGGGACTTCAACATTCCTGCAAGGTAGTTCAGTGGTGTTTAAACAATAAGTCCACTCAATTGCTTTTCCAACTAGCTTTTTAAAAATTCAGTAAAAAAAATAGAATATAACGTAAGAAAGCAAATTCAATGATGGCATTTATTTCAAGAGGGCTATTTTTTTTAAACAAAAACAGGGATGTAATGCTGAGGCACTATAAGGCGCTGGTCATTTGGAATATTGTGAGCTATTTTGAGCACCATACTTTTAAGGCAGAAATAGATAAGATTTTTGATTGGTACGGGTGTCAGAGGTTATGGGGAGAAGGCAGGAGAATGGGGTTAGGAGGGAGAGATAGATCAGCCATGGTTGAATGGTGGAGTAGACTTGATGGGCTGAATGGCCTAATTCTACTCCTATCTCTTATGATTAAAAGATAAAAACGTCATCACAGGAACAAGTGATCCGTCAGCGAGACAAATAAACATTCCATAACATCCACATCTGGACTCAATGGGAGACAAGAAAGCCCAACTGTTCCTGACCCAGCAGCATTAGCCAGGTGCCCCTCCTGCGATGCCTTTTACATATTGTTATTGTACACATAAACTCAATGGTCATAAACTAAAGCAGCAGCTGCAACAGCAACCGTGCAACCTGATTACTGCCGACAATTAATGCGCAAGGGGGAAAAATATTACAACAATGCAAGGACATTCGATAAGACAGAAAAGCAGATGAGATATACAGAGGGCCGAATACCACTGGCAATGGCTGTAAAAACACACGTCTTCAACATGTGCAGTTGATACAACAACACATGAAGGGTTTTCCCTTATTACACCAAGATTCCACTTTTTTATTTTGGATCCACCCGTGTCAAAGAATAAAAACAACCTGGTGATTTATTTCACAGTAAACATTCCTAATGGCGACTTTTCCGTTTGATGTGGAAAACATGAATGTCTTCACTTCTGTATTCCTCATCTTGCTTGTCCAGTGGGATCTCTTCTATTGCAAAATCAGGCTGCAAAAGCTGACATGGAAGAAGGGATGCTGGAAGTTAGCACTGCAACAGTCCAAGGACAAGAGCTTATTGTTCTTTTCCCACACTTCACCTCTCCAGTCTGCACTTACTGTATATCCCAATGACCAGAGTGATGGTCCCAGCACCTTGGCAAGACATCACCCAGCATTACACATTCATCATTAACTTTCAGATCCAGACACGCAAGAAAGCCAGCACATTACAGGTAGAAAATACATCAAATCATGACCAGAATGATGGCTATTATTCTGCTTTGCCCATCTGACAAATGATTTTTGCAAGACTATATCTCAGAATCATAATTTTCTGCAGTCATCCATTTTACTTTCCCGCTCCCCGCTCTTAAGATGTAGGAAGGAACTGCAGATGCTGGTTTAAACTGAAGATAATAAACACAAAATGGTGGAATAACTCAGTGGGACAGGCAGCATCTGTGGAGAAAAGGAATAGATGACGTTTCGGGTCGAGACCCTTCTTCAGACTGAAAGTCAGGGGAAAGGGAAATGAGAGACATAGATGGTGTTGTAGAGAGATGTAGAACAAATGAATAAAAAATATGCAAAAAAGTAACAGTGATTTAGGAAACAGGCCATGGTTAGCTGTGTGCTAGGTGAAAACGAGTTGCAGACAATGAGACTCAACAAGACGACTTTGAAGCTTGTATGACTTGGGTGGGGCGGGGGATGGAGAGAGGGGATGGAAGGGTTACTTGAAATCATATAAATCAATATTCATACCGCTGGGTAGTAAGCTGCCCAAGCAAAATATGAGATGAACTATAACCATAGCACAAAAAGTAAGGAAATTTGTGTTTGGTAGATTATTTCTTTGTTGTAACAATGCTTCTTGGCAATAAATCTTATACCGTTGGAAAGCCTGTTTATTTCCCTTTTAAATGGTGCCACATTTGTAAGGAACATGCATTTGTGGGATGAGCAGCAGAGCTGAGTATATGGGTTGCGCCCATGAAAAATTTGCCAAATCTTCTCTGCCAATGCCAAACAGCTTATTCTGCTGTTGCTATTGACTCTTGTTTTGAGCTTTTGGTACCCCCAGGTGCTGACAATCAGGTGCCTGATTGGCACCTGATTGGCAGCATATATCATATCATATCATATCATATATATACAGCGCGGAAACAGGCCTTTTCGGCCCACCAAGTCCGCGCCGCCCAGCGATCCCCGCACACTAACACTATCCTACACACTAGGGACAATTTTTACATTTACCCAGCCAATTTACCTACATACCTGTACGTCTTTGGAGTGTGGGAGGAAACCGAAGATCTCGGAGAAAACCCACGCAGGTCACGGGGAGAACGTACAAACTCCTTACAGTACAGCACCCGTAGTCAGGATCAAACCTGAGTCTCCGGCGCTGCATTCGCTGTAAAGCAGCAACTCTACCGCTGCGCTACCGTACCTACCTGAACATGGGCCCTGCTAGTGGTCAATAGGTGTCTGCTCCAAGAATCGGCATGCCACGTTTGACTGATCTGGATAGGGCCTATGCGATAGGGCAACTTCAAGCTGGTGTTCCGCAAAACCAAGTTGCGGCATTATTTGGAGTGAGCCCTAGTACCATCACCAAAGTGAAGGCCAAGTTCCATATAACGGGGGATGTCAGAGACAGGCCGCGAAGTGGGCGTCCCAAGAAGACGACACCCGAAGAAGACCGTTTCCTCACCCTGTCAGCACTTAGGAACCGTAGGCTGTCTTCTACAGATTTGCAGTCAAGGTTTGCAGGACGAAATGGCCGACTGCTCTCTGCCCAGACAATTCGGAACAGACTGCACGCAGCCGATCTCCGGTCTCATAGGGCTGCCAGGAGGCCTGCCATGACTGCCCTTCACCGTCAGGCCCGTTTGCGCTGGTGTCGGCAACACGTGCACTGGAACCTGAACATGTGGAGGAACGTTATGTTCAGCGATGAGTCCAGATTCTGCCTACGGCAGTTGGATCATAGGGTCAAAGTGTAGAGAAGACGCGGAGAACGCTATGCTGATTGCTGCACCGATAGAGTAACATCTTTTGGTGGAGGCAGTGTGATGGTGTGGGGCGGCATCTCCCTCACTGGAAAAACGAGGCTTGTCATCATTGGAGGCAATCTCAATGCAGAGAGATATCGAGATGAGATTCTGCAACCAGTGGCAATCCCATATCTCCACAGTCTGGGACCGAACTCTATCCTCCAAGATGACAATGCTCGCCCCCACAGAGCAGGGTTTCTCAGAGACTACCTCCAGAATTTGGGAGTGGAGAGGATGGAATGGCCTGCCAGCAGTCCTGACCTCAACCCCATTGAACACTTGTGGGATCAGCTTGGGTGTGCTGTTCGTGCCAGAGTGACCAACACAACCACGTTGGCTGACTTGCGACAAATGCTGGTTGAAGAATGGGATGCCATCCCACAACAGTGTGTGACCAGGCTGGTGACCAGCATGAGGAGGAGGTGCCAGGCTGTTGTGGCTGTGTATGGTTCTTCCACACGCTACTGAGGCTCCTGTTTATTAAATGAATAAATTGTTAAATTGCCAATATGTCTTGTTTCTTCAGACTTCAATCATCCAATCCACCAAACAACACCGAACAAGAGTCAATGGCAGAATAAGCTGTTTGGCATTGGCAGAGAAGATTTGGCAGATTTTTCATGGGCGCAACCCATATACTCAGCTCTGCTGCTCATCCCACAAATGCATGTTCCTTACAAATGTGGCACCATTTAAAAGGGAAATAAACAGGCTTTCCAACGGTATAAGATTTATTGCCAAGAAGCATTATTACAACAAAGAAATAATCTACCAAACACAAATTTCCTTACTTTTTGTGCTATGTTTTTTAGATATTGGTCAAAGCCATAACATGGTCCTGAATACGAACCTTTCATAATCAGAGATAAGTTCATGGTGATTGTAAAGCAAACCAGTAATCTTTAGTAATATAACAATGAACTATGACCAAGGAATCACTTCTCAAGCTCCGCGACGATTTGAATAAGTTCATTTTCCTATAATTATATGTATAATCCACTTCATATTGCTGGGCTTTTACCTGACAAAATCTGGCCGGGACAACAATCAGAATGACTAAAACTGAGATATCCTCGTGAAAACAATGTTTTAATTAAAAATACTGGGTTTCTTCCCAACAAATTCGAGGTGGTCAATATCTCAATCTATCCAAGCTACATTAACATTGTCATCATCCGATGAAATAAATGCAACAGTAGTACAAAGTAAAACCTACCTCAAAAAAACGCTTCTCTACTGTAGGGTTGTTTCCCATTGTTCTCTCTTCATAGCTTAATATGATGCAGGTCTTGTTTCCGGAAAGATCTTTCATAGTTCTCAGCAATGGCTCTAAGGACTGCAAGACCAACCCACAATATGAACCCAACACAACACAAGGACTGGCTGAAAGCTGATGTAAGGAGCAGTCCATTACACTATTTAAGTTATCTTATAAAATGGTTAACTAAGGCAAAAATATTCATTGAACTATCTTATAACAAGGTCCACAAACCTGAAATATATATGGAGACAAGGCATAATTTGGTGCAAAATTAAAATTCCCATTTTGTTAAAATGTTAGTAGAAGACAGTTTGTAATCTTCTCAACCACTGTAAACTGCCCATTGCATTGTTCTAATGTGTTTAATATTGTATTTGCGCTACACAAAGCAGTATTATTAAATACACACCACGGGTGTAAGATTCAAGCTACCATTTGGCTTTTCGAAGAACCAGAACAACTTAAGTTTTCTGTAAAAATATTTTTTATTGTAATAAAAGCCAGAGACATTAGTTCATGAAAACCATTAGCACACACCTGTTCATAATAAATACAATCTGCCATAAGGATGTAATCTGGGTCAGATGGAAGGTCTGTAATAATCTCACCCCTGAAAAACACGACATGCAGAAACATTAATACCGCAGTTGTGCAGAAAAAATCATCACTCAGTCCTCAAGCACCTCAGTCCTATCCCACTCGAAGCTCCCTGACTACATTAAAATCACACTGTCTCCACAATGTTTGGTGGCAGCACGGTGGCACAGCGGTAGAGCAACTGCCTTACAGAGCCAGAGACCCGGGTTCGATCCTGACTATGGGCGCTGTCTGTACGGAGTTCGTACGTTCTCCCCGTGACCTGCGTGGGTTTTCTCCGAGATCTTCGGTTTCCTCCCACACTCCAAAGACGTATAGGTATGTAGGTTAATTGGCTGGGAAAATGTTAAAAAAATTGTCCCTAGTGTGTGGAGGATAGTGTTAATGGGCGGTGCGGACCCGGTGGGCCGAAGGGCCTGTTTCCACGCTGTATCTCTAAATCTAAATTCCACTCGAAGCTCCCTGACTACGTTAAAATCTCACTGTCTCCACAATGTTTGGTGGCAGCACGGTGGCGCAGCGGTAGAGCAACTGCCTTACAGCGCCAGAGACCCGGGTTCGATCCTGACCACGGGTGCTTGTCTGTAAGGTGTTTTACGTTCTCCCTATGACCTACGTGAGTTTTCTCCAAGATCTTCGGTTTCCTCCAACACTCCAAAGACGTACAGGTTTGTAGGTTAATTGGTTTGGTGTAAACGTAAATTGTCCCCAGTGTGTGTAGGGTAGTGTTAATGTGCGGGGATCCCTTGGTGGGCCGAAGGGCCTGTTTCCGCGCTGTATCTCTAAACTACAACTAATTTACAATGTTAGGAGCAGGAATATTCACTTGGGCTTCTCTGCAATGAAACTGCGGCTGATCTGGTTCTAACTTCATAACCATCAGAAGTTGCAAGCCAAAAATTCAAAACACCATTCTACATGGGATATAACAAATGGTGTGCAACTAAATTATATCTTTGAATCACCAATCTGTTGAAACAGAGGCCAACAATTTTATTTCATTTTTCCAGTTCATTCCACTAACTTTTAGGTTATAAGGGATAGGAGTAGAATTAGGCCATTCGGTACATCAAGTCTACTCCGCGATTCAATCATGGCTGATCTATCTCCCCCCCTACCCCCATTCTCCCACCTTCTCCCCATAACCTCTGACACCCGTACTAATCAAGAATCAGTCAATCTCCACCTTAAAAATATCCACTGACTTGGCCTACTGTGGCAATGAATTCCACAGATTCACCACCCTCTGACTAAAGAAATTTCTCCTTATCTCCTTCCTAAAAGAACTCACAAAATGAAGAAATACTTTATTTGTACGGTGCAGAATTCACAAACACTTAAAACATAACCACAGGAAGATTAACGCTTCAACTCAAAAATGCCATCCATAACAGTATAATACCACTTTCATAAGTTCTAGGAGAATCAGGCCACTTGTGGCCCATCAAGTCCACTCCGCCATTCAATCATGGCGGATCATTTTTCCCCCTTCAACCCCATTCTCCTGTCTTCTTCTCATAACCCCTGACACTCTTACTAATCAAGAATCTGTCTATCTGCCTTAAAAATATCCATTGACTTGGCCTCCAGACGTCTGCCACAGAATCCATGGATTCGCTCCTCATCTCTTTTCTAAAGGTGCATCCTTTTATTCTGAGGCTACGGCCTCTGGTCCTAGACTCTCCCACTGGTGGAAAAATCCTGTCCACACTCACTATGTCCAGGCCTTTTATTATTAGGTGACGTTTCAATGAGGTCCGCCCTCATCCTTCTAAACTCCAGCGAGTACAGGCCCAGTGCTGTCAAACGCTCATCATATGTTAACCCAGTCATTCCCGGGATCATTCTCTTAAACCTCCTCTGGATCCTCTCCAACACCAGCACATCCCTCCTCAGATATGGGGCCCAAAACTGTGCACAATACTCCAAATGCAGTCTGACCAAGGTCACTTGAACACATCAAACGCAGTGTAGTTAAAAAGCAATGGCATAACGTTTGGCACAGCAATGGCATGAAGCAGAAGGGGTTCATTCTAATAGAACTTTCACATAATGGCACTTAAACAGCCATTTAATTTACCCAACCTCTCCCCTCCTGAGCGTGCAGCCCTCCACTCACTCCGCAACAACCCGGACTTAATCATTAAACCCGCTGACAAGGGAGGGGCTGTGGTAGTCTGGCGTGCTGACCTCTACCGGACCGAGGCCAGACGACAACTATCAGACACCTCTTCCTACCTATCCCTGGACCATGACCCCACCGATAAACACCAGACCTTTATCAGCAGCACCATCACTGACCTCATAATCTCCGGCGATCTACCCCTCAGTGCCTCCAATCTCATAGTTCCCCAGCCCCGCACGGCCCGATTCTACCTCCTACCCAAAATCCACAAACATAACTGTCCCAGCAGACCCATTGTCTCAGCCTGCTCATGCCCCACCAAACTTATCTCTACCTACCTCGACTCCATCCTAACCCCCTGGTTAAATCCCTCCCCACCTACGTCCAAGACACCTCACATGTTCTCCATTTCCTTGATAACTTCCGGTACCCATGCCCCCACTCCCTCATCTTTACCATGGATGTCCAGTCACTCTACACCTCCATCCCCCACAAGGATGGTCTCGAAGCCCTCCGTTTCTTCCTCGACCGTAGAACCAGCCAATCCCCATCTACCAACACTCTCCTCTGCCTAGCAGAGCTGGTTCTTACCCTCAACAACTTCTCCTTTGACTCCTCCCACTTCCTGCAAACCAGAGGCGTAGCTATGGGCACTCGCATGGGCCCTAGCTACGCCTGCCTCTTTGTCGGGTACGTCGAACAATCCCTGTTCCAGACGTCCACTGGCCCCATCCCCAAACACTACCTCCGCTACATCGACGACTGCATTGGTGCTACCTCTTGCACCCATGCAGAACTCACTGACTTCATACACTTCACCTCCAATTTCCATCCTGCCCTTAAGTATACCTGGACTATCTCTGACATCTCCCTCCCTTTTCTGGACCTCACCATCTCCATCACAGGAGACAGACTAGTGACGAACATTTACTATAAACCCACTGACTCGCACAGCTATCTGGACTACACTTCTTCCCACCCGGTCCCGTGCAAAAAGTTTATCCCCTACTCCCAATTCCTCCGTCTACGCCGCATCTGCGCCCGGGATGAGGTGTTTCACACTAGGGCTTCTGAGATGTCCTCGTTCTTCAGAAAACGGGGCTTCCCCTCCTCCATTATAGATGAGGCTCTCACTAGGGTCTCTTCTACATCCCGCAGCTCCGCTCTTGCTCCCCCTCCCCCCACTCGCAATAAGGACAGAATCCCCCTCGTTCTCACCTTCCACCCCACCAGTCAACGGATCCAACATATCATCCACCAACATTTCCGTCACCTACAACGGGACCCCACCACTGGCCATATCTTCCCATCCCCTCCCCTCTCTGCATTCCGCAGAGGCCGTTCCCACCGTAACTCCCTGGTCCACTCGTCCCTTCCTACCCAAACCACCCCAACCCCTGGCACTTTCCCCTGCAACCGCACGAGATGCAACACCTGTCCCTTTACCTACCCCCTCAACTCCATCCAAGGACCCAAACAGTCTTTCCAGGTGAGACAAAGGTTCACCTGCACCTCCTCCAACCTCATCTATTGCATCTGCTGCTGCCAACTTATTTACATCGGCGAAACCAAGCGCAGGCTCGTCGATCGCTTCGCTGAACACCTGCGCTCGGTCCGCATTAACAAAACTGATCTCCCGGTGGCCGAGCACTTTAACTCCCCCTCCCATTCCCAGTCTGACCTTTCTGTCATGGGCCTCCTCCAGTTCCATAGTGAGGCCCACCGGAAATTGGAGGAACAGCACCTCATATTTCGCCTGGGCAGTTTGCAGCCCGGTGGTATGAACGTCGACTTCTCCAACTTTAGATAGTTCCTCTGTCCCTCCCGTCCCCTCCTCCTTCCCAGATCTCCCTCTATCTTCCTGTCTCCACCTATATCCTTCCTTTGTCCCACCCCCGACATCAGTCTGAAGAAGGGTCTCGACCCGAAACGTCACCCATTCCTTCTCTCCCGAGATGCTGCCTGACCTGCTGAGTTACTCCAGCATTTTGTGAATAAATCCATTTAATGTATAGGCCAGCCGTTGCGAACTGATGCTTACTCTTTCTTGCCTCCAGCCATCATTTACATAGCATTGCATCAACATTAAAACACGATATACAAAATCCAAGAAGTTACATTTTGATTCCCAATGTTCTTCAGCATATGTTTTGATTATTCAATAGAATCAAGACACTTGAATGGCTCACATTGCAGCTTCTGAGCCTATACTAAGGGATTCTATCTGAGGGTCTACTCTAAAAGATTCTAGGGCTTATTCTAAAGAATTTCATTGTAGGTTTGCACATGTGAGACTAAAACACCATTTAACTATTGGATCATCATGGCTACTAATCCAGTGCATTAAACAAAGGTTTAAATTAGGCCTTCACTGTAGCAATTTCAATGTAAAAGATTCAAAACAGTATGAAACAGCAAAGTGTGTTTTGCTTGATCCCATCATCACTTTCAAGTCAAGTCGATTTTATTTGTATAGCACATTTAAAAACAACCCACGTTGACCAAAGTGCTGCACATCTGATTAGGAAAAAAAAAGAAACATACGTTCTCTGAAATCCCAAAGAATGCAGCTAGCTGGCTGAGTAGCAGCAACCGAAAGTCAAATAATTTGTTTTCATTCTCTTTGGTACTTTGTTCCCTCCCTTCTTAAACCTGGTTAATTATAGGAAGAAACTGCAGATGCCGGTTTACACCGACGATGGACACTAAATGCTGGAGTATTAGCGGGTTAGGCAGCTTCTCTAGAGAGAAGGAATTGAAGACATTTCGGGTCGAGTCTGAAGAAGGGTCTTGACCTGAAACAATAGACAATAGACGCAGGAGTAGGCCATTCGGCCCTTCGAGCCAGCACCACCATTCAATGTGATCATGGCTGATCACTCTCAATCAGTACCCCGTTCCTGCCTTCTTCCCATACCCCCTGACTCCGCTATCCTTAAGAGCTCTATCTAGTTCTCTCTTGAATGCATTCAGAGACTTGGCTTCCACTGCCTTCTGAGGCAGTAAATTCCACAGATTTACAACACTCTGACTGAAAAAGTTTTTCCCCATCTCCGTTCTAAATGGACTACCCCTTATTCTTAAACTGTGGCCCCTGGTTCTGGACTCCCCCAACATTGGGAACATGTTTCCTGCCTCTAACGTGTCCAACCCCTTAATAATCTTATGTTTCGATAAGATCCCCTCTCATCCTTCTAAATTCCAGTGTATACAAGCCTAGCCGCTCCAGTCTTTCAACATACGACAGTCCCGCCAACCCGGGAATTAACCTAGTAAACCTACGCTGCACGCCCTCAATAGCAAGAATATCCTTCCTCAAATTTTGAGACCAAAACTGCACACAGTTCTCCAGGTGCAGTCTCACCAGGGCCCTATACAACTGCAGAAGACCTCTTTGCTCCTATACGCAACTTCTCTTGTTATGAAGGCCAACATTCCATTGGCTTTCTTCACTGCCTGCTGTACCTGCTTGCTTCCTTTCAGTGACTGATGCACTAGGATACCAAGATCTCGTTGTACGTCCCCTTTTCCTAACTTGACACCATTCAGATAATAATCTGCCTTCATATTCATACCACCACTCTTATCCACATTAAACTGCATCTGCCATGCATCTGCCCACTCACACAACCTATCCAAGTCATCCTGCAACCTCATAGCATCTTCCTCACAGCTCACACTGCCACCCAGCTTTGTGTCATCTGCAAATTTGCTAATGAGCCCATTCCTCCATCCAGAGATGCTGCCAGTCCCACTGATTTACTCCAGCATTTTGTGTCCATCTGCCAGGTTAATTATTTTGAATAATCAACTCTCAAAGAATTGTGGATCTAATAAAAGTGGTTTCATTGAAGTTAAGGTAGGAGCAACTTAAGCTTTTATTCTGAACGTGCCAAAGCTGTCAAATGGCTGAAAACCATTATAAATGTTAAAGTCAAACAAGTACAAACCATTTAAGTACCTTGGCTTGGATAGAACCAGTGACCAAGTGCTTGTTATGATTGATGTTTATGTTGAGCAAATCTTGCAACTCTTCAAGATCTGTGACTGTGACATTTGCCCTGAAAAAAGACATAAGTTTATATTTAAACATTTAAGAGACCTTGTTTTCCGCTTTGCACAACCACAAACTAATAATCGGATTCCATTAATTTTGCCATAACGACAAAATGCATTAAGCAAAACAAATGACTACAGCGCACTTTAATTTTTTGATTTTAACAGTTTGGACATATTTTGTATATTATTTTTGTATCACATCTAGCAATGGAGCATTTAAATTGTAGGTGAAAAGGCAGCTTTTAAACACTTAAAGAGGTGGAAGTGGGAAAGGTTTACAAAAGGAGTTCCCAAGGATTGCACCATCAGTGAAGCCTTGGAGTCTGGTTGAAGATAGGGTGGTGAAAGCACTCTCACACAGCTGCTGACCCCAGGATTTAAACCCAGCATTGGAGGAGGATTGGTGATACATTTCCAAAGCCTACTTACTGGTGGAGTAACTCAGTGGGTCAGGCAGCATCTCTGGGGAAAAGGAATTGGTGATGTTTTGGATCGAGACCCTTCTTCAGACTGAGAATCAGGGGAAAGGGAAAAGAGTGATATAGACGGTGATGTATAGAGATGTAGAACAAATGAGTAAAAGATATGCAAAGAAAGTAACAATGATAAAGGAAACAGGCCAATGTTAACATCCAGCTAAGAACGAGAATAGACAATGAGATTCAACAGACGACTTTGAAGATGGTGCAACTTCAGTGGGGGAGGGATGGAGAGAGAGGGAATGCAAGGGTTAATTGAATGGCGGAGTGGACTCGATGGGCCGGATGGCCTAATTCTATTCCTTCAAATTGTGAATATTGACTTCTCTAACTTCATGGGGTCATAGACAATAGGTGCAGGAGGAGGCCATTCGGCCCTTCGAGCCAGCACCGCCATTCAATGTGATCATGGCTGATCATTCTCAATCAGTACCCCGTTCCTGCCTTCTCCCCATACCCCCTGACTCCGCTATCCTTAAGAGCTCTATCTAGCTCTCTCTTGAATGCATTCAGAGAATTGGCCTCCACTGCCTTCTGAGGCAGAGAATTCCACACCTTCACCACTCTCTGACTGAAAAAGTTTTTCCTCATCTCCGTTCTAAATGGCCTACCCCTTATTCTTAAACTGTGCCCCTGGTTCTGGACTCCCCCAACAATGGGAACATGTTTCCTGCCTCTAACGTGTCCAAACCCCTTAATAATCTTATACGTTTCGATAAGATCTCCTCTCATCATAGTGCCCACCCTGGCCAACATGTCCCAGCCACAGTCACTAGTCTTGGTCCGATGGTCGTGGGTAATTGAGGGAAGCTGCAGATGAAGTTGACTAAGCAGACGATGAGTATTCATTCATACATACTGTCATGTATCATGTC